>NC_092132.1:64854672-65162258 GCF_043159975.1 Macaca nemestrina | reverse complement strand
AAGCACATACTACATGCCAGAGACAGACACAGAGATACGGGCAGTTTAATAGGATTAGGGAGTTTTACATTATACCTAAACTAAGACTTAAAAAAAGACCAATGGCTGAACCTAAGGAATATGCTGTTCCACATTGAAGAGTGTCTTAGGATAAGTTACAACCTCTTTAAGCCTCAGTTTCCTCATTTGAAAAGTGGTGATGGTAATAATACCTGCCTCATTTACTTGTGAGGATTGAGATCATCTGTGGGAAGGCTTTGGGAGAATATTTGGCCCATAATTTCTTTTCTTCCTTTTTTTTTTTTTTTTTTTTTAATTGAAATAGTGTCTGTGTTGCCAGGGCTGGTCTCAAACTCCCAGACTCAAGGGATCCTCCCACCTTGGCCTCCCGACGTGCTGGTATTACAGGCATGAGTCACCGTGCCCAGCCTGGCCCATTATTAACGCACATTAGAACTTAGATCTCATGAGAGATGTATTATTGAAAAGCACTCAAATTCATTTCCACTCCACAGATAACACATTAGACTTTAGGATATAAGGAGCCTTCTGGGAACTTGGCCTGGAGGTGAAGACAGACCAATAGATAGAGAAGTGTGATGCAGTGAACAAAGTGTGGCACCCAGGGGGCTGTGGGAAGTGGCAAGGGAGCACGAGCTGGGTTTCTTTGTGTTCTTATCTTAATGTGGCAAATGGAAGGGACCATCTTCTTCCTTTTTTTTTTTTTTTTTTTTTGAGACAGAGTTTCACTCTTGTTGCCCAGGCTGGAGTGCAGTGGTGCGATCTCAGCTCACTGCAACCTCTGCCTCCCGGGTTCAAGCACTTCTCCTGCCTCAGCCTCCCAAGTAGCTGGGATTACAGGTATGTGCCACCACGCCCAGCTAATTTTGTATTTTTAGTAGAGACGGGGTTTCTGCACGTTGGTCAGGCTGGTCTTGAACTCCCAACCTCAGGTGATCTGCCCGCCTGAGCCTCCCAGAGTGTTGGGATTACAGGCGTGAGCCACCATGCCTGGCCAGGGGCCATCTTTTAAGGTAGTCTATGCAATCTATATATATCATATATATACATTTATACATATATATCATATATACATATATTATACATATATATCGATACATATATTATATATTATAAATATATATCTATACATATATAATATATACTATAAAATAAAGTTTAAAAATATGTATCATACATATATATCATACATATAAGATATCATATTACACATATATGACATCATATACATATATGATATCATATTATACATATATGATATATGTCCTTTTAAAACTTATGTTTGTTTATTTATTTAATTTATTTAATTTTCATTTGTTTATTTGTTTATTTTTTGAGGCCAAGTCTAGTTCTGTTGCCCAGGCTGGAGTACAGTGGCATTATCTCAACTCACTGCAACCTCTGCTTCCTGGGTTCAAACAATTCTCATGCCTCAGCCTGGGCATGAGTTGGGACTACAGGCGCGCGCTATCACACCTGGATAATTTTTGTATTTTTAGTAGCGACAGGGTTTCGCCATGTTGGCCAGGCTGGTCTCAAACTCCTGGGCTCAAGCGATCCACCTGCCTTGGCCTCCCAAAGTGCTGAGGTTACAGATGTGAGTCACCGTGCCCAGCCCATATATATTTTTAAAATTTACACTGCCTCTTTTTCTGGGATATACTACAAATTTGTTCCAGCACCTAGCACCATGCCTACTATATAGAAGGAGTTGAATAAATACTTGTTGAATGAGTGAATGGAACTAATTTAGACCTTTTCTCTGTGAGTTTCAAGAAAAAAACAAAGCCAGGCACAGTGGCTCATGCCTGTAATCCCAGCACTTTGGGAGGCCGAGGCATGCAAATCACTTGAGGTCAGGAGTTTGAGACCAGCCTGGCCAATATGGTGAAACCCCGTCTCTACTAATAATACAAAAAATTAGCTGGGTGTGGTGGCGCACACCTGTAATTCCAGCTACTCAGGAGGCTGAGGCAGAAGAATCGTTTGAACCCGGGAGGTGAAAGTTCCAGTGAGCTGAGATTATGCCACTGCACTCCAGCCTAGGTGACACAGCGAGACTCCATCTCAAAACCAAACCAAACCAAAACAAAACACCCAGAGTCACAATATTATATGACAATGTAAAATTGAATGGAGGGGGGGGGAATTCAAGGTAAGTTAGAAACAGCAGGCCCAACCTGATGGCCTATATTCAGCATTATCTATGTGGGATTGCAGGGGCTGGTGCCACCTTGACCTAGATACTGGGCAAGGCAGCGGGTGGATGAGGAAGGAACATGACTCCTGCCCTCAGAAACCTAGAGGAGAAACTGAAAAAGGGAAGGCCACATCACAAGGTGCGGGCAGGCAGAAGCTGACAGCAGAAGACAGGGTAGCAAAACTGTGGGGCCACCACTACCATGTGTCAGGGAGAGTGCGGAGCAGTCCTGGAGGGGCAGGCAAGAGCCACATGGAGGATCTAGGTTTGCACATTTGTGACGATCCCACTGTGTGAGGGGAGATGGTGGTACTTCTCAGCAGAATCATCTCAAAGCTTCAGTGAAGTTTGGTTTCATTTTATTTTCTCCCAAACCTCAGTGGACATGCCTTTCTGTTCCCTCCCCAGGCTAGGGATGCACATCTGGAGCCAGGGTGTCCATCCATTCACAACTTTGTGTCTTTTGATAGGTTACCTGATATCCTCGTTCCTCAGTTTCTGAAACTGTGTAATGTGTGATTATTGCAGGAATTGAGTCAGTTCATGCAAAGGGCTGAGGGCAGAGCCTGGCCACACTTGTCACTGCAGACCCCTCTCCTGGACGTGTGTCCTTGCCATGAAAGCGAGCCATGGGTAATGAGGAGAGTCACTTGACCCAAAACATGCTCACTAGCTACAAGAGGCCTTGCCATGTTTAAAGCTGAGGCCTTATGTGCTGTGTTTGCATTTTATTATAATTATTATTTTTTAAATATTTTTTCCTTTATTAACTTTAAAATTTTTTTATTTTATTGTTTTCTGTGAACAATCAACTGAGATAAGCTGCTGTGTGTTTGCATTTTGGGGAGAGGTAGATTTAAAGGAGAGAAACAAGCCTGGAGGAGGCCAGGAGCCAGAGAGGAGGAGGTTGTAGCGGCCAATTACCAGTTCAAAACCTGTCAATATATCTCTATAACTATCAGATAAATAGGATTCTAATAGTACTTACCTCATAGGATTCTTGTAACACTTAGTTAATGCAGATTGAAAACTTAAAACATACCAAGTGAACATAGTAATTGCCATGTGTGTGTTTGCTATTATACTTATGATTGTATAAATAATACCATTCTTTTTTCATTTTTCAGTTTTTATTTTTAATATGACTTTCAAAGCCCGCTATCATCTACCTTCTGCCCACATCCTAGACTCACCCATTGTCATTCCTCTCACTTGCACTAACCCCTCAGTTCACTGAACACATGGCCTTCTCTCACCCCCAGGCTTGAAAACATCTACCTTCCCCCTGTTTTCTGTTTAACCTTCTTCCTCATTCATGTCTCGCTAAGATGTCACTACTCTAGGAAGCTTTCCTTTACCCCCCAAGCCTGGGGGTGGGTGAGGAGCCCCTCCCGTGTATCATATCCCGTAGAACTTTCTGGTATGTGTCTGTACAGCTCTGTGTTGGAGCTCCTGGAGTTCAGGCTGCTGATCTTGGGGAGTGTTGTCTTCTCAGCACAGTGTCTGCATGTAGAAGGGCTGTCTACACGTTCTGTTTAGATTGATGAGTGATTGAGTTAAATTTGGAGGAAGGATCTGGATGACAGATACAGACTAGGAAGCCATCTACATCTGGATGGTGTTTAAATAGGAGAGAGATGAGATCAATGAGGCTTCACACACAACCTCTCGTCTTTTTCCCCCTCTTTTGAGGAGTTTTTTTTTGTTTGTTTGTTTGTTTTTTTAAGACAGAGTCTTGCTCTGTCTCCCAGGCTGGAGTGCAGTGGCACGATCTCTACTCACTGCAACCTCCACCTCCCAGGTTCAAGCAGTTCTTTTGCCTCAGCCTCCCGAGTAGCTGGGATTACAGGCGCCTGCCATCGTACCCGGCTAATTCTTGTATTTTTGGTAGAGACGGAGTTTCGGCATGTTGATCGGGCTGGTCTCGAACTCCTGACCGCAAGTGATCTGCCCGCCTTGGCCTCCCGAAGTGCTGGGATTACAGGCGTGAGCCACCACGCCCGGCCAAGATTATTTTATAGGCCTTAACAGTGAGCAGCAGAGGCAGGGCTATCCTGGTCCCATTTGGCATCACTGGGAGATAACCATTTACAGACATTTTATCATGAAGATCTTTACACCCCCTATCTTAAGATGACAGGTTTTCACATAACTTTTTTCAAAGCCCACAGCTAGCACCTTTAATTAATGTTAGGGCTTCATCCATTACTTTGAAGCTTCAGCCTGCAGCTCTACTTCTCACTGTCTGTGCAGATGTCAGAAGGAGGCCATCACCAAAGGCCGGGGCTGCTCTCTGGGCTGGCACCAAGGGGAGCCACCCCTTTCACTTTTTGAGACTTAATGTTTTTTGGAAACTGCAGTCCAATCAATTCTCCTTATCTGAGCATTCTGCATCCAGGAATTTAACCAATCCTGGAACAAAAGTATTAAGAAACAAACAATAAAAAAATACCAGTACAACAATAAAAATCACACAAATTTGAAAACCAATCTAGTGTAACTACTTACGTAGCATTTACATTTCATTAGGTATGATAAGTAATCTAGAGAAGATTTAAAGTATACAAGAGACGATGGGCCAGTTATATATAAATACTACATTATTTTAAAAATTATTTTTTATTCTTTTTTGAGACAGAGTCTCCCTCTGTTGCCTGGGCTGCAGTGCAGTGGCACGATCATAACTCACTGCAGCCTTGACCTCCTGGACTCAAGCTAATCCTCTCACCTCAGCCTTCCTAGTAGCTGGGACTACAGGCATATGACACCATGCCCAGCTAATGTTTTTGCTTTTTAGTAGAGCCAAAGTCTTGCTATGTTGCCCAAGCTGGTCTGAAACTCCTAGGCTCAAGTGACACTCCCACCTCAGCCTCCCAAAGTGCTGGGATTACAGGCGTGAGCCACTGTGCCTGTCCCTAACACCATTTGAGCATCTGTGGATGTTGCTATCTGCAGGGGTCCTGGAACCAACTGTCACAGATATGAAGGGATGACTGCATCTCCGTGATTCCAAGTGTACCATCCTCTTTTACCTCTTCTACTTTGGTGATAGACGCTTTATGATCTCTTTCACTGATTTCTTTTACCCTAGCCACCCCTTGGACATCTATTTTTCTCCTATAATTTCAGCTCTTATTGACTGTTATCTCCACATGCAGCTTCAACTTTGCTCCTGACCGCCTGGTCTGTATCCTCAACTGCTCGCAAACACTCCAGCTGGATATTTCACAGTTCTCCAAGTAGAACAGGTCATTATTTCTACTACCCTCATTCCCATAACTCAAACTGAGCTCTCCTCTCCTGTTTGCTAGCATGGCTAATAAGATCCCCACATACACAACCACCCAAACTAAGTCTTGTAAATTTCCATTCCCTCCACCTCTCCTCCTGTGTCCTTTCTCTTAGATATCTTGTAATCTCTCCCTCTGAAAGTCTTGAATTTAACCCCTTACTTCATTGTCAGTGTCACGATCCTAGCTCTGACCTTCATTATCCATGTCTTGGACTATTATAATTGCTTCTTAATTGACTTACCTGTCTGCGGGTAATTTTCTAAAACACAAGCCTTGTCCTGTCACTCTTTCACTCAAAGACCTATGTTTTTTGTTTGTTTCTTTGTTTTGAGAAGAAGTGAAACTCCTTCTCAAAGAAGTTGTTGCTGAGGCTGGAGTGCAGTGGCGCGATCTCAGTTCACCACAACCTCCGCCTCCTGGGTGCAAGCGATTCTCCTGCCTCAGCCCCTCGAGTAGCTGGGATTACAGGCATACGCTACCATGCCTGGCTAATTTTTGTTGTTGTTGTTGACTGGGTTTCTCCATGTTCGTCAGGCTGGTCTCGAGCTCCTGACCTCAGGTGATCCGACTGCCTAGGCCTCCCAAAATTCTGGGATTATAGGCGTGAGCCACCGCACCTGGCCTTGGTTTTGTTTTTTGTTTTGTTTTTTTGAGATGGAGTCTGGCTCTGCTGGCCAGGCTAGACTGCAGTGGCACAATCTTGCCTGCACCTGCCTGGGTGCCATGGCTCATGCCTGCAATCTCAGCACTTTGGGAGGCTGAAGTGGGAGGATTGCTTGGGGTCAACAGTTCAAGATTAGCCTGGGCAACATAGCAAGACCTGTCTCTATTAAAAAAAAAAAAAAAAGTCTGTGATTTACCCAAGCACACAAACCTACACTCACTGTATATGTATGTTTACACTGTGTATGGTAAAATAACTGAATTAGGATACACTTCTTTTTTTGAGATGGAGTCTTGCTCTGCTGGCCAGGCTGGACTGTAGTGACATGATCTTGGCTCACTGCAACCTCAGCCTCCTAGGCTCAAACAATTCTCCTGCCTCAGCCTCCCGAGTAGTTGGGATTATAGGTGCATACCACCAGCCTGGTTAATTTTTGTATTTTTAGTAGAGATGGGATTTCACCAGGTTGGCCAGGCTGGTCTCCAACTCCTGACCTCAAGTGATCCACCCGCCTTGGCTTCCCAAAGTGCTAGGATTATAGGCGTGAGCCATTGCACCTGTCCTGGAGCTGTGTTTTGAATTGTGCAGATGTGATGAAAGAAGGATAAGTTAAAATTATCCTGATGTTTAATTTAATTAACATGACTTTCTTCTAGCGTTAGCTCCGTCGTTAGACAATAGGAAATAGAGGATAATTTCTTGCCTCTCATGTAATAAGGTCATTATTAGAAACATAAAAGAGAAACTGAATATCAAAAGACCTTCAGTTGAGCATTTCATTCTTTGAGGTTTTGCTTGCTTATAAAACAAGATATACAGGGGCTGGGTGTGGTGGCTCACACCTGTAATCCCAGCACTTTGGGAGGCCGAGGCAGGCGGATCATGAGGTCAAGAGGTCAAGACCATCCTGGCCAACATGGTGAAACCCCATCTCTACTAAAAATACAAAAGTTAGCCGGGTGTGGCAGCGCACGCCTATTGTCCCAGCTACTCGGGAGGCTGAGGCAGAAGAATTGCTTGAACCTGGGAGACGGAGGCTGCAGTGAGCCGAGATTGCACCACTGCACTCCAGCCTGGGCAACAGAGCGAGACTCCATCTCAAACAAAACAACAAGACAAAGATATACTATTATTTCTTAAAATGGATCTACATCATGTTCAGGCACATTGTGAAAAGTGTGGATTTCTGGGCTGCATGTCACATTTTCTGGATCTGCATTTTTAGCATTATTATCTGGAAATTCTTTTTTTTTTTTTTTTTGAGATGGAGTCTCGCCCTGTTGCCCAGGCTGGAGTGCAATGGCTCGATCTCAGTTCACTGCAACCTCCGCCGGGCTCAAGTGATTCTCCTGCCTCAGTCTCCGGAGTAGTTGGGATTACAGGTGCATGCCACCACGCCGGTGTCTGGGTAATTTTTTGTATCTTTAGTGGAGACAGTTTCACCATGTTGGTCAGGCTGGTCTCGAACTCCCGACCTCATGGTCCGCCCGCCTCGGCTTCCCAAAGTGCTGGGATTAGAGATGTGAGCCACTGCTCCTGGTTTTGGAAATTCTTTATTACTTCTACTAATTTGGTGATAGATGCCTTCTATTCTCTATTGTTTATGGGCTTCTTTTTCCTTTATCATTTTGGAGTGGTACCATAATTTCAGCTATCACATATAGGCTGTTACTCCCACTACTCTACTGAACTGTTTATTTGTTTGTTTATTTATTTATTTATTTTGAGACAGAGTCTGGCTCTGTCGCCCAGGCTGGAGTGCAGTGGCGATCTTGGCTCACTGCAAGCTCTGCCTCCCGGGTTCACGCCATTCTCCTGCCTCAGCCTCCTGCGTAGCTGGGACTGCAGGAACCCGCCACCATGCATGGCTAATTTTTTGTATTTTTAGTAGAGGTGGGGTTTCACCATGTTAGCCAGGCTGGTCTCGATCTCCTGACCTCGTGATCTGCCTCCTCAGCCTCCCAAAGTGCTGAGATTACAGGCGTGAGCCACCGCGCCCGGCTAACTTATTTATTTTTTTTTCAGCTCCATACCCCTGAACTTCTCAAATATTTCCAGTGCTCATCATTGGGTCTTCAGCATGGTGAAAAGGGTTGTAGGTGATTCTTCTGTGTTGTACAGTTGAAGAGCAGCTTAACCCACACTTCCTTTTTGGTCTCACTTCTCCCCTTCGTTCTGGTCAAATCCTGACTGTTTCAAAAGGAAAACTGAGTGAGTACAGGAAAAAGGACATACATATCTATATATGTCATCTACTGCAGTCAATTTTGTGGCAGGTGTTACTTCAATGGCTGCAAGTCAATGACCATGAGGCCCACTTATTAAAAATATGAAACAAAGCAAGCTTTGGTGACTCACACTTGTGATCCCAGCATTTGGGAAGCCGAGGCAGGAAGACTGCTTGAGGATAGGAGTTTAAGATAAGCCTGGGCTACATAGTGAGGCCCCATCTCTACAAAAAAAAAATTTTTTTTTGGCCAGGCGAGGTGGCTCACGTTTGTAATCCTAACACTTTGGGATGCCGAGGCAGACGGATCACTTGATCTCAGGAGTTCGAGGCCAGCCTGAGCAACATGGCAAACCCTGTCTCTACTACAAATACAAAAATTAGCCAGGCATGGTGGCACATGCCTGCGGTCTCAGCTACTCAGGAGACTGAGGTCGGAGAATCTCTTGAGCCTGGGAGGCAGGGGTTGCAGTGAGCCAAGATCACGCCATTGCACTCCAGTCTGGGTGACAGAGTGAGACCCCATCTCAAAAAATAAAATAAAATAACCAGGTGTGGTGGTGTGCAGCTGTAGTCTCAGCTACTTGGGAGGCTGAAGTGCAAGGGTCTCTTGAGCCCTCCTCCTCACTTGAGCCCAGGGTACTGGGATTATAGATGTGAGCCACTGCTCTTGGCCACAAGTGCCTTTTGAAGGGCATATCTTTAATGTATATTATTCAAGGAACTTAAATAATTTAATTCCCTCTAAAGGCTAATGCTAATAGTATTCCCATTTTACAGATGAGAAAAACAGGCTCAGAGAGGTTAAGTCGTTTCCTCAAGGTAACTCAGCAAGTAAGTAGCAGAGTGAGGATTCAAACCTGCCGGCACTAAAACACACATTTCACGATATGTTATTGACTGTAATGTCAAAAGAGGAAGAAAACATGTTGTTTGCCCTTCTTGAGGTTTCAGTCTCTGTAGGAAGAAAAGGTACAACTTTAAAGATAGAAAATTATGCTATTGCCTAAGGGAGTTTTAAGCCCATTGCGCATTGCTAAAAGAACAAAGGAGAGGTTAGAATATACTTCCTGCTCAAGAAAGACTCCTCTGGAATGCTTCCTGGGGGAGGGTATTCAAAGCAGGTAAATGCTGGCAGATATACGTGGTTGACAGAGTAGGAGAGGCAGAGTCAGGATGTAGAAATGCACAGGGGCTTGCTTGGGAAATGGAATGTTGTCTACCTTGATTGGACTATAAAGATACTGTGGATTAATGTAAGGTAACCCTAGAACATAACAGGTTGTGTCCATCGCCCTTCTGAAGAAGATCTTGGATGTCAGGGGTTTACCCTGTTTACCAAGTGGCAAAAGACCTTCCATGAAGATTTTAAGGCAAGGAGTGAAATGGTCTGAGCAGTGCAGTGAAGGTGACCCCATCTTGCAGCGTGTCCAGTGGATGGAAGTGAAGCCAATGACTGCTTAAGAAGCAACTGCCAGAAATAGGGCAGTGGCAGAGAGGAAGAAACAAAGAGCAGGGATGAGAGATGTGTCAGAGATGGGACCCACAGGACTCTAGTTGATGTGGGGTGGTGGCATGGAGGAGAGGAAGAATGTGATCACTACCATTGTCTCAAATTTGGAAAGAATCCAAAACAAAGGGATATGTGTGTGTTTACCTTGCGCAGGAAGAACTGAGAACCTGGGGTATGGGTGTGTGGAATTCAAGGTGATCCGAAGAGATGAAGAGGTTCATCAAGCAGATGAAAACTCAGAAGTTTTTGAGATGAGACGGGAGGTCCTGGTGGTGGGCTCTGATTTCGCAGCCCTCTGCCTGGGAGTGATGGTTGGAGTGATGGTTGGAGTGATGGTTGGAGTGATGGTTGGAGTCGCTGGCTCCTGTGCAGGTGTCTTGCGTGAGTGGCTTCCCATTAAAGGTTAACTGCATAAACACCATTCACTTAAAAAAAAAAAAAAAAAAAAGGTATCTGAAAACACTAGTAAAAGGAGTTTTGGACTCACATCCAGTTAAATAAAGAACAAAGATTGCTAGCTGGTTAAACTAAAAAGTTACTTAAAAGATTACTAAAAAGTTACTTAAAAGTTAATGAAATCAATTTTGAAACACTGAGATTTTCCTATAGATTGGAAGGATTGTAATTGAAGTTAATTGTAGTCATGCTAGATTTCCTCTCTGATGTTTATTTTTCTTCTGGTTATATTTCAGACAATTAATAGCGCCTAATGACTCAGGGTTTCAAGTAATTACCACCAACACTTATAATCTCTCTGACTGGAATGTTCTTTTCACGCAGGGGCTCTGAAACTGAAGGAAATTTATGATTGTTCATGAAAGTCCTTCCATAGGCTGCTAAAAAAAAACAGACTAAAATAAATGTATTCTTCATTTATGTTTCTATTTGTAGCTAGAAAAAATGATAAAAATAATCAAATACCACTTAAGTACTCTTTAAAAAGTTCCAATAATTCCCTCTCACACAGCTTTTCTTCCCTCCAATATTAGAATGTTTGAGAGAAATGACAATTAAAATAGAAGATGATTTTTTTTAAATTCCGTGAAACGCTTTGGTTATATATAGGTCTTTCCCCCTAGGTGTGAAAGTATTTTAGTGGAAGTTTCATCACAACTTTGTAAATAATTGATCCTCTGTTTCCTCCAAAAGTCTGACAATGTAAGAGTAACAATAACAGGCCATAAAACACTCCCCCTAATTGAGCAAGGGCTCATTCTTCCCTAACAGGGTTCGGGTTGACTGGAATGTGCTGAAGTCACATTCCAACACCTTCCACTGGCCTGGGCAGCTACACACGACTCCAAAGGGAACTAATGAGAATCTTTATCTCTATTTCTGCTCTTAGGAAGAAGGCCCAGGAAGAAATGAAGAGTCCAGGAGGCAGACTAGAAAAGGTAGTGGGCCTGGAAAACAAAGGACAAAGTAAACCATGGGGAGAGTGGAAGGATGAGGCAGAGGCAGGGATAGAGAAACTCAAACCAGGGGGGAAGATGACTCAAATACACTGGGGAGGACGATAGAAAAAGCAGATCAGACATCAAGCCAAAAACCCCCAAACGTCTTTTCTTTTTCTTTCCTTTCTTTTTTCTCTTTTTTCTCTTGTTTCTTTTCTTATTTTGAGACAGGGTCACTCTCACCCAGGCTGGAGTACAGTGGTGCAAACACAGCTCACTGCAGCCTCAGCTTCCTGGGCTCAAGTGATCCTCCCTCCTCAACCTCCCAAGTAGCTGGGACTACAGGTTCTAGCCACCACACCTGGCTAATTTTTGTAGAAACGGGGTTTCACCATGCTGCCCAGGCTGGTTTTGAACTCCTGGGCTCAAGCTGTCCTCCCACCTCAGCCTCCCAAAGTGCTGGGATTACAGGCATGAGCCATTGTGCTCAGCCTCCTTTTTTCTTAATGACTTTAGTGAGGTAGAATAACATACTGTAACTTTCACCAGTTTTAAATACACAATTCAATAATTTACCCAGTTGTACAACCATCACCATAATCCAGTTTTAAATTTTATTTTTAATTTTTGTTTTAAACAACTGAAATTTATTTCTTCACATTCTGGAGGCCAGAAAGTCTGAGATCAAGGTGTCAGAAGGGTTGGTTTCTTTCAAGGCCTCTCTCCTTGGCTTGTAGCTGGCTGTCTTCTCCTTGTATCTTCACTGGTCTTCCCTCTGTGTCCATAATCCAGTTTTAGAACTTTGCCTTCACCCCAAGAAGATCTCTCTTAATCACTTGCAGTTAATCCTCGTTCCTATTCCAAACCCCAGGAGACCACTGACTTCCTTTCTGTCTCCATAATTTTGACTATTCTGGGCATTTCATATAAATGAACTCACATCATTATGTGGTCTTTTGTGACTGGCTTCTTTCAATTGCAAATGGTTTTGAGGTTAATTTATATTGTGGCAAGTACCACTATTCCATTCTTTTATTGTGAAACAGTATTTTGATGTGTGGATATATGCTTTTTGTTTATTTATCAGCTGATGGGATTGTTCCCACTTTTTCAATTCTTATGAATAATGCCGCTGTGAACATTGGTGTTCATTCAAGTATTTGTGTGATCATGTTTCCATTTTCCCTCATTAGATACCTGGGAATGGAATTGCCAGATAATGCAGTAAACTTATGTTTAACATTTTAAGAAACTGCCATGTTTTCCAAAGTGGCTGCATCGTTTTATCTTACCACTTAAAATATATGAAGGCACAACAATGTATGTGTCTTTCTCCATATCCTTGTTAATTTATGTTACTGCATGACTTTGAAATTATAGCCATTCTAGTGGTTGTGAATAGTATCTTACATGGTTTTAATGTGAATTTCCCTAAAGATTAATAATGTTAAGCATCTTTTTAATGTGCTTATTATCTATTTATGTAATTCAGCAAAATACATATGCAAATCTTTTGCCTATTTTTTTTTAGGCTAGTCAAATGAAACAGTGGGAGTGGAGAAGGATTTTATCTGTTTTAATTGGATGTTTCAGGCCGGGCGCGGTGGCTCAAGCCTGTAATCCCAGCACTTTGGGAGGCTGAGACAGGCGGATCACGAGGTCAGGAGATCGAGACCATCCTGGCTAACACAGTGAAACCCCGTCTCTACTAAAAATACAAAAAACTAGCCGGGCGAGGTGGCGGGCGCCTGTAGTCCCAGCTACTCGGGAGGCTGAGGCAGGAGAATGGCGTAAACCCGGGAGGCGGAGCTTGCAGTGAGCTGAGATCTGGCCACTGCACTCCAGCCTGGGCGACAGAGCGAGACTCCGTCTCAAAAAAAAAAAAAAAAAAAAAAAAAAAAAAAATTGGATGTTTCTCTTATTGAACTGTAAGGGTTCTATATATACTATGGATACAGGTTCTTGATCATATATATGATTTGAAAATATTTTCTCACAGCCTACGGCTTGTCTTTTTACCTTCTAAAAAGTTCATCTTTATCATTTTGATTTTTTTTTTAGAGACAGGGTCTTACCATGTTGTCCAGGCTGGTTTGAACTCCTGAGCTCAACTGATTCTTCTGCCTTAGCCTCCCAAAGTGCTGGGATTACAGGTGTGAGCCACTGTACTTGGCCTCTTTTCCCTTTCTTAATGATGCCTTTTATAGCACAAGTTTGAAATTTTGATGAAGTCCAATTTATCAGTTTTGTTTTTTTTCTTCTTCAAGGGTTATGCTTTTGGTGTTGTATCTCAAAAATTTCTGCCCAACACAAGTTCACAAAGATTTTTCTCCTACATTTTCTTCTAAAAGTTGTATATTTTTAGCTCTTACATTTAGGCCTCTGATTTATTTTGAGTTAACTTTTTGGTTATGATGTGAGGTAAGGGTCTGAATCAGTCTTTTTGCATTCAGTAACTTATTTAAAAGGAATTTTTTTTTTTTTTGAGACAGAGTTTCACTCTTGTTGCCCAGGCTGGAGTGCATGGTGCGATCTTGGCTCACTGCAACCTCTGCCTCCCAGGTTCAAGTGGTGGGTCATGCCTGTAATCCCAGTACTTTGGGAGGCCGAGGCTGGTGGATCACCTGAGGTCAGAAGTGCCAGACCAGCCTGACCAACACGGTGAAACCCCATCTCTACTAAAAACACAAAAACTGGCCAAGTGTGTTGGTGGGCACCTGTAATCCCAGCTAGTTGGGAGGTTGAGGCAGGAGAGTCACTTGAACCTGGGAGGCAGAGGCTGCAGTAAGCTGAGATTGTACCACTGCACTCCAGCCTGGGCAAGAGAGTGAGACTTTGCCTAAAAAAAAAAAAAAAAAAAAAAAAAAAAAAAAAAAAAAAAAAAATTACATTTTTTCATAAAAATAATTGGTATTTGTGGCACCATTTTTTTTTTGTTCTTGTTTTTTTGTTTTGTTTTAAGTACTAATACCAGCATCTGGGGCTACAACCCCTTACCAATGCCCTACAAGACATCTATTTTAAGTAGTTTTTTTGTTTTGTTTTGTTTTTTGAGATGGAGCTTCACTCTTGTTGCCCAGGCTGTAGTGCAATGGTGCATTCTCAGCTCACTGCAACCTCTGCCTCTCGGGTTCAAGTGATTCCCCTGCCTCAACCTCCTGAGTAGCTGGGATTATAGGGACCCACCACCACGCCTAATTTTTTTGTAGTTTTTTTAGTAGAGATGGAGGTTCACCATGTTGGCTAGGCTAGTCTTGAACTCCTGACCACAGGTGATCCGCCTGCCTTGGCATCCCAAAGTGCTGGGATTACAGGCATGAGCCACTGCACCCAGCCTAGTTTTTTTAAAGTACTAATACAACCTGATAGTTTTCTTATTTATTTATTTATTTATTGTCTTTCCCATTTGGACAAAAACTAGAGGAAAAATGTTAAAAAATGTAACCTTGTCTATGTTTACCACTGCAGTACCTTCAATGTCAGGTACCTAGGAGATGCTCACTGTATATCTAATGAATGAATAAAGTGCTAGGGTAGTAAGTCAGTTGGTAGAACAGTCACTCCTGTAGGTGAGTGGGGAGTACGAAGCCGAGGTTTTAGAGCAGAAACCAATAGGTGAGGCTTACCTTGGGTTTTGGGTCTTTTTTCATGCCACTGAGATTCAGGACCTCTTGCTGAGAAAGTGCTTTTTGGCTGCCCTAAGTATAACTTAATATTTTCTCTTTCTTTTTTTCATTTTTTAAAATTTTTAATTTTTTTTTTCTTTTTGTTTTTTGTTTTGAGACGAAGTCTCACTCTTGTCCCCCAGGCTGAAGTGTGATGGCACTATCTCGGCTCACTGCAACCTCCGCCTCCTGGGTTCAAGCGATTCTCCTGTCTCGGCTCCCCAGGTAGCTGGGATTACAGGCACCTGCCACCACGCCTGGCTAGTGTCTGTATTTTTAGTAGAGATAGGGTTTCGCCATGTTAGGAGGCTTGTCTCGAACTCCTGACCTCAGGTGATCCACCTGCCACGGCCTCCCAAAGTGCTGGGATTACAGGCGTGAGCCATCGCGCCCGGCCTAATTTTTTTGTTTTTTTTTTTTTTGAGATGGGGTATCATTCGTTGCCCAGGCTGGAGTGCGCTGATGCAATGATAGCTCACTGCAGCCTGGAAATCCTGGGCTTAAGTGATTCTCCTGCCTCAGCCTCCTGAGTAGCAGGGACTACAGGTGTGTGCCACTGCACCAGCCCAAGTACAGTTTTTGAATTTAATATAGTAGTTAGGGGCATATGTATACGTTTAATAATATACTTATTATTCATTTATTCAACAAGTATGTTTGTGTCCCTTGCCAAGTATCAGAGGTTTTGCTAAGACTTGGAGATTTAGTGGTGGAGGAGGTCAGTGTGTTCTCTGCCCTTATGAAGTGCTCAGTTCCCAAACCCCTCACGAACTAGCTGTGTGACCTTGTGAATGGTATGTGACTTCCTCTAAGCCTGTTTTCTGATTTGTAAGATGAAGATTGTAAAGTAGCTACCTTATTTGATTTTGACAAGTATTAAATAAAGTACACAAAGCAAGGGCAACTACTATTTTGGGTAATAAATATTCAGAATGGTATTATTATACGTTGTTTAACCTACAAGGTAAGATGGAATTATACTGTATTATTCAGCCTCACCTCCCTCTTAGTACCTTATTAATGATTCTGAGTAAATCACTGAAAGGCAGGGAATTAATATTTCTTTTTAAAATCTTTAGACTTGTTTATTATAAAGGCACTACATGTGATAGACTAAAAAATAAACAGTACAGAAGCATATACATTAAAAAGTACAAATTCCCCCACCCACAGCACACACCCAACTCATTCTTCAGGGGCAATCACTGTAAACAATTCTGTTTCTCCTCCTAGAAAAGTCTTATGCATATAAAAGTGTGTGTGTGTGTATATATATATATATATATGCATATCCTTAGAAAACAAACAGCACTTTCATGTCCTTTGCAGGGACATGGATGAAGCTGGAAACTATCATTCTCAGCAAACTAACACAGGAACCGAAAGCCAAACACCGCATGTTCTCACTCATAAGTGGGAATTGAACAATGAGAACACGTGGACACAGGGAGGGGAACATCACACACCGGGGCCTGTCAAGGGGTGGGGGGAAAGGGGAGGGAGAGCATTAGGACAAATACCTAATGCATGCGGGGCTTAAAACCTAGATGACAGGTTGATAGGTACAGCAAACCATCATCGCACACGTATACCTGTGTAACAAACCTGCATGTTCAGCACATGTATCCCAGAACTTAAAAAAAAAAAGAAAAAAGAAAACAAACAGCACAAAGAATTAGACACTGCCAATCGTTATCACAGAGCATTTTCACTTCATAATGTATATTGGAGAGCAGTCCAAAAGGAACATATCTTGTTCTTACTCAGAATGAGTATTTTTACATTTTCTCAACACACAATTAAACACCACCACCACCGCCACCACCACCACCACCAAAATACTCTCAAACTCTTGGAGAAGGTTTATGGGCTACACCCTCCTTCCCTTGCAGCCCCCGCACTCCGCACCCTGGCCTCCTGCAGCTTCCAGCAGCCAGGGCCTGGCACCTGCCCACCCACATTTTCTTGGCCTGCAACCAGCTGTGGTCAAACCAGCAGCAGAAAGGGAGGGTGGGGGAGGAAAGAAGGAAGAGAAAGCACATCTTCCAAGAGTAGTTGAGAAAGAGCTGCACGAGTCAGGCCCCGACATATAAGGCATAGCACCGAAAGTGTTTTATTACAGGCGTTTACACAAAAGGTATCAGGAAGAATGTTTTAGAAGACAGTGGGTGTGGGAACATCAGGCTTTTGAACTGGTAGTGACATCTGCATCTGAGATCATGATTGGTGGATGTGGGCAGTGAGAAAGGGCTTGGGGTCGCAAGGGACAAACCTGCTTCCTAGAAATGCAGTGAGCTAGGGTTGCAGGGGAGGGGCGAGGGGGAAAGAGAGAGATTTCCTCAGAGAAGTGAAATAGCAAGATTGGGCCCAGTACCAGATGAAGGACAAAGGAACGCTCTGCCCTTCCTCACTGAAAACTAAACCCCACTTCCTCCATTTCCCACCTGCTTGTTTCTCCTCCCACCTCACCACTCTCAGCCCGATTGCTGGACTTCACTTTTGTGAGGGGCTGTAGCTAGAGCTCAGTCCTCAGCTAAGGCTCCAGATGACTGACGTCTCTCCCCAGACACAGGCTTCTTAGTGGTTGGATGCTAAGGCAAGTAAAACCTGGGGTAGAGATTCTCATGACCTTGGGAGGTGGAGAAACAGATCTTTGATCTTTGCCTCTTTCCTCTGGTTATTCATTTAATCTTGGTTCTTTGGGTTGTGTCTACCTCTGCCTGGGCCAGAAAATATTATAGAATGGTTTAGAGCTTCTAAATTAGGCTGTTAGTGGGGCCAGCACCTCAGCCTGAAGGCCTGGCCTAGAGCCTACACCCAAGAAAGCAAAAACACTCCTTGGGTGGGGCTTTCCTAGACATAAAGCTTTACCATGCCTCTAAGCAGGGGAGCTCCAGCCAAGATTATATTGGGCAGGTAATAAAATTAAGGGCAATAAAACCAGATAAACCACCTCGTTAGCAGCAGTTTACTGGTAAGGCCATTTCAACAAGAAGAGAAGAAGAGGAGGAAAGATGGAAGACTCAAATTCTTTGTCAAGTTCTTTCCAGTGGCCTCCTCTGAAAAGGAACATTCTTTTCAGGAGTGCTGGCTTGGAAGACAGGGCATATGTACATTTATCCAACACCTGCTGAGATCAAGGTGCTGGTTCAGAGGAGAGCCTCTGGAGTTTGGACCTGTCACTTGATCGCTACTGAGAGATCACCAACCGAACTGCTTGACTTTCTCAGAACTTTTTTATCAGTCATGTAAACAAGAGAATGAAGATCCTGTACCAGTCTACATAGGATCAACTGATCATTGAGTGTAGATTTGCACATTAAAAGTCACACTTATATTCATAGTTTCAAAAAAAAAAAAAAAGAAAAAAATGACACTACTTATTTTGTAAAGATAGAACCATTTTCTTTTTTTTTTTTTTGAGACAGAGTTTCTTGTTGCACAGGCTGGAGTACAGTGGCGCAAACTCGGCTCACTGCAATCTCTGCCTCCCAGGTTCAAGTGATTCTCTTGCCTCAGCCTCCCAAGTAGCTGGGATTATAGGCACGCACCACCACGCCCGGCTAATTTTTGTATATTTAGTAGAGACGGGGTTTCACCATGTTGGTTAGGCTGGTTTCAAACTTCTGACCCCAGATGATCCGCCCGCCTCAGTCTCCCAAAGTGCTGGGATTGCAGGCATAAGCCTCCGCACTGGGTCAGAACCATTTTATTAACTGTATACATCATAGTGATATTATGTTGCTTTTAAGGGATTAAGAAGGAAAAACATGGAAAAAGCAATTAGATTCTCAAAATTGCCTGCACCTGCCTGGGTGCCATGGCTCATGCCTGTAATCTCAGCACTTTGGGAGGCTGAGGTGGGAGGATTGCTTGGGGTCAGGAGTTCAAGACCAGCCTGGGCAACATAGCAAGACCCTGTCTCTATTTAAAGAAATTTAAAAAGTCTGTGATGCACATACACTTTACCCAAGCACATAAACCTACACTCACTGTATATATATATTTGCACTGTATATGGTAAAATAACTGAACTTTTTTTTTTTTGAGACAGAGTCCTGCCCTGTCATCCAGGCTGGAATGTAGTGGTGTAATCTCGGCTCACTGCAACCTCAGCCTCCTGGGTTCAAGCAGTTCTCTGTCTCAGCCTCCCAAGTAGCTGGGATTACAGATATCCGCCACCACACCCAGCTAATTTTTGTATTTTTTTAGTAGAGATGGGGTTTCACCATCTTGGCCAGGCTGGTCTTGAACTCCTGACCTCGTAATCCATCTGCCTTGGCCTCCCAAAATGCTGGGATTACAGGCGTGAGCGACCGCACCCAGCCAGGATGCACTTCTAAGCAGCTGTTATTTATTTATTTACTTATTTTTTCATTTTTTTGAGATGGAGTCTCCATCGCCCAGGCTGGAGTGCAGTGGCGCGATCTGGGCTCACTGCAAGCTCTGCCTCCCGGGTTCATGCCATTCTCCTGCCTCAGCCTCCTGAGTAGCTGGGAATACAGGTGCCCGCCACAACACCCGGCTAATTTTTTGTATTTTTAGTAGAGACAGGGTTTCACCGTGTTAGCCAGGATGGTCTCAATCTCCTGACCTCGTGATCCACCTCGGCCTCCCAAAGTGCTGGGATTATGGGCGTGAGTCACTGTGCCCAGCCAGTAGCTTTTATTTTTTTAAGCATTGGCAAAATATTTCTATAAATAAATACTTGCCCTTGTCAATTTTATTTCTATAAAACTTCATGTGGTAATTGAGCTTCTAAATAAGATGCCCTCCTAACAATTGTAAACTGTATTTGCTCACTAATAAGAGGCATGAAGTGTTCCATGACTGTATTATTCTTGGGGATTCAGGCTGTGGTGATGTGAGCAGCCACCCCTTTGGGACACATCATGCTGGTAAACCACTGATTCATGACACACTGCCAGGAATGGCTGTCATCCAAGTCCCGGGGCAAGTTCAGCCAGCACTAGAAATCACCCAAGAAGGGCTAGTCAGATGTTTAAATTTCTGCCTTTGTCAGAATCCTCAGAATTATTTTCAATACCTCCTTTTCCCCTCCCATCTTTATCCAGTCAATTACCAACATCTCTCAACTGGTTTCACTTCCTAAATGCCCCTCCAATCTGTCCACTCCTCTTTTACTCTACCACTGCTTTCCTAGACCAAACTGCCTGGATTATTGCAAAATCTTTCCAACTGGGCTACCCCCATCCACTTTTGTCCCCCTCCAATCAAGTCCCCACACAGTGACCAGGTTGATTTAAAAGCGAGCACAGATCTGAGTGGTCTTTCCTCTCCCTCCCAGACTCCAGTGGCTTCCCCTTGCTCTCAGATGGAAAATCAATATCTGCACCTGCCCAGGGGCCATGAATGAACTGGCCTCTCTCCAACTGGTCAGTCTCAACCTGTACTTCACATCACTATTCTCCCACTTTCTCCACGTCATTGATCTGCTCATGGCTCCTCATATCTCACGAAATTAGGGAAGACCCACGTACCTGAATTTTCCCCAAAGTTCCTTAGGTGGTTCTGAACCACTACTATGATTGAACGTATTAATAGCTAGACAGGCTCTTCCTGTCTGTGCCAGGGCGGCATGTGGTGCATGCCGAGCCACAGAGATGCTCAGGCTGTGCCCTCAGGATGGCCGAGTGGAAGGCAGCAGCACCAGTGGTAGCAGAGAGCCCTGGCATCAAGCTCTTTGGGAAGTGGAGCTCCGATGATGCGCAGATCTATGACACTTCCTTGCAGGATTACACTGCAGTGAAGGAGAAGTATGCCAAGTACCTGCCTCACAGTGCAGAGCAGTATGCCACCAAACGCTTCCGCAAAGCTCAGTGCCCCATGCACGGCCGCAACAAACGCAAGAAGCTCATGATCGTGCGCATCGTCAAGCACGCCTTCGAGATCATCCAGCTGCTCACAGGCGACAACCCTCTGCAGGTCCTGGTGAACGCCATCATCAACAGTGGTCCCCGGGAGGACTGCACATGCATTGGGCGAGCCAGGACCGTGAGACGACAGGCTGTGGACGTGTCCCCATTACGCCGTGTGAATCAGGCCATCTGGCCGCGGTGCACAGGCGCTCTTGAGGCTGCCTTCCTGAACATCAAGACCATTGCCGAGTGCCTGGCAGATGAGCTCATCAGTGCTGCCAAGGGCTCCTCCAACTCCTATGCCATCAAAAAGAAGGACGAGCTGGAGAGTGTGGCCAAGTCCAACCGCTGATTTTCCCTGTTGCTGCCCAATAAACCTGTCTGCCTTCTGCCTTTTGGGACGGCCTCACAAAAAAAAAAAAAAAAGAAAGAAAGAAAGAAAAGGTAGCTAGACTGAAGATGGAGCCAAGTTGAAATTTGCATCCCAGGCTCTTATGATAGCATCAGAGTTTGACTTAGGTTTAAAAAGCAGGCCAGGAAAAATTTCAAACTGGCAAGTCATGGGGCAGGCTTTGTATAGCAGTTCACTGCTGTTCCTTCTGCTATCCCAAAAGGGCTTGAAGAGTGAATTACAGATCAACCGCTGGGTAAATACCTTGTTACTTTCTAGAAAATATAAACGTAGCTAAAAGAAGCAACCATGAGGCTGAGGATGCATTCACAAAAGCTCTGGAATATTACAGATGAAGCAGATGGTTCCTTCATAATCAAAAAATCAGCTGAAAATGTCTTTCTCTGGAGGAATAGAAGTTCGTGTTTGTAGATTCTGTGTAATGATGTTGCAACAGAGTTTGTTAAACAGACTCAGATGAGCTATGGGTTGAATCCTGTTCTAGAAACTGACAACTAGGAAAGGCTAAGCCTGATCAAATGGTATTTATTGCTCTTCTCTTCCAATTCCATTATAGAAAGATTCCAACATACTGTCAAATTTCCTTTTTTGCAAATATCTCATGAATTGCATTTTAAAAATGGGATTGATTGACCAGAGCGGTGGCTCACACCTGTAATCCCAACACTTTGGGAGGCCGAGGCACGTGGATCATAAAGTCAGGAGTTCAAGACCAGCCTGGCCAAGATAGTGAAACCCCGTCTCTACTAAAAAAAATTTAAAAATTAGCCAAGCACGGTGGCAGGTGCCTGTAATTCCAGCTACTCGGGAGGCTGAGGCAGAGAATTGCTTGAATCTGGGAGCGGGAGGTTGCAGTGAGCTGAGATTGTGCCACTGCACTCCAGCCTGGGCGACAGAGTGAGATTCCATCTAAGAAAAAAAAAAAAGAAGGATTGATTTTATTTGCCGCTGTTGCTTATAGCAAATACTGAGTCCTCAGCTAGCTGTGGGAGGGTATGGCTAGTTTAGATTCCCTCCAAGTTGTGTGTGACAGTATCTGGCATATTTTCAATAACTGTAGTCATAATTCCCAACATTACTTGGAGAGCAAAGCACAGGAGGAAATAAATCAACTTTTAATGTCAGGATGTCACACCCTTTCTAATGTTTTTTTGGACATCAGTGAGGCAGTAATTGTATAACCTTGAACTTATCACTTTATAGTCAGATGATTGCTTTATCAAGAAGCTCTATCTGTAACACACGTTTATTATTATTATTATTTTTTTAAAAACAGCTTTCCTAACTAGAAAAAATCTCAAAAATATGACTAGAAAAAATCTTAAAATAATGATTATCATCTGTGCACGGTGGCTCATGCCTGTAATCTCAGCACTTTGGGAGGCCAAGGCAAGAGGATCACTTGAGCCCAGGAGTTCAAGACTAGCCTGGGTAACATATCAAAACCTTGTCTCTACAAAAAAAAAAAAAAAAAAAAAAAAAGATTTTATATAAGTAATGCATGCGAAAAGTCCCAAACATAAGATGTTCAAGAGAATATATAATGAAAAATACGCCTAACTCCTACCCTCATGACCTCAGTCATCCAATTCTCTTCCCTGGAGGCAAACACAGTGACCAATTTTTTTGTTTACCTGTTCAGAGACATTCTATGCATTTACATATAAACACACATTCTTTTTCAAAACCCACCTGGTAGCATATCTTACATAATGTTGGCTTTTGTGTGTGTATTTTAAATAAGATATGCTGCTGTTCCACATTAGTGCATAGAGAGGGGCCTAATTTAATTGTTAATAGGTGTATTTCATGAAATAGTTTCTTTCTTTCTTCTGCTGTAGAGAAAGAGTTCGATGTGAGGCTAGTTCATGCGGGAGAACTGGAGTGATCATTTACATCAGTCTCCCTGAAGGCTCAGAGGTTAGGGTTTTTATGGACAACTTGGTGAGTAGGGGGCTAAGGAATAGGTGCTGCTAATTGGTTGAGGATAAAGGGATGTGGAAACCTATCCTCACGCACTGAGTCTACCTTTGGGAGGGGCCACAGGACCAGTTGAGTCATGAGTCATGAGTCCAGGTGGGGTCATTCTGAAAAACATCTCAAAAAAAAAACCCGATCTTAGGTTCTACAATAGTGATGTTATCTATAGGAACAATTGGGAAAGTCACAAATCTTGTGACCTCTGGCCACATGACCCCTGAGCAGTAAGGAAGTATAGAAATCATGCCTTGGCTGGGTTTGGGTCTCATAGTTGAAATCCCAGCACTTTGGGAGGCCAAGGCAGGAAGATTGCTTGAGCCCAGTAGTTTGAGACCAGTCTGGGCAATATAGTGAGACCTCATCTTTATTTAAAAAAAAAAAAAAGAAGAGAAGAAGAGAAAAGGAAACTATGCCCACATCTTAGCAGAGATCAGGCTCCTCCCATAACCTTATCCTTATGACCTTTCATTAGTCTTAGAAAGGCAGTCTTCAGTCCCTGAGCAAAGAAAGAGTGGGTTAGTTTTAGGAAGGGACTATTATTATCCTTGCTTTCAAGTAAACTATAAACTAAATTCCTCCCAAAGTCAGCTTGGCCTTTGCCCGGGAATGACCAAAGACAGCGTGGAGGTCAGAAGCAAGATGGAGACAACTATGTCAGATTTCTATTACTGACGTAATTTTGCAAAGGCTATTTCAAATCACCCATTGGGCTACAGCACACCTCAGTCCTGAGGTGTGAGCTGCAGAGATGGGAAAATGCTGATGACTGCTCTAACTTCTTCCTGCATGACAGTGGGCAGTGGGTTTAGTCGGGGTAGGAGTTGCCCCAGGGTAGGAGGCATGAAACCATCTTGCAGTTGTCTGTATATATTCATGGGTACCTGGTTTGGGTCCCAAGGTACGCATAACAAAAACATTAGTGCTGTTATCCACAGCTTTAGTGACTATAAGACAAATAATAAGCCCTAACATAAGGAGTGAAAGTCCTAGCTTCAGGAGTCCCTGTAGAACTGGCTAGAAGTCTTCTTCTTCTTCTTCTTCTTCTTCTTTTTTTTTTTTTTTTTTTTTTTTTGAGATAGGGCTCACTCTGTTGCTCAGGTGGGAACGCACTGGCACAGTCATGGCTCACTGCAGCCTTGGCTTCCTGGGCTCAAGGGATCTTCAGCCTCCTGAATAGCTGGGACTACAGATGCATGCCAAGTTTGGCTAAATCTTCAGTTTTTTTGTAGAGACAGGGGTCTCACTATGTTGCCTAGGCTTGTCTTGAACTCCTAGGCCCAAGCAATCCTCCTGCCTTGGCTTCCCAAAGTGATGAGACTACAGGAGTGAGCCACTGTGCCCAGCTTGACCTGAAGTCTTAAGGGATCTGGGTGAATGATCCTGATAACTAATTAGATGTGGAGTCATCAGCAGACACTCAAAATCAATGAACAAGGCTGAAATCTAGTAACAAAGTGTAGTTTTTCCTAAAACATATTTTTTCTCTCCTAGTTCTCCATGTTTAATTAAAGACAAATCATAATAGGACCAATTTATTTGCAAAACAAAGTTCAGTCTTACTATACTTGGCCTAATTATTTGTATAAAGTACAAAAGGAATAATTATTTGCCATATAGGCACTTTTTAAAAAAATTGGCTTTGCAGGAACTCTTTCATAAGAAATCTCAAATTAGACCTTTTGAAAACCTCTTGAGCCAGCTAAGGATTTATTTCTGCCTGCAGATACCTGTATGAATTGAGTGTATTCCTCTCCTCGAGGTCTCAGAATAGCTTGGGCTTCCTGGGCCTGTCAGAAGTGACATTTTTTATTTACCACAGGTCAGAAATCCAGTACAAAACATAGTACAAGGCCAGTTTTCCAAAAAGGCTTTTACCATCTCTATAGGTCAACTTCAGTTCCTCAAAACAGTCTGAAAACATGTTTTTCTAGTCAACACCTTGGTGAAATAGCCATAGTCTCCAACTGTGTCCGGTTACAAAAGAAAACTGATTCTTTTTTTCCCCTCATGGGACTCTGCTCAATAAGGAAAACTGATTCTTATTGAACTTATGCAAATGACTGTGTTGCTATAAGTTAAGAATACTCAGAGTTTCCAAATTCTGGAAAGATTCCGTAGAGAGAAATACACTCTAAATTTTGCTCACAGGAGTAAATTTTACTCAATAGTTAACAGCTGGCCAGGCACAGTGCCTCATGCCTGTAATCCCAGTACTTTGGGAGGCTGAGCTGGGTGGATCACCTGAGGTCAGGAGTTTGAAACCAGCCTGGCCAACATGGTGAAACCCTGTCTTTACTAAAAACACAAGAATTAGCTGGTGCGGTGGTGGGCACCTGCAGTCCAGGCTATTTGGCACTCCAGCCTGAGCATCAAAGTGAAAGAAAAAAATTATTAAAAGCTGTAAATAGCACAAAATGAAAGTTTTTGTGACTTTGAAAAATGAAACAAAAATAATCGGTGGGTTGGGTATCCAATAACAGGTATTAACTAACCGGGTATCGAAGAACAGGTATAAAAGTAGATTATTGCCAGGCATGGTGGCTCATGCTTATAATCCTAGCACTTTGGGAGGCCAAGACAGGCGGATCACCAAGTCAAGAGTTCAAGACTAGCTTGTCCAACACAGTGAAACCCTGTTTCTACTAAAAATACAAAAATTAGCTGGGCCTGGCAGCAGGCGCCTGTAATCCCAGCTACTTGGGAGGCTGAAGCAGGAGAATTGCTTGAACCTGGGAGATGGAGGTTCCAGTGAGCCGAGCTTGCACCACTGCACTCCAGCCTGGGCGACAGAGCTAGACTTTGTCTCCAAAAAAAAAAAAAAATCGATTATTTCAGTCTCCTACTAGTTCAGTCCATGCAATTAACTTCTGTTCTGCTTGATACTCATGAACACATCAACTTTCCATGAGATTCCTGGAAATTTTGTTTTTGTTTTTGTTTTTCTATTCCAATAACACAATTTCCAAAGTTATCAAGAACCTGTGTCTGGGCACAATGGCACATGCCTGCAATCCCAGCAGTCTGGGAGGCTGAGACTGGAGGATTACTTGAGCTCAGGAGTTTAAGACCAGCCTGGGCAGCAGGGCAAAATCTTGTCTCTACAAAAAAAAAACACAAAAACCCACAAAAAATTAGCCAGGCATGGTGGTATGTGCCTGTAGTTCCAGTTACTCAGGAGACTGTGGTAGGAGGATTGCTTGAGCTTGGGGGGATTGAGGCTGCAGCGAGTCAAGATCGCACCACTGCACTCCATGCTGGGCGACAGAGTGAGACCCTGTCTCAAACAAAAACAAAAACAAAAACAAAAACAAGGCCAAAAATCTGCATTCAGAAGCGCCTGTCAAAGTCCTATAGCTGATTATAAAACCAGGTTTTTAAAAAGTATCAGGCTGGGCACGGTGGCTCACGCCTGTAATCCCAGCACTTTGGGAGGCCAAGGCAGGTGGATCACCTGAGGTCAGGAGTTTGAGACTAGCCTGGCCAACATGGTGAAACCTCGTCTCTACTAAAAGTACAAAAATTTGCTGGCCATGGTGGCACACAACTGTAATCCCAACTACTCGGGGGGCTGAGGCACAAGAATCACTCGAACCCGGGAAGTTGAGGTTTCAGTGAGCCGAAATCGTGCTCACTGTATCAAAGTAAAATAATTGGTGATAACATAAGTCTCAGAATGGCCATGGTTAAGAACACAATTGACAAGGAAGTTTGATTATTTTTGTGACATATGACATTTACCATTACAATTATAATTATTACTGATGACATACACTAAGTCATATCGGAATTAAAGGAGTTTTGCCCAATTCTGGAACACACACCAATAACGTGTTCATACAAATACAGCCTAAAGAAAACCAAACAGGCTGGACATAGTGGCTCATGCCTGTAATCCCAGCACTTTGGGAGGCCAAGCTGGGAGGATCACCTGAGCTCAGGAGTTCAAGACCAGCCTGTGGTCAACGAGGTGAAACCCTGTCGCTACTAAAAATACAAAAATTAGCTGGGCTTGGTGGTGGGTGCCTGTCATCCCAGCTACTTGGGTGGTTGAGGCAGAAAAATTGCTTGAACCCGGGAGGTGGAGGTTTCAGTGAGCTGAAATCGTGCCTCTTCACTCCAGCCTGGGCAACAGACAGAGTGAGTCTTGGTCTAAAAAAAAAAAAAAAAAGACAGTCAAACACCATTTCCTACTTGACAGTGCTTCGTATATAATTTTTTTGATGGTTGTATGGTTTTTTAAATATAGACAACTCTTGATAATTTGTACCAATGAACTAGGGGTGATGAACTGGTGTGATGTTCAATAGTCCTTTATACTTGGTTTGACCTTCCTTATCGAAATTGTAACAAAAAGCCAAATACTAAAGCCATACTGGAAGGTGTAGTTTGGGAAGAAAGGGGAAGCTGCTCACCTGCTGCATTCCTGTACTCTCCTTTGTGCTGGGAATGGACATCGTCATCTTGCCATAGAGCTGTCTTCTTTGCAAACACCTTATAATCGCTCAGCTGGTCTGGGGTTCCGGTAAGGAAAGCCTCTGTGTAGGAGTGAAGCTTCAGCAGTGGTTTGACAAGTCCTGAGATCAGAATTTCTTCCTTGGCAGTGGTTCGCCAAGTCCTGAGATCAGAATTTTGTTTTTGAGATGAATATAAAAGCACCTAAAGGTCAAGGAAAATATTCTTCCTGTGATTAAGGAACTTAAGACCTTTGCTTTATAAGTGTAGATGATCACTCCCCTCTGAAAGGGAGGCAGAAAGAATGTTGCTTTAATTCCTTTCCCCTGGCCCATCTCTTTTTTTCTTCTCCGGGCATGGTCCAACAGATGCGCGAGGCCTCTCGGGGGGCTGGCCTGCCTCCAGCCTGGAGGCTGGTTTACAGCGGCATGCCTCACTCTGCCATCTTCGATCCTTCCTTTATATAATTTTAACACACCAAATAAGCCAAATGTCTCTTTGGACTTCAGGGGACTTAGTATCTAAAAGCTTAATGAGTACAATAGGGCTGAATTTAGAATTTGAAATTTTGATTTTTGGAAAGTTTGTCAAATATCAAAGATTTCACACACTTTTCCCAAAATGGGATCACAGGTCATTCATTTAGCCAAAGTGATAACTCAAAACATTTCAAAAGGGAAAAACCTTTACTCTGATAGAGAGGGGACTCAGCTTTTCAAACAAAACCCAAGAAAGACACCATGAGGCCAGCTGAATCTGCCTCTTCTTTCTTCCCGCTTTTCCCTTTTTTCTTTCCATTTACTCAAAAGGCAAACAAAAATCTTTCACTATCTCTCAGTATTGCATGACAGTCTTGTTCAAAATAGAAAACAAAAAATTTTCCTTTGTATTAGTGTACTTTTAATGTTAAACTCAATTTTTAATAAAACCTTATAAACAAATAATTTAATTTTTATTTATTTATTTATTTAAGACAGAGTCTGGCTTTGTCGCCCAGGCTGGAGTGCAGTGGTGGGACCTCGGCTCACTGCAGCCTCTGCCTCTTGGGTTCAAGTGATTCTCCTACCTCAGCCTCCCGCGTAGCTGAAACTACAGGTAGCGCTGCCATGCCCGACTAATTTTTGTATTTTTAGTAGAGACGGGGTTTCTCCATGTTGGTCAGGTTGGTCTCAAACTCCTGACCTCAGGTGATCTGCCCACTTCAGCCTCCCAAAGTCCTGGGATTACAGGCATGAGCAGGAGTCATCACGCCCGGCCTTATTTAATCTTAATTGTGTACCTGCAGTACCATAAAGACCTTCTGTAGCTTCTCAGTGCTCAGGTATGATGCAGAAAGGTCTCCACAACCATGTCCCACATCTGCTACTATTCTTTAACCTGAATTCTCCACTCCAATTAACTCACCTACTGGGGCTCTCGAACAGAGTTCTTTTTTTTTTTTTTTGGAGTCTCGCTCTGTCGCCCAGGATGGAGTGCAGTGGCCAAATCTCAGCTCACTGCAAGCTCCTCAGGTTTACGCCATTCTCCTGCCTCAGCCTCCCGAGTAGCTGGGACTACAGGCGCCCACAACCGCGCCCGGCTAATTTTTTGTATTTTTAGTAGAGACGGGGTTTCACCGTGGTCTCGATCTCCTGACCTTGTGATCCGCCCGCCTCGGCCTCCCAAAGTGCTGGGATTACAGGCGTGAGCCACCGCGCCCGGCCTAGTTTTTGTATTTTTTAGTAGAGACGGGGTTTCACCGGGTTAGCCAGGATGGTCTCGATCTCCTGACCTCGTGATCCGCCCCTCTCGGCCTCCCAAAGTGCTGAGATTACAGGCTTGAGCCACCGCGCCCGGCCTCTCGAACAGAGTTCTAATCCCTGCTCTGTCATTAACTCCCCGTCTGACAAATGATCTCTTCCTTCTGGCTCTTGGTCTGCTCACCCACAAATTAGGAGTGGTACTGGGAAGGGATGGGATAGATCCCTCCCCTAGGTCCTTTTCAGATCTAACATTCTGTCAATCTGTGACTAGATGAGATCAAAGGGCCTTCCTTTCCAACTCTACACTTGAATCAGCAATTTACATTTTCGTGGGTTTGGTATTGTTTCTCCAATTGTCCTTGAGTTTATTAAACACAAGACGATCTCTTTGTATCCCCCCAAGAATATCCCGCTAGAATAGTTGCTCCAGAAATGTATGTTGATTTTCTGGGTTACCATTTAAAGTGCTATACATTAATAATTGCTCCCTTCCTATTATTTGAAATAGGTCGATTAAGCCAGTTTCTTTTAGAACAAAGACTACAAATTGAAATGCTTGTGCTGAATTAGAACAATTGGGAACATTTGGGAGGCTGAGGCAGGCAGATTACTTGAGTCTAGGAGTTCAAGACCAGCCTGGGCAACATGGCAAAATCCCATGTCTACAAAATAATACAAAAAAATTAGCAGGGCGTGGTGGTGAACACTGATGGTCCCGCTACTTGGGAGGCTGAATTGGGAGGATCACCTAAACCTGGGAAGTCGAGGCTGCAGTGAGCTGTGATCGTGCCACTGCACTCCGGCCTGGGTGATGGAATGAGACCCTGTCTCAAAAGAAAAAAAGAACAATTGGAAACAATTCTTGATCTTAGCATTAGGTCCTTAACAATATATCTAATTTATGCAATCTATATATCACTGACATACATATAAATATTATTAGCATCTTGAAGAATAAAAGTATCTGTTTTTAGAAATGAAGAGGACATTGGGGATGACAAAGTCAAAACTTTTTATTTTTTAGATTTCCTTTTTTTTCTTTTTTCTCTTTGGACAGGTCTTGCTGTGTCACCCAGGCTGGAGTGCAGTGGTGCAATCTTGGCTCACTGCTGCCTCCACCTCCCGGGTTCAAGTGATTCTTGTCCCTCAGCCTCCCAAGTAGCTGGATTACAAGTGTGAGCCACTGCACCTGGCCTTTACTTTATAGATTTAGAAAATTAATTTCTAGAGTTTAAGATTTGTCTGAGAGCAAATAGATAAAATTTAAAATTTGATAACATTTTAAATAGATAAAAATTAACAAGTGAAATTAAAGAAATGATCTTTTGGGTCATTTTAAAATGTATTGACCGAGTTATGAGACTGGCTAGTTTTTGTATTTTTGGTAGAGACATGGGTTTTGCCATGTTGCCCAGGCTGGTCTTGAACTTCTGGGCTCAAGCAATCCTCCCATCTCAGTCTCCCAAAGTTCTGGGATTACAGGTGTGAGCCACCGTTCCCAGCCACTGAAAGTTTATTTCATATGGTAATATAATTCCTCCCCCCTCCTCTTTTTTTTTTTTTTAGGGAGGGAGGGAGTTGGATTTAAATATCAAATTTTGTTAAAGGAAGACTTAGCCTAGCTAATGTCACAGCCATCCATTGCCTTGTTCTTTATCTTAAAATGGGACAATTACCCCCTGGTTTTTGCCCATCTTTCAGTGAATATGAAGATTTGATTATGAAGGGTATGAAAATGTCATTCATACATATCTAAATTCATGAATTTTGCCAAATCTACGTATTATCTCTATTATTTACTTACTACTTTTATAGCCACATGACACATAATGATGTTTTCATCAATGATGGATCACATATATGATGGTGGTCCCATAAGATAATAGAGTTTTTTTGTTTTTTTGAGATGGAGTTTCGCTCTTGTTGCCAAGGCTAGAGTGCAATGGCACGATCTTGGCTCACTGCAACCTCCGACTCCCAGGTTCAAGCTATTCTCCTGCCTCAGCCTCCAGAGTAGCTGGGACTACAGGTGCACACCACCATACCCAGCTAATTTTTGTATTTTTAGTAGAGATGGGGTTTCACCCTGTTAGCCAGGCTGGTCTCAAACTTCTGACCTTAGGAGATCCATCTGCCTTGACCTCCCAAGTGCTGGGATTACAGGCGTGAGCCACCACACCTGGCCTAAATTTTCTTTAAATTTTTTTTTAATTTTTTTAGCTGCAGTGTTAAATTATATATATATATATATATACACATATATATATATATATATATATGTATGTGTATGTATATAATTTTTTTTATTTTTAAGAGACACGGTCTTGTCCTGTTACTCAGGCTGGAGTGCAGTGTCACAAGCATGCTCACTGCAACCTTGAACTCACTGCTTAAAGGTTCAAGCAAGCTTCCCACCTCAGCCTCCCAAGCAGCTGGGACTATAGCTAATTAAAAAAAATTTTTTTTAGAGATGGGGTCTTGTTATGTTGCCCAGACTGATCTCGAAGTCCTGGTCTCAAGCAGTCCTCCCACCTCGGCCTCCTAAATTGCTGGGATTACAGTCATGAGCCACCATGCCTGGCCTATACTTTTAATAATTGTTTTAGAGGTAGTTCTCCTACATATATCTTTAGAAAGTTAATTGTAAAAGGGCCTCAGGCAGGTCTTCAGAGGTATTCCTGAATAAGGCATTGTTATCCTAGGAGATGACAGCTCCATGCATGATACTGCCCCTGAAAATTTTCCAGTGGGACAGGATGTGGAGGTGGAAGACAGTGATATTGGTGATCCCGCCCCTGTGTAGGCCGAGGCCAGTAGGTATGTTTGTGCCTTCATTTTTAACAAAAAATGTACAAAGTAAAAACACTTTAAAAATAGAAAGAAGCTTATAGAATAAGAATATAAAGAAAATATTTTTGTATAGCTGTACAATGTGTTTGAAGCTAAGAGTTATTATAAAAGAATAAAAAAGTTAATTAAAAAGTTTATAAAGTAAAAAGTTTCAGTAAGCTAAGGTTAACTGTTTACTGAAGAAAGAAAATATATTTTTATAAATTTAGTGTAGCCTAAATGTACAGTGTTTATACAGTCCCCAAGAGTGTACAGTAATGTCCTAGGCCTTCACAGTCACTCACCATTCACTCACTGACTCACCCAGAGAAACTTCTAGTCCTTCAAGCTCCATTCATAGTAAGTGCCCTATAGAAGTCTACCATTTTTTATCTTTTATACTGTGTTTTTTGTTTGTTTGTTTGTTTTTGTTTTTTGAGATGGAATCTTGCTCTGTCACTCAGGCTGGAGTGCAGTGGCACAATCTCGGCTCACTGCAACGTTCACCTCCCGGGTTCAAGCAGTTCTTCTGCCTCAGCCTCCTGAGTGGCTGGGATCACAGGCGTGCACCACCAGGCCCTGCTGATTTTTGTATTTTTAGTAGAGATGACCTGACCATGTTGGCCAGGTCAGTCTTGAACTCCTGACCTCAGGTGATCCACCTGCCTCAGCTTCCCAAAGTGCTGAGATTACAGGTGTGAGCCACTGCGCCCAGCCCATACTGTATTTTTATTGTACCTTTTTCATGTTTAGATAAGTTTAGATACACAAGTACTTACCATCATGTGACAATTGCCTACAGTCAGTACAGTAACGTGCTGTATAGGTTTGTAGTTTAGAAGCTATAGGGTATACCAGCAGCCCTAACATTTTTGGCACCAGGGACCAGTTTCACAGGAGACAATTTTTCCACAGATGGGGTGGGGTAAGGGGATGGTTTTGGGATGAAACTGTTCCACCTCAGATCATCAGGCTCGTAAGGATCGCACAACCTAGATTCTTCGCATGCACAGTTCACAAGAGGGTTTGCACACCTATGAGAATCCAATGCTGCTGCTGATCTGACAGGAGCTGGAGCTCAGGAGGTAATGCAAGCAATGGGGAGAGGCCGCAAAGACAGATGAAGCCTCACGTGCTCACTCGCTGCTCACTCCCTGCTGTGCGGCCCAGTTCCTAACAGGCCATGGACCAGTACCTGTCTGCGATACAGGGGTTGGGGACCCCTGGGCTATACCATACAGCCGAGGTGTGTAATAGCCTCTACTATCTAGGTTTGTGTAAGTACATTCTATGATGCTCACACAATGGCAAAGTTGCCTAAAGGCGCATTTCTCAGAACATATCCCCATAATTACGGGATATATGGCTGTAGTTAAACTGATCACTATATTATTTAAATGATTTGTGTAAAGTTACACTAAAATCTGTAACAATTTAAATAAAATATATTTCTTCATAGGCCACCTAGGAAACACTGGGATAGTGGAAATAAATGCATTTGAGTTGAAGAATCAGAAGATTTGGATTTAAATCATTGCTTTTTTTTTTTAACTTTTATTTTAAGGTCAGGGGTACAAGTGCAGGCTTGTTGCATAGGTAAACTTGTGTCATGGGGGTTTGTTGCACAGATTATTTCATCACCCAGGTGTTAAACCTTGTACCCATTAGTTATTTTTTCCTGAGCCTCTCCCTCCTTTCCCACTTCATCCTCCAAAAGGCCCCCATGTGTGTTGTTCCCCTCTATGTGTCCATGTGTTCTCATCATTTAGTTCCCACTTATAAGTGAGAACATACTGTAGTTGGTTCTCTGTTCCTGTGTTAGTTTGCTAAGGATAATGGCCTTCAGCTCCATCCATGTCCCTACAAAGGACATGATCTTGTTCTTTTTTATGGTTTCAAGCTTTGCTTTTTCCTTGAGGAAGTAATCTTGGTTTCTTTACGTATGAAATTATGACCATAATACATAAGTTATAGTGTTGTTATGGTGATAAATAGGATCATGTCTGTGAATGCACTTTGAAAAAGTGAAGACAATGCACATTATTAGTTGTTATTGTTAAACAAAGAGAAAATTAGTGTTGGGAGGAGAAAGTACTATTGTTTTAATAGTAGTTTATTCAGAAGGATAGACGGTGTAGAAAATGTCTATATTTTAAGGAATGGATATACAAAAATGTTTATTGTATTAGGTAGATCAGAAAATGGAAGAAAAGTTAATCAAATACTGCAAAAAGACAGGAAGCAAAACCCACCGAAATTTTCTTGATAAAAAGAGCATTTTTAGTATAGGTCCAACATAAAATTGTGACAGTTTTATGTGAAGTTTAAAAAATATAATTTCAAGTATTAAAAACTTAATTATATATGAATCAAAAGTTATCATAACAGTAATTAATGTTTTATGTATTTCATTACAATCATTAATTCTCTCCTAATACTGATACAATTTCTTTTTTTTTTAATTATACTTTAAGTTCTGGGGTACATGTGCATAACGTGCAGGTTTGTTACATATGTATACTTGTGCCATGTTGGTGTGCTGCACCCATCAATTCGTCAGCACCCATCAACTCGTCATTTACATCAGGTATAACTCCCAATGCAATCCCTCCCCGCTCCCCGCTCCCCGTGATAGGCCCTGGTGTGTGATGTTCACCTTCCCGTGTCCAAGTGATCTCATTGTTCAGTTCCCACCTATGAGTGAGAACATGCGGTGTTTGGTTTTCTGTTCTTGCGGTAGTTTGCTGAGAATGATGGTTTCCAGCTGCATCCATGTCCCTACAAAGGACACAAACTCATCCTTTTTTATGGCTGCATAGTATTCCATGGTGTATATGTGCCACATTTTCTTAATCCAGTCTGTCACTGATGGACATTTGGGTTGATTCCAAGTCTTTGCTATTGTGAATAGTGCCGCAATAAACATACGTGTGCATGTGTCTTTATAGCAGCATGATTTATAATCCTTTGGGACAATTTCTTAATTGATCTCTAGTGTCTAACGTAAACCATGTTAAGGCTCCTGAATATGTGTTACTTAATTGCAAAGTGTATGAATAGTAAAAACTACAGCTCCTCAGAATCGAACCACGTTTATTAATAAAAAGTTCTTTGAAACATATTCCAGGCCACGTGCAGTGGCTCACGCCTGTAATCCCAACACTTAGGGAGGCTGAGTCAGGTGGATAGCTTGAGTCCAGGAGTTCGAGACCAGCCTGGGTAGGACAGTGAGACCCTCTCCCTACAAAAAAATACAAAAATTAGCCTGGCATGGTGGCATGTGCCTGTAGTCCCAGATACTCAAGAAGTTGAGGTGGGAGGATGACTTGAACCTGGGAGGCAGAGGTTGCAGTGAGTCGAGATTGTGCCATTGCATTCCAGCCTGGGTGACACAATGAGAAGCTGCCTCAAAAAAAAAAAAAAAGAAACATATTCCAACACTTCTCCACCCTCTTTATTCCTTGACTACCTGCTCTGCCCTCTTATTCTTGCTAGGGATCTTGCCTTCAACTTCATAAACTAGTGATTGTCTGAGCCACTGTCAACTTCCGGCGCCCAAATTGCTGCACCTGAACTGCCTTCCCTTCGCCCTGGACCGATGAAGGGGGCGTGTCTCCATTCTGGGTTCTGAACTTTGTGCTCACTGTGTCTTCTGCACTCTGTGTGACTCCAGTCTTGCCCTCTCTGCCAGCTTTTCGCATCAACATTAAACACTTTCGCAACTTCTCCTGGTCACAGGTTCCCATCTAGCACAGCCTTTACTCTTTCTATCCCTTGTGGCCAAATGTGTCCTGTCCAAAGAACTCTATTCCTAATGTCGTATTTTGTCATCCTTTGCATCCTTCACTTTCCAATTCAGCCTCCATATTTCTGTTTCCTGAGAATATTGTTTTCCCCCACCAAAGTATAATCCATAAACATTTTTACATACTTTTAAAGAAACTCTGGCTATGTGCAGTGGCTCATGTCTGTAATCTCAGCACTTTGGGAGGCTGAGATGGGAGGATCACTTGAGCCCAGGAGTTTGAGACTAGCCTGGGCAACATAGGGAGATGTTAACTCTACAAAAAAAAAAAAAAAAAAAAAAATTAGTGGGGCATGGTGGTGCACGCCTGTGGTCCTAGCTACTTGGGAGGCTGTGGTGGAAGGATCAGTTGTGCCTCTAAGATTGAGGCTGCAGTGAACAGTCATTGTGCCACTGCACTACAGCCTGGGCAACAGTGCAAGATGCTATCTCAAAAAAAAGAAAAAAAGAGTTTCCAAATCCTCAACATTTAAAAAGTATTAAAAAAATAATAAAAGAAAATGATATATAAAATCTGCCTGTAATGCCTCTATATAAATTGTTCACATGCTCCATTTCCCCTCACATGCCTTTTTCCTGTGGGTAGATTTCTTGTGGTCATAGCACCCATACTGATTTTTTTTTTTTTTTTTAAGATGGAGTTCGCTATTGTTGCCCAGGCTGGAGTGTAATGGCATGATCTCGGCTCACCGCAACCTCCGCCTCCCAGGTTCAAGCAATTCTCCTGCCTCAGGCTCCCAAGTAGCTGGGATTACAGGCTTGCACCACCACACCCACCCAATTTTGTATTTTTAGTATAAACGGGGTTTCTCCATGTTGGTCAGGCTGGTCTTGAACTCCCAACTTCAGGTGATCCGCCTGCCTCAGCATCCCAAAGTGCCACCCATACCGACTTTTAATTCCACCCCAGGAAGCAAGCATAGCCTGTTTCCCAAAACAAGTGGACTGGGATCAAGAGGCTACCTGAGAGAACTTTGACTTAGTTATTTGAGTACTATATTCGTATTAAGATTTAAAAAGATTTCCATGCTAGTAAATCTAACGTACACTTCAATCTGGATTTAAATCTCCATGTCTTAGTAATGTTTGACACAACCGATCATCCCTTCATGACCTCTCTTCTGTCCCTGGTTTTGTGGTGGGTCCTCCTGGTGACCTGTCTACTGTGGTTTATCTCCTCAGTCTCCTCCTGCACTGTTTTTTACATGCTGGGATTCCTAAGGGCTGCATCCTGAGTTCCTCTGTTCTTGTCACGCTGCAAATTCTTCTCAGGTGATCCCATTTACTCTTGAGACTCCCATTACCATCTTCACGCTGGTGATTCTTAAATTGATTACTCCAGCAAAGACTTTTCTTAGAACTTCATCACTGTCTATCCAGTGGTCAACTGGAATGTCCACATCATGTGTCATAATAGGCATGCAAAGCTCAGAATTTTCTTTTTGTTTCTTTCTTTTCTTTTTTTCTTTTTTCTTCTTTCTTTTTTTTTTTTTTAACCAAAAACAGTGTCTTGTCCATGCAGAAAAGATGAAAAGAGTGACTTCATTTCAATTTACAATGTCCCAATATTATTTTATCCCATGCATGTAACTGCTTGTATCATTATGAGGCTATGGCAGCAAATAAATGGGAAGAAGCTTGATATTTTCTAAAATGGAAATTCTTACTTTCTTCAGTGACTTCCTATCCCCAAATTCTTATTTTCTTCAGTGTCCTCCATTTTATTTTGTTTTATTTATTTATTTTTTGAGACGGAGTCTTACTCTGTTGCCCAGGCTGGAGTGTAGTGGCGCAATCTCGGCTCACTGCAACCTCTGCCTCTCGGGCTCAAGTGATTCTCCTGCCTCAGGCTCCCGAGTAGCTGGGATTAGGAGTGCCCGCCACCACGCCAGGCTAATTTTTGTATTTTTAGTAGAGCCGGGGTTTCGCCATGTTGGCCAGGCTGGCCTCGACTCCAGACCTCATGTGATCTGCCCGTCTTGGCCTCCCAAAGTGCTGGGATTACAGGCGTGAGCCACCGCGCCCAGCCTGTCCTCCATTGTAGTAAAGGGCATCACCATCCCCTCAGCTGCTCAAGCCAGAAACCTAGGAGTCATTGTTGACTTTTCCTTGACTACTTGATGACTTCCTTTTCCTTACGGTGCCCCCTCCCCATTAATTAATCACCAAGTCTTTTCTATTCTATCTTCTATTTTTTTTTTTTTTTTTTTTTTTTTTTTGAGACGGAGTCTCGCTCTGTCGCCGGGGCTGGAGCGCAGTGGCCGGATCTCAGCTCACTGCAAGCTCCGCCTCCCGGGTTTACGCCATTCTCCTGCCTCAGCCTCCTGTGTAGCTGGGACTACAGGCGCCCGCCACCTCGCCCGGCTAGTTTTTGTATTTTTTTAGTAGAGACGGGGTTTCACCGTGTTCGCCAGGATGGTCTCGATCTCCTGACCTCGTGATCCGCCCGTCTCGGCCTCCCAAAGTGCTGGGATTACAGGCTTGAGCCACCGCGCCCGGCCTCTATTCTATCTTCTAAATACATCTTCAACCCATTTGCCTCCCTGTATCATCGTCACCACACCAAGTGCAAGTTACCATCATCTCTCAAGCAGACTGCTGTGAAAACTTCTTACCCTCCCATTAAAGCACATTTGATTGCATTGATTCTCTCCTTACACTCTTTTTTTTTTTGAGATGGAGTTTTGCTCTTGTGGCCCAGGCTGGAGTGCAGTGGCGTGATCTCCGCTCACTGCAACCTCTACCTCCTGGGTTCAAGTGATTCTCATGCCTCAGCCTCCCAAGTAGCTGGGATTACAGTTGCTCACCACCACACCCAGCTAATTTTTGTATTTTTGGTAGAGACGGGGTTTTACCATGTTGGCCAGGCTAGTCTAGAACTCCTGACCTCAGTGATCCACTTGTCTTGGCCTCCGGAAGTGCTGGGGTTACAGGCGTGAGCCACCACCCCCGATCTCTCCTTATACTCTTGAAAGGTTTCTTGTTGCCTCTACGGTAAAAGCCTAAGACTGATGAGATGCTTTGTGATCCTCCCTCTGCCTAGTTGTTGAGGTTCAACATATCTTATTCCATATCCCATTCTTTCTGTTCCAGAAATTGTCCTCTCAGTTCTTTCCAATAAGAAGCCACTCTTCTTCCATCTTGGAATTTTACCTGGAATATATTAGCTTAACCTAACCAGCTTGAACATAGATAAGTTATTCTTTTATTTTTTTGAGACAGTCTCCTTCCATCACTCAGGCTGGAGTGCAGTAGTACAGTCTTGGTTCACTGCAACCTCCGCCTCCTGGGTTTAAGCGAGTCTTCTGCCTCAGCTGTCTGAGTAGCTGGAACTACAAGCACACACCACCATGTCCAGTTAATTTTTTTTTTTTTTTTTGAGACAGAGTTTCGTTCTTGTTGCCCAGGCTGGAGTGCAATCTCAGCTCACCACAAACTCCACCTCCTGGGTGCAAGCGATTCTTGTGCCTCAGTCTCCTGAGTAGCTGGGATTACAAGCGTACACCACCATGCCCAACTAATTTTTGTATTATTAGTAGAGACAGCATTTCATCATGTTGGCCAGGCTGGACTCGATCTCCCGGCCTCAGGTGGTCCACCCGCCTCAGCCTCCCAAAGTGTTGGGATTACAGGTTTGAGCCACCACGCCTGGCCTAATTTTTGTGTTTTTAGTAGGGATGGGGTTTCACCATGTTGGCCAGGGTGGTCTTGAACTCCTGACCTCAAGTGATCCACCTGCCTCAGCCTCCCAAAGTGCTGAGATTACAGGAATGAGCCACCGTACCTGGCCAGATAAATTATTTTTTAGGTTTTATCTTAAATATCACTTAAAGAACTTCTGTGAACTCTCACCCACAGTTTGTACTCCTTCTCAGCTTTATAAGTTATATTTGTATAACTCTTCAACTTTCCAGCTGCTAATCTCTATTGCACTCCAGCCTGGGCGACAGAGCAAGACTCCGTCTAAATAAATAAATAAAACAAGGTTATGAAGTAGTTATTATTTTCACCCTTGCACTGGAGTGTAATTTTATCGCTTTGTTCATTGCTCCAAGGGCAGCATGAAGGAGGCCTCTGTCTGTTGCTGACACACCTCTTCATTGGGTCATATTTTACAGTTAGTTACACTAGATTCTGACCATGACAGGAACTTTTTCCTGGCTCACGCAGACAGCTCTCAGGCCTCGCTGCCAGAGGATTGTCTTCTGTCATGTGCTGCCTCTTGTATCACAGCTTCTTCTCAGGTGGTTTTGGCTCCATCTTTTTTCATGACTGCCAGAGGAATTTATCTGGTCATGCATTGCCCTTGATGTCACCGTAGCCAGTCCCTATGATTTCTTTGAATGTGGTGGTTCTTCTAAAGGTGTTCAGAAAGGAGAATACTGCAAGGGACCTGCACTTGGCTCCTATCCTGAGTCCTCTTTGGGCATAAGGATGGGAAGCAGTGAATATGTCAGGGGAGCTGGACAAGGCCTGGAAGCTGAGGGCACAGGTTCTGGAGCCAAACAGACTTGGTTTCAAATTCAGCCTGCATCTGTTCCTAGGTGTGTCCCTGGTCATGGCAACTGACACAGGCCAGTGCTGGGGTAATGCAGAAAGGAGGAGAAGCATGCAGGCTGGAGGGATCATGCACAGCCACACAGAGGAGGGAAGAACCTACCTAGTTTTTTTGTTTTTTTTTTTGAGATGGAGTCTTGCCCTGTCACCCAGGCTGGAGTGCAGTGGTGTGATCTCGGCTCACTGCAAGCTCCGCCCCCCGGGTTCAAGCAATTTTCCTGCCTCAGCCTCCTGAGTAGCTGGGATTACAGTCACGCACTACCATGTCTGGCTAATTTTTGTATATTTAGTAGAGATGGTGTTTCACCATGTTGGTCAGGCTGGTCTCGAGCTCCTGACCTCGTAATCCACCCGCCTCAGCTTCCCAAAGTGCTGGGATTACAGGGGTGAGCCACTGCACCCAGCCTGAACCTACCTTTTAGGATGAGTAAAATTTGGACAAATAGAAGGGAGCAAAAAGGTATTCTAGGCTGGGCACAGCAGCATGCACCAAGGCGTAGAGTTAGGAATGAGCATAGAAGTAGATAAAATAAGTCAATAGTGATTCTAAGATGCAATATTTTTTGGGGGCGGGAAATGAGAAATTGGAAGATGAGCTGACTTGAGGAACAATGGAGAGTTTAATTTTGGACTCATGAATTAGCATTTCCTATGGAATGTCCAAGCAGAGCTGTTCACAGAGTAGTCAGAGTTGCCGACAATATTTAAATATAGGCAAGAAGGCAAGAGCTGGAAAGGTATATACAGTAGATATGAGAAAGAGCTGTACCTTAATGTAAAGGCTTAGAGAAAAGAAAAGAGGAAGCATGTTTGTTGAAGATGTGTTCAATAAACAGAATAAGTGAAGGAAGAAATGGAAGAAGAAAGAAGGAAAGGAGGAGAGAGAGAAAAGGAAAGAAAACAGTTGGATGTGTGAATGAAGAGAGAAAAGAATAAAATTGTGGCCATGTGGCATCATGGAAGCCCAGGGAGGAGAGAGTTCAAAGAAAGGAAGAGCTGTCAATTGCATCCAATAGCAATTTAAGATATATATTTCTAGTTGGGAGGCAGAGGAAGACATCCAATTAAAGATAGTCCAAAAGTAGCATTAGGATATGGAGACGGCTGTTATACAAAAATTTTGGATGTAAGACAAAGATGCCCATTATCACTGCTATTATTTTACATTGATTTGAAACTTGTAATTCAATGCCTAAGTACAAAAGAAAGAGTATAATTATTGAAAATAAACACAACAAATAAGCAAAACATTGACTCTTTGTAAATCATATTATCCTCTACCAACAAAGTACCCCAAAGATGTAAGTTTTTTAAAAAAACTATTAAAACAAAAAAATGACTCAAATTAATTTAAATGTTTACTACAACTAATCAAAATCCCAATTCACTCTTGTGGTGACTTGACAGACCAATTCTAAATAACAGTAAGGTTAGAAGGCTGGATCCTGTAGAGAGCAGTGGTAAGAAACTCTTTTTGGTGAAGTAATCAGAATATTTTAGGAAAGGAATATTAATATTCACGTCTCATATATTCAATATAAAAATCACCTCCATTTTCCCAGACATTCAGTAAGATCTGCTAAATACAGAAATGTCTTCTGTAGCAGTTTCAAGGGAGGAACACCAAGCAAAAAGAATGGTCTTCTGCCTTTGGATTGGTTGAGAAAAAAGCAACTTGCAAAGATGAGACACAGTTAAATTCAGTGGAATCAGAACCGAGGGTCAGAAATGACCAGGAGATTGTAAACCCCTGGGGATTTGAAGAAATCTTAGAGAATGAATTGCAACCCCAGTGAAATATGGGAAAGCTCAAGCCAACCTTTTCTAAATCTTAAAGTTCAGGGTAAAATATCAGTTGGCATATCAGTTACCTATGTGGAAGTTGTAAATTTTTTAGAAATCTCTAGAAAAGGCCAGGCGCGGTGGCTCATGACTGTAATCCCAGCACTTTGGGAGGCCAAGGTGGGTGGATCCCAAGGTCAGGAGATCCAGACCATCCTGGCTAATGTGGTGAAACCCCGTCTCTACTAAAAATACAAAAAAAAAAAAAAAAAAAATTAGCCGGGCATTGTGGCAGGCACCTGTTGTCCCAGCTACTCGGGAAGAGAATGGCGTGAACCCAGGAGGCAGAGCAGCCTGGGTGACAGAGCGAGACTCCATCTCAAAAGAAAAAAAAAAAAAACAACTCTAGAAAAAACACAAAATATTAGTAGCACTTATGTCTATAATATTAAATTATCAATATTTTATTCTTGATACTTTTCTGAGTTTTCTGAATTTTATATAATGGGCATGCATTATTTTATAAGAAAAGTCTGTTAGTTAAAAAAGATAAGTAGGTAAAGCTGGGCATAGTGGCGCTCGCCTATAGTAAAAAATTATTATTATTATTATTTTTTGAGGCAGAGTTTTGCTCTTGTCACCCAGGCTAGAATGCAATGGTGAAGTCTCAGCTCATTGCAACCTCCACCTCCTGGGTTCAAGTGATTCTCCTGCCTCAGCCTCCTGAGTAGCTGGGATTACAGGCGCCCAAAACCACGCCTGGCTAATTTTTGTATTTCTAGTAAAGACAGGGTTTCACCAGGCTGGCCAGCCTCATCTCGAACTCCTGACCTCAGGTGATCTGCCCACCTCGGCCTCCCAAAGTGCTGGGATTACAGGCATGAGCCACTGAGCCCTCCCAATGTTGTTATTATTATTATTTTTTTTTTTAAAGGAGAGAAGTAGGATGAATGCTTGAATGGAAGGCAGGGTTAAATAAAGGTTTTCAAGTTTGCTTGCTTGGGGATTTCTAGGAAGGCCACAGTAAATGACTCATCATCAGTCATAGTTATGCATCATGATTCTCACTTTATATGCTTTGCTGTCATTTTAGAACCAAGCACCCAGGGTGATCAGTGGATGATACCTCCCTCTTCCCATTGATACCTCCCTCTTCTGATGCCACACACAAACCACACCAATTATACACTCTCTGGAAATGTTGTCTAGTTGTTTCATGTGCTTAAATATTTTTAAAAATTTCCTCATGGACCGCCCATGTGCTGAAATATTATTTTGCTAACTAGGTTATAAATGTGTGTATAAACATGTCATGGCTTGTATTTCTGTTGATTTTTCCTGTGATTCCTAATAATTAGCTAATTATCTATGCGGTTTTATGTTTATTTATTTATTGAGACAGGGTCTCACTCTGTTGCCCAGGCTGGAGGGCAGTGGCATGATCTGCAACCTCTGCCTCCCAGGTTCAGGCAATTCTCCTGCCTCAGCTGAGTAGCAGGGACTACAGCTACAGTCCCGAGTAGCTGGGACTACAGGTACCCGCCACCACACTCAGCTAATTTTTGTATTTTTTAGTAGAGACAGGGGTCTCGCCATGTTGACTAGGCTGGTCTCAAACTCCTGGCCTCAAGTGATCTGCCAGCCTCGGCCTCACAAAGTGTTGGGATTACAGGCGTGAGCCATGGTGCCCAGCCTGGCCATAAAGAACTTATTTTTTTGTTTTTTTTGGAGACGGAGTGTTGTGCTGTTGCCCAGGCTGGAGTGCAGTTGCAAGATTTTGGCTCACTGCAACCTCTGCCTCCCATATTCAAGCGATTCTCCTGCCTTAGCCTCTCATGTAGCTGGAATTACAGACGACTGCCACCACACATGGCTAATTTTTTGTATTTTTAATAGAGATGAGGCTTCACTATGTTGGCCAGGCTGGTCTTGAACTCCTGGCCTTAAGTGATCTGCCTGCCTCGGCCTCCCAAAGTGCTAGGATTACAGGGTTGAGCCACGGTGCCCCGCCTGGCCGTAATAACTCTTAAAGACCATATTCACACAAACTATATTAGCACGGGCTTCTAATTTTTCATAAGATCTCCTCCATGAGGCAGCCTAGGAAGACGCCTACTGTAGTTAATCAAATTATGCTTGATGAACTGCTGGTAGGTTGATATTAGTTCCTTATCGCTGTAGAGCTATGGAATTATATTTTACATTTATATCTGTATTTTGAGCTATAGAGTTGTATTTTTATCAAATTAGTGCCTTTCTGTGTAACTTCCTTGTAAGTTCTGTGTAAGTTCCTTGCAGGCGTTCACATTTGTATTCTCCTGCACCTATTGTAATGCTTAGCACATAGCAATAACTCTAATAAATGTTTGGAGGCAATGACCTCATTTGGCTTCCAAACAACTCAGCAAGATAGTTAAATACGAATAATGATAAAAATATAGTAACAAGAATTAAGTACTACTTGAACACTTTTGTGTGGCAGGCATTATGCTGAGCATGTCATATGGAATATTTCATGTACTCCTTACTTATTCCAAAAGAGGTAGGGCTCTGATTATTTCACTTTATGGATGGGGAAACAGGATCTTAGAAAGATTAACTGGTTTGAGCAGTGTCTGTGTAAGAAGCTGCAGAGCTGGGAGAAGAACTGGGGTCTTCCCATGAGAAAATCAGGGCTCTTCCTATTATCTTCTGCCTTTCCTAAAACCAGGTTTTGTCTCAATATTTGAGATTCTCATTTTTCTCAACTGGGAAAAAAACCCGAGTTTCTTAGAATAAAATATAAGGAGCCTAAAATATGTAACAAAAGCACTCTGCTCAGTACAAAGGGATTAACTATTTAATACCAGTGTCAGCAACCACAAAACAAATGAAAACTTTATGCCAATAGAGTATGACTTTAATTAGGAAACTGACTTTCTGGATTATTAAATTTAGGGAAAAAAGGGTTTGATTACGGTTTGAGCCAGTTCACGGTAGAGATCATTCAGCCTACACCCTGACACCACATCTTTACAAAATGCTGTCAAATTTATCTTTATATTTAAAGTGTTCAGGCCATACTTAGTAAATTGGTTAGCTATGAAGCCGACTGGGGCAACACCGAACCCCATCAACCGAATTCTGCCTTTGTTCCCTAGGCATTCTGGGCTGGTTGTTTAGATCACTTTCTATTACTTTTTGAGCAGAAATTCAGGGTGAGCATGGAAACAAGTATGTATCTGTTTTTTGTTTTGTTTTGTTTTTTTGAGACAGAGTCTCACTCCATCACCCAGGCTACAGTGCAGCGGAGTGACCTCGGCTCAAGCAATTCTCCTACCTCAGGCTCCCAAGTTGCTGGGACTACAGGCGCCCACCACCACATCAGAATAATTTTTGTATTTTCAGTAGAGATGGGGTTTCACCATGTTGGCCAAGCTGGTCTCAAACTCCTGACCTCAGGTGATCCGCCCACCTTGGCCTCCCAAAGTGCTGGGATTACAGTCATGAGCCACCGCACCTGGCTGGAAACAAGTATGTATCTTTGTTTATAAACCTTTGAAGGGCAGTGCTCTGTTCCTGCCTGTGCCTCCTGTGCCCACCAGTATTTTGCATGCTGCCCCCATCTCCAAGCCTCTGGTGTGCTGGGGCCCTCAAGCTTGCTGACTCATACAAGGAACACATGCAGGGCTGGTATCACCCCATAGTCCTGCCTTCCCTTCTCTCCCCTCCTTAGAGTCCTCAAAGGTGGGCGTGGAGCAAAGGCAGTTTGCTGGGCAATTAACCAGGTGTAGCTCTGCTGGCAGCTATGTGCAATGGGGGATCTCAGGCCAGAGCACCCCTTGGCATGGGGACAGAGAAAGACAAACTCCTTTGACGTCCACACCCCAGGGTACCCGCACGAGGCAGGTTGACAATCAGAATTGCCTGTGGTCTAAACAGGGTAGGTGAAAGGCAGTGGGCGTGAGAGAAGCAGAACTGGGGGTGGGTTTGGCAATACCTAGCTTAACTTCCTGAAGCCCTGGGGTGACAGGCAGGCAGCCTAACTTGGTTCCTTTCATGACACACTCCCAGCCTTCCTGCTTCCTGGGATCTGGGTACCTGTGAAGATTCTTACCTGTTCAGGACCTTTCAGCTCCCAAAAAAAGCAGCAACAGAGAAAATTTTAATTAAGAAATGTTATAATATATACCATTCCTCTGGGATCCTAGGCCCCCATAAACATAAGTATTAGTTTCCTACTGCTGCCATAACAAGTTACCATGAACTGAATGGCTAAAATATGACAGATGTATTAGCTTATAGCTCTGGAGGTCAGAAGTCTGAAATAGGTCTGTTGGGCTGCGTTCCTTCCAGAGGCTCAAGGAAGAATCTGTTTTCTTGCCTTTTCTGGCTTCTAGTGGCCACCGACTTTTCTTGTCTTATGGCCCCTTTCTCAGTCTTCGAAGTCAGCAGTGTACCATGTTTTCTCCTCTCTGACCTCTGCTTCCGTCCTTGCGTTTTCTCTGGGACTCTACTCTTTCTTTATAAGGACCTCTGTGATTACACTGGGCACATCTGGATAATCCAGAATCATCTCCCAACCTCCAAAGCCTTAATAGAATCACACCTGCAAAATTTCCTAGGCAGTGTAAGATAACATATTCATAGATTCTGAGCATTAAGATGTGGACATCTTTTTTGGGGGGCAATTTATTACTCAGCCTACTATAACATGTTAATCTAATTTTCCATTTTCACACATTTGATCTTCAAACACACTTACAGAAATATATTGTATATAAAAGTAGAAGGCTACCTATAGTGAGGTGGAAAGACATTAGAAAATAAAACATTGGGACCGGGCGCAGTGGTGCACGCCTGTATTTTCAGCAGTTTGGGAGGCCAAAGTGGGTGGATCATCTGAGGTCAGGAGTTTGAGAACAGCCTAACCAACATGGTGAAACCTCATCTCTACTAAAAGTACAAAATTAGCTGGGTGTGGTGCATGCCTGTAGTCTCAGTTACTTGGGAGGCTGAGGCAGGAGAATCACCTGAACCTGGGAGATGGTGATTGCAGTGAGCCAAGATTGTGCCATTGCACTCCAGCCTGAGCAACAAGAGTGAAACTCTGTCTGAAAAATAAATAAATAAATAAATAATAAAAAGATGGCATGGTGGCTCATACCTGTAATCCCAGCACTTTGGGAGTACACAGCTTGAGCCCAGGAATTCAAGACCAGCATGGGAAACATAGTGAGACCCCGCCTGTACAAAAACATTTAAAAATTAGCCAATAGTGGTGGTGCATGCCTGTAATTCCAGCTACTGAGGAGGCTGAAGTGGGAGGATTGCTTGAGCCCAGGAGGTTGAAGCTGCAATGAGCAGTGATTATGCCACTGCACTCCAGCCTGGGCCACAGAGCAAGACCCTGGCTCCAAAAAAAAAAAGAAAGAAAAAAGGAAAATATATGACCTGCTTTCATCATAGAGAAGCTACTTGTGTATTTATTTTTATTTTTTATTTTTTGTTTTAAAACTGCTTTCCCTTTCTCCTCTTTCTAAATAGAATGAGGAGTCAGGAAAACTAGAAGACCAGAGGTGACCTTGGGAAAGACAAAACTGCTCTTGGGTATTCTTTTGTTTGTTTGTTTTTTTGAGAAGGAGTCTTGCTCTGTCGCCAGGCTAGAGTGCTGTGGCGCCATCTCGGCTCACTGCAACCTCCAACTCTCTGGTTCAAGGGATGATCCTGCCTCTGCCTCCTGAGTAGCTGGGATTACAGGCATGCACCACCATGTCTGGTTAATTTTTGTATTTTTAGTACAGATGGGGTTTCACTATGTTGGCCGGGATGGACTCCATCTCCTGACCTCATGATCCGCGGCCTCAGCCTCCCCCAAGTGCTGGAATTATAGGCATGAGCCACCGCGCCTGGCCTGCTCTCAGGTATTCTAAAAACAGAGAGCACTTACAAACCTACTTTGTGTCTTTTGCTTAAGTGTGAACAGGTGGCTGTCTTAAAAGACTAGTAAGGCTGGGTGCAGTGGCGCACACCTATAATCTCAGCACTTTGGGAGGCCGAGGTGGGTGGATCATTAGGTCAGGAGTTCGAGACCAGCCTGCCAACATGGTGAAACACCATCTCTACTAAAAATACCAAAAAAAAAAAAAGCTAGCCAGGTGTCGTGGCACGCACCTGTAATCCCAGCTACTTGGGAGGCTGAGACAGGAGAATTGCTTGAACCTGGGAGATGGAGGTTGCAGTGAGCCGAAATACCACTGCACTCCAGCCTGGGCGACAGAGCAAGACTCTGTCTTGAGGGGGTGAAGTGGGAGAAGCAAAGTCAAGGATTTTTAATTATGTTGCCTCTGAAGTTTATGGATTTTCTTGGAAGACTTTTTATTTGTGAAATTGAAAAAGTTTGTACTCGGAGTAAAACATGAATCTTTGACCATAAAACAATTATTGTCTGACTATCAAACATTTCCTTTTCCTTCTTTAAGGAAGCTGTTGTAGGACTATTTTCTGGGCTACTTAGTCGTACTGGCTATTTATCAGAGTAAAATTGCTGACTTGTTAATACTTAAAGGTAAAAATTAGCTGGTCATGGTGATGTGTGCCCCTAGTCCCCACTACTCGGGAGGCTAAGGTGGGAGGATCTTTTGAGCCCAGGAGTCGAGGCTACAGTGAGCTATGACCATACCACTATACTCCAGCCTAAGGAACAAAGCAAGACCCCATCTCTAAAAGAAAAAAACCAACAACATAGCCCTGAGCTAGCGATTATACTTAAACAAAAAAAGCAAAAATTTATGGTGAGGAAAAAGAAGTGTTTGATTTAAGCCTGGAAAAGAAACCAAGTTTAAATTAATCTGAATTCTTATTATATGAGAAATTGAGAATAGAGTTCTATATTTGTTTAAACAATGGACTTACTAATATTATTTAATAGTTATACCTGTTTGCTTTACTAGATAGTTACACTAGCCAGGCACGGTGGCTCACACCTATCATCCTAACACTGTGGGAGGCTGTGGTGGGCGGGTGGCTTGAGTCCAGGAGTTAGAGATCAGCCTGGGCAACATGGCTCTGATTTTCCTGTCTCTACAAAAATACAAGAAAATTAGCTGGGCATGATGGCATGCGTCTGTAGTCCCAGCTACTTGGGAGGCTGAGTTGGGAGAGTCGCTTGAGGTTGGCGGGTTGAGGTTGCAGTGAGCCACGATGGTGCCACTGCCCTCTAACCTGGGTGATAAAGAGAGACCATGTATCAAAAAAAATTAAATTAAATATCAATAGTTACATAATTTATTGAAGGATTAAAAAAAAAAAAGGTAACTGACTGAGGGAAAAAGACTAATTTCTCTGGTATAATGCTTACTATGTAATTCTTTGTTCTAGCAGGCCATCCCAAGGCATTATCTGGGGACAGTGTGGCCTGCTTCTAGGGAAAATCCACAGATAAAAGTCCCTGCAAACTGAAATTAATAAAGTGGTAGGAAATGTCAGATTTCACCCTATAGGTAGAAATGCAAAGGAATTCTAAGTCCCCTTTTGGGTTAGGTTGAATTTATTAAATTCTCAAGATAATATATTGACTTTAGGGAAAAATCTTCAAAGGGAAGTGTGCATAACGCCTTTCTGCCTTCACTGGCTCTTCCCCATACCCTGTGCTCTATTAACATAAATCATAACAATATTTGTCATTTGTGCAGCATTTAGTCCATGTTAGACACGGCTCTCAGCATTTGGCATAAAATAATTTTCTTTATTTGGATTTCCTTATGGCTTGAGGCATATCCATGCTTTAGGTATAAATTCCCAAGTAATTTCAGGAAATTCTCCTTTCCCCCTTTTCATTTCTTAGCTCATTAAGAGCCCCACAACAGAACAGGCCAAGCCCCATGTATTAAGACGCATCTATCCTTCCTTCCTGTGGGAGATAGCTTAAAAATAAATAAATAAAAGCAGCATCTACCAGGAGGGCTTGGACTCCACATCACACTACTGTTCGCTTTCTTTCGGCAATCGGAGACGGGGCCTTCCTAGTGTCACGCTGGCCAATTTTGAACCATATTATCCTTCCCTCCCTCCCTCCCTCCCTCCCTTCCTTCCTTCCTTCTCTCCTTCCCTCCTTCCCTCCTTCCTTCCTTCCTTCTTTCCTTCCTTCCTTCTTTCCTTCCTTCCTTCTTTCCTTCCTTCCTTCCTCTCTCTTTCTTTTTAAGCTGGGATTACAGGTGCCGGCTAATTTTTGTATTTTTTTTTTTTTGAGACAGAGTTTCACTCTAGTTGCCCAGGCTGCAGTGCAATTGTACGATCTCGGCTCACCACAACCTCCACCTCCCAGGTTCAAGTGATTCTCCTGCCTTAGCCTCTCGAGTAGCTGGGATTACAGGCATGCACCACCATGCCCGGCTAATTTTGTATTTTTAGTACAGACAGGGTTTCTCCATGATCAGGCTGATCTTGAACTGCTGACCTCAGGTTATCCACCTGCCTCGGCCTCCCAAAGTGTTGGGATTACAGGCGTGAGCCACCACACCCAGCCTAATTTTTGTATTTTTAGTAGAGACGGGGTTTCACCATGTTGGCCAGGCTGGTCTTGAACTGCTGACCTCAGGTGATCCACCTCCCTCAGCCTCCCAAAGTGCTGAGATTACGGGAGTGAGCCACTGGGCCTGGCCCCATATTATGTTTTTAGACAGTACAACAAACAGTGGTGAAGACACTGGATTCAAAACTAGGTTTAAAATCCTTACCTGCCACTCAGTAACTATGTGACAGGAGTAAGTTACTTCTCACCTCTCAAAATCTTCTGTTACTTCCTTTGTAAAATGGGGTGGTGAGCAATGCTACTTCACAGGGCTCTTCTAAGATTAAATGTAAAGTGTTGGACAGAGTAAGAACTCAAGAAGAGAGACTTATCGTTCATAGTTTCCCCTTCCTGTTTTGTTATTTTTCTCTGCAAAGTTAATGAGGCCAGCAAGCTAGCAAACTTACAGAGAGATTGTGTGTATGAGCTGCAAGCAATATTTCATTTGATCCTCACAATAACCCTGCGAAATGGATACTATTGTTATCCTAACTTTATGGAGGAGGAAGCCACATCTAAGTCATTTTTCCGTGGTCACACAGAAAGCAAATGACAGAGTCGGCCAGGGTATGAATGTTTGACTCCAAATTCCACATCACTGACCACTACACTCATATTTTGCGTCTTTTGACAGGACACAATTTTTAAATTCCAGACGGAAATTTGCTTCATAGGTATTAACAAGAGATATAAATGTCATAGAAGGACTGGTTAAGTCATCTTGGTTTCGCACTACCTACTCGTGAGACAGAAGGCCACCCCTCCTGGGTCTGGAACAAGCACCCTCCTCTCTGTTATCTGTGAATAGAGTGTTCAGGGCAATAAATCACTCTGCGGTTTTCCTTTGCCCCACTGACCCACAGAGGCCCGTTTCACACTCAGTGAATTCAGTATATATCAGCCAGCTCGTAAGGAGTGTAACTGTCACTAAAGGAACGAAGTAATTTTACACTCTCTTTCTAAAGTAAACAAATCTGGACAGCGCCATGAGCCGCCACAGTGAGCCTGGGGGCGAAGGCAGGCCCCCTCGCTATGAAAGTGGACTTTGTGAAAAGGAAAGGCAGCATTTCTTTTGGAAGTTCACTGGGACATTTTAAGCTCACTTTGATCCCTTTTTCTGGCACCCTGGTTCCTGAAACCACCATCTGCTGCCCAGTCAGATGATGAAACTCTCCAGCCATTTGATATGCTTGATTCAAGGTGCCAGGGATGTCCGCATGGCATGCATGACCCAGGACAGTCACACGGGGTTGGGCAATGGGTAATTCACAAGAGAGATCTTCCCTTGTTTACCCCCTGAAGTTTTTGTGTAAATAAAATCAGGCTAAATTGGATCTGCAGAGCCTTGGGGTGGCAGCATGGGCAGAGAAGAGACCAACCATAGTTCCGTGTGATAAGACTGAAGGATATTGGTCGGGCGCCGTGGCTCACGCCTGTAATCCCAGCACTTTGGGAGGCCGAGGCGGGCGGATCACAAGGTCAGGAGTTCAAGACCAGCCTGGCCAATATGGTGAAACCCCTTCTCTAGTAAAAAAAATACAAAAATTAGCCGGGAGTGGTGGTGGACGCCAGTAGTCCCAGCTATTCAGGAGGCTGAGGCAGGAGAATCACTTGAACCTGGGAGGCGGAGGTTGTAGTGAGCTGAGATCGGGCCACTGCACTCCAGCCTGGGAGACAGAGTGAGACTCTGTCTCAAAAAAAAAAAAAAAAAGAGTGAAGGATATTATAAGGCTGATTGTACTGATGGGGGCTTCATATCATATTGGGCACCCATTAAACCAGCTCTTCTCCCCATGCCTGCCTCCTTAAGACACTGCCCAGATAACTGGTTTCAGAGTTTGAGGCCTAGGAAAATTTACAGAATTCAGTACAGACGGCAAGATGCAGACCCAGCTCTCAAAAGGAGAAAAACTCTTGAGTCCAAAGACTCTCTACTCTCCCTAAGGATGGTCAACTAATCTTTCTTCTTCTTCTTCTTTTTAAATCTCTGTTGAGGAGCAGAACAATGACTTAATAGGTGACATAGAAAAAGAACAGCATTAGACACCAACAGTTCTTGGCGCTATGATTAGTAATTGCTGCTGCTTGTCATAATACATCAGAAAAGCAGCAACCCATCTGTTCCAAATTGATACAGTAAAGGCTCAGCAAGAAGTGTTTATCCAGATTGTGAGGGGGAGTGTCTGCATTTTACGGCACATTGACATGTGTGCCCGTGCAGCTCAAAGTCGTCAGATGCCAGCTTTCTACCTAGCTGTGTATCATGTTAACATCTGTCACCACAATAGCTAAGAGTTTTGACGAGTGGGCTGTTTTAGCACGAAAATGTCCAAGTGAGAGGAAGGATATCCTCTGCTGAAAGTTAAATGCCACTTCAAATCTACAACGCCACTTAGCCTAGTATATACTGAGGATATAATAGGACATGGAATCAAACCACCTCTCCAACCCACAAAACAAATTGCTGTAACACTCTGTGTTGGCGTTTCCCAGGCACTTCTCACTAGTGGTAATTAGCAGCACATAAATGCTAATGACTAATTACCTTGGCCTGTGTAGACATCCGGTAACCAAAGTAACCTATCATCCAAAAGCCTGACTTATCAGATACAGAGACAGTAAAACCCCAGGTTTTTTCTTTCAGTAATGCCAGGGTTTGCAGGGAGGAGAGGAGTGGGGAGGTGGGGAGGTGGCTAGGAAGGTATGTCAATAAATTAACGGTAATTAGATTTTAGGAGGTAGATCTGGGCAATTGTCAGCCTCTGTATGCTAATAGCTCTGAAAATAAATTGAATTCAGGGAGGCATACAAAGTCTCTGTGTACATTTACTTGAAGGTCTGTTTTTCCTCTAGACACTCTGTTGTCAGAAAGTGTGATACCTAACACTTATGCAGGAACATCTGGTATCCTTAATAAAACATGTCAGATAAATAGGTGGCTTCTGGGCAGCATATGTGGATATAGGTGGAAATAAATAATTTACTTTTCTGGAAAAAAATATCAAGGTCAAAGAGATGATTCTTCATAACAAGGTGGAAATGAGGTGTTGCAGGAATAGGCCCTGCCTTTGAAATCCCCCTTGCTGTGTCCTTGAGGAAGAAGCAGTGCGGACTCCTGAATTTCTATAAAGTTAGGGGTTAGGGACAGCCATGGAGTTAACTGGACTAGAGAGCTTGTGTTGTAGCTGCATTGGCCAAGCAAGCACAGCTTTGACCTGCAGGTTTGTTTAGTTTTGGTACATGGCTTTGGGGAATGGGCAACTGTAAGGAACTAAAGTCCCACCAAACAACCCCCTGGAGCTGCCATTGGTGGGAAGGAAACTGAATCTTTGAAAAATTTTATTCCTTATTGATCTTCACCTACCTTGTGTAATATATTTGTCTTAGAGAAACCGGAAGGAGAATTTGAATTTATACAAGTTAGCCTTATCTAAATGTAAACACCTGCATTTCGAACTCTGTTGATTTATGTTATATAACTGAAAAGCATTATCTTTTAAGATAAACTTGAATAATTAAGATAAGTTGAATAATTAAAGCTTAGCTTTGTTTCTATATTATTTTCAGTACTTTAAAGGGGTTAAAATGGTCACTTGGGATGTAATCTCATGTATATTATCTTTTGAAATCCCATTCAAGCACCAAAAAAAACTGAATAGCATACATTTTACTAATTCAATGTCTTCTCATTTCACTTTTTATTTTTACATTTTTTGTTAATTAATTAATTTATTTATTGAGATGGCGTTTCTCTCTTGTTTCCCAGGCTGGAGTGCAGTGACACAATCTTGGCTCACTGCAACCCCTGCCTCCTGGGTTCAAGTGGTTCTCCTGTCTCAGCCTCCCGAGTAGCTGGGATTACAGGTGTGCGCCACCACACCTGGCTAATTTTTTGTATTTTTAGTAGAGATGGGATTTCATCATTTTGGCCAGGCTGCTCTCGAACTCCTGACCTCAGGTGATCCACCTGGCTCGGCCTCCCAAAGTTCTGGGATTACAAGTGTGAGCCACCTCATCCAGCTATACATTTATTTTTAAAGACAGAGTTTTGCTCTGTCACCCAGGCTGGAGTGCAGTGGGCCATCATAGCTTATTGGAACCTTGAACTCTTGGGCTCAGGCAATTCTCCCACCTTAGCCTCCTGAGTAGCTAAAACCACAGGTGTGTGCCATATTTAAATCTAAAATACTATGTTCTAATTTCAATGTCTCTACACCAAACTCATAAAATATACACATTATAATAAAGCCCCACCAAAATTAGTGTAGATTTTTTTTTGGTTTGTTTTTTTGAGCTACTCTGTTTGTATTTTCCGTAAGTTGTTTTACTATACTATGTAAACACTAGAGTCATAAGAGATTCAGAACCATATCTGGCAATTTAAAGTGCCAGAAATCTGGCCAGAATTCTGGCCATGTCAACCAACTTGTCACTTCTGAGAACTTGGTTACAATAAAACTAAGGAGATAATATCCTTAGGCTCGCAAAAGTCGGAGATTACTTCAAAACCTCGGGAGAGTGCAGAAACATGACCTTGGACATCACTGTAGATCACGCTTGTCCAACCCACAGCCCATAGGCTGCATGTGGCCAAGGACAGCTTTGAATGTGGCCCAACACAAATTTGTAAACTTTCTTAAAACAGAATGAGATTTTTTTTTTTTTTGCATTTTTTAAGCTTATCAGCTATTGTTAGTGTTATTGTATTTTATGTGTGGCCCGAAACAATTCTTCTTCTAATGTGGCCCAGGAAAGCCAAAAGATTGGATGCCCCTGCTGTAGATGAATCTCATTACACACACACCACAAACACTATGACCAAGCTGAGATAGGATAACAGGTTAGAACCCTTTGAAAGGCATACTCTGCAAATATCTACTTACTATTTGCTTTGGGGATATGTAGAGTAAGAAAATGGTAGAAAGGTGGACCACTAGAAGGTATACTGAGTCTCACCCTTATTGTTTTAGGTAGTCCGGCTATGGCCCCAAGCTTGCATATCCATGAAAACATTACCTTGGATTCAGTGACACCCATTTTCCTTAAAAGGTCCCTACCTCAAGTTGCTCAGCAGAATAGTTCTCTAACCATATCTTCTATGAGGGAGAAGTCAGTGACCCGGACACAGTGGCTCGTGTCTGGTAAATACGATTTTCTCTCTTCACACTTCCAGTGATGTTTTAATGCTCAGTAACATTTTTGTTACATCTAAATAATTGCCAGCTGGTTCACCTTTTAATTTTTTTTTCTTTTTTTGAAACAGGGTCTCCCTCTGTGGCCCAGGCTGGAGTGCAGTGGCACGATCACGGCTCACTGCAACCTCTGCCTCCCAGGATCTTCCCACCTCAGTCTCCAGAGTAGCTGGGACTACAGGCATTCACCACCATGCTTGGCTAAGTTTTAGGTTTTTTTGTTTTTTTTTTTTTTAAGAGACAGAGTCTCACTATATTGCCTAGGCTGGTCTAGAACTCCTAGACTCAAGCAGGTCTCCTGCCTCAGCCTCCCAAAGTGCTGAGATTATGAGTGTGAGCCACCACACTCGGCCCCACCTCTTCATCTTATTCCTGTCCTTATATACCTCTCCCTGGTTCTTATGGCCTTGTTCAAATGAAGTAGTTTGCCTGCTGGGGAAGCACAAGTATTTTAAAGGTTTTTTTTATTCCCATTCCTTTTCCAATTGTAAGGTATTTGAGAATCTCAAGAGACAACACCTGGCAAATAAGGCCATCTTACCTGGTTTTTCTTCTGTCTTTAAAGGCTTGATGAGATCCCTGCCTATCTTTAGTTTTCTTTAAAGTGTTTCCAATTTTCTTCCTCCTTGTCCTCGGAACTACTTGTGAGAAGACTCTGATCAGGAAGGAACTTGATAAAAGATTATACAGCAAGTAGCAATTTTACTAAGTTGCTACATAAAAGTGTCACTTGATTTTTCTAGGCAACAGAGAAGTCTCCATCTTTATTCATTTCTTAGTGCTGCTGTAACAAATTACCACAAACTTAGTGGCTTAAAACAACATACATTTATTTTCTTACAGTTGTGGAGGTCAGAGCTCCGAAATGGGGCTCAGTGAGCTAAAATAAAAATTTTGGCAGGGCTACATTCCATCTGGAGCCTCTAGGACAGTATCCATTTTATTTTCCAACCTGCAGAGACGGCTGGCGTTGCTTGACTCACAGTCTTTTCCACCATCTTGAAAGTCAGCAATGGCTGCTCTAGTCTTTCGCCCATCACTCACTGATTCTTGTCTCCCTCTTCCACATTTAAGTACCTGTGTAATCACACTTGTGATTACATTGGGCCCACCTGGATAATCTAGGCTACTCTCCCCAACACAAGATCAGCTAATTAGCAACCTAAATTCCATCTGTTACCCTGATTCCCTTTGCCATGTAATGTAGCATATTCACAGGTTCCAGGAATCAGAATGTGGACATTATTGTTAGCTCATTATTCTGCCCACCACGCCATCTTACTCATCTAAATATTATAAAGTCTGGCATATTCTCTTTTTCAGTATTTATCCTGATTGTCTACTCACTAGAGTTCTGGACCTGTTTTCCAAAGAATTCCACAGTGGGGGCCACCTTGTATTGGCAGTTGAAAAACAGGAAATGGACAGGGATCATCCAGTTCCCCTAAGTTTACTGAAACACTCCAGGGAGAAGATTGAAAATGGCAGACCAGGGCCTAGCGCAGTGGCTCACGCCTGTAATCCTAGCACTTTGGGAGGCCGAGGCAGGCTGATCACCTGAGGTCAGGAGTTCGAGACCAGCCTGGCCAACATGGCGAAATCCTGTCTCTACTAAAAATACATAAAAATAAATATATGTCACTTGAGTACTTTGAGATGCCTGCACTATTTTCCAGCTGCAACAAAACTATCAAAATCAGTGTTTTATAACCTTGTTACATTTGACATTTTGGACCAATAATTGTTTGTTGAGGCTAACACTCTGGTGCATTGTCCAATGCTTAGCAGCATCTCACATCTCTATCACTAGATACTAGTAGTACACTGTGTTCCAACCCCCCAGTTGTGACAACCCAAAGTTCTGGAAGTATTGTCAAACACCCCTAGAGGGACAAAATTGCCTGCCTCCATTGAGAACCATTGATCTAGAATCAATTTTAATTTTTATCTCTGATAATGACTTGAAACCAACATGAAGCTAAAAGCTGAATCAGGCAGCTCTGTGGATTGATAGAGCTATAAATCCTTGCTGAAGGAGACTTATTTCTTTAGATATTGTCTACACAATCCAAGATTTAAGGGACAGAAGCTCTGAAGACATGTAATTATTATCTGTGACAAGTCAGCCAGTCCAGAGCATCCTTATTCTGGAGATATGGACATTATCTGTAAAATGAAAGTCATAAGGTTCTATACTCCACCCAAAGGCAGAGCTTTCCCAACTGTCTTTCCCAAAGGCATATCTGATGATCCTGTATGATAGCAAGACCTTCACACATATCTCTCCACACTTTGAGAGTTTTCACAGAATATTTTATTCTTTAAACTTAAATGATAGTACACACTATGTCCAAAATAGCCCAGGTTTACTCTTCAGGGAGAAACCTTTGGAAATATTATCGAGTCTTTTACAATTATGTTTCTAAATCTTTAAAAGGTCAAATAGTTGAAAATAAAGCCTTTTAGAGTCTACTTGTGTGAGAAAGGAGAGTGGCCCAGAAAAGTAATACTTGTTTCCAGTTGCATGTACATGAAGAGCTAAAAAAACTCATTAATAGAAAATGTGGGCCGGGCGCGGTGGCTCACGTCTGTAATACCAGCACTTTAAGGAGGTCGAAGTGGGTGGATTGTGTGAGCTCAGAAGCTTGAGACCAGACTGCACAACATGGCAAAACCCCATCTCTACAAAAAATACAAGAAATAAGCAGATTTGGTAGCACACGCCTTAGTCCCAACTACTTGCATGTCTGAAGTGGGAGGATGGCTTGAGCCCAGGAGATGGAGGTTACAGTGAGCTGAAATCATGCCACTGCCCTCCAGCCTGAGCGACAGAGCCACAAACCCTGTGTCCAAAAAAAAAAAAAAAAAAAAAAAGTTTGAACTGGATCTGACCACTGTACATTATATGTATCAAAACAACACTATATACCTCATAAATATGTATAATTATTGTCAATTTAAAAAATAAATACAATTAGGAAAAATCAATAATAGTTGGCAAAAGAAAGAAGAAAAAAAGGAAGGAAAGAAAAGGGAAAATGTGTAAAAAGTACAATCAGCTTAAACTTCTGCTCAGTAGAAAGTAGTCATAAATGATCTTGGATCCTGTCAAATCCTTCCTCCCTCAGAATACCACAAAAATCGCCTGTTGATAAAGCAGAATTTTATGTAACACTATTCTAATGAAAGCAGAATGACTCTTGCTTATTGCAGTAAAACTGATCATGACCCTAACAGTGTCTTAACAGCATCTGAGAGGGTAGAGGACGAAGGTGGCATATTTATGGTTTTTGGGGGGACTGGTAATAGGTGGGTTGTTCAATGTGGAGGTCTAATTGGGATTAGGCAAAAACTTATGACGTAATAGTTTAGGATTTTAAAAAATAGTTTAGGATTGGGGAACACAGCAAGGAAGGAGCTTCAAAGTCAATCTTGAAGAGTAAATAGTCATTTATAAAATATCTATCTGAAGGGGATATTTACTGAGGGTTAGTTGAGTAGCCTGTAGTTCGGATAGATTTTGGAGTTCTTGTAACAATAAAGCTATCTGCCACATTTTCATGGGCAACTTTCTTGGAATAGCCAAATTATATTAATGTAGGCAGTTGAAGAGTGAAGCCATATTAAGGTACACAGCCAATTGTGTGGATATAGATGGTTTTGAGTCTCAATCTGAAAATACCAAAATGTATGAGAATAAGATACTATGAGATCATCATCCTCTCCCCACCCCAAACTCATTCTTTTTCTTATATTTTTCTGTCTCATTTAATATTTCCATCTACCCTGACACCCAGGCTAGAAACAAGAGTATCTTCCTTGACTCACCCCTAACATTTAATCAATAATCAATCCTGCCTCTTTAAGATGGTAGATATTTTTTTCTTTTTTCTTTTTCTTTTTTTTTTTTTTCAGACAGAGTCTCCTTCTGTCGCCCAGGCTGGAGTGCAATGGCGCGATCTCTGCTGACTGCAACTTCCACCTGCTGGGTTCAAGCGATTCTCCGGCCTTAGCCTCCCGAGTAGCTGGGATTACAGGCAGCCACCACCATACCCAGCTAATTTTTGTATTTTTAGTAGAGACAGGGTTTCGTCATGTTGGCCAGGCTCATCTCCAACTCCTGACCTCAGGTGATCCGCCCGCCTCAGCCTCCCAAAGTGCTGGGATTACAGGTGTGAGCCACTGTGCCTGGCCAAGATGCTAGATATTTCTTGAATCCTTTGCACTCTTCATTCCTACCACCTCTTTCCTACTTCAGTTCATCAGCCTATCTCACCTGGATACTCAATATCCTCCTAACTAGTTTCCCATCTCAATCCACGTAAGTGACATTTTTATATGTACTCTTTTACTTGGAAATATTGGTGGTGGAAATAAGCTTTTCTCAGTTTTAAAGGAATCTTTTTGTAAGCTATGGTTCTATTAAAGAAAAATAAAATAATCTTTGTTTTTCATGACCAGTAAATGTGTATTCTAGTTATCCTCACCTTTTTCATGATGACTACCTTGTCCTTTATTTATCAGGTGAGCCCAAAGACAGGAACTCTGTCACTACTCATTCAGAAGGGAAATGGCAGTCAGAGAAGGGAAAAGATCTGGGGGTAGGGTAGAGGTTACAACTGTCTGTTGCACATATTCCTTATTTTATTTATTTATTTATTTATCGAAATGGAGTCTCCCTCTGTCTCAGTTTACTGCAAACTCCAGCTCCCGTGTTCAAGCGATTCTCCTACCTCAGCCTCCCAAGTAGCTGGGTTACAGGTGCCTGCCATCATGCCTGGCTAATTTTTGTATTTTTAGTAGAGACAGGGTTTCATCATCTTGGCCAGGCTGGTCTTGAACTCCTGACCTCAGGTGAAGCACCTGCCTTTGTCTTCCAAAGTGCTGGGATTACAGGCATAAGCCACTGCGCCCAACCATATTCCTTATTTTAAAAATAGTATTAAAAAGTCCCACTTTAATTTAGTCTCCCCTGTGAATACTGTTGGTACCTTGCCCAAATTCTTTCCATTTCTGTCACCAGCTGTCTGTCTGTCTGCCCCCAGTTCTTGCATCTTTGCTGTTACCTGTCATTGAAAGAGGATTGTCCTTTGCAATGGAACTGCCTAGCCCATAGGGACAAGAAGACCTGCCAAGAGTCAACTCCAGGATGGCCGGGTGGTGACAACTGACTGGTGTGCAGATACAAAAGCCCAGCCACTTGCCTTAGGTGGACAAACTTTGAGGTGTAATTTTCACTCCAGAATTTCTCACAGGATCAGAATGAGTCTAGGACTTCTCTCGAAACTGCTCCCTTGCTTGACTTCTTCCCTTTCCCCTTTCCCTGGTCTGTTTCTCCCACTTTCTTACTAGTTTCTTCCAGGATCATTTCCTTTAAAAATGACTTTGACACAAATCCTTGGTTCAGGGTCTGCTCCTGAGAGGACCTAACTTACACATGCCCTTCAGGTTCCTTCACCAGAAATAAATCTAAAGATTTGACTCCCTGCCAAAGCTCATTGCTGCTTTCTTAAGGCATTTGAGGCTGCCCATCATTGGTGTTCGCTGGTGTTTGTGTCTCTCTCCAGTCTCAAGGCTTATCAATCCCGGGTTCCCACTCTATGGTGCAGTAATGTCAAACAGCTATGGTTCCCCATTCACCTCTTTGTCATCTGCTTGGTTTCTGGTGTTCCCATCATCTGTGACATTTTTAGCAGCCCCTCAGCCTTCACAGCTTCCCCAGATGGGGCAAGGTTCCTCTTTTGTCCTCTTCTGACAACCTGTCCACTCACTTCCATTGCGTTTACGACATTACATTGCAATTCTTCTTTTGTTGTTGTTTTGTTTTTGTTTGTTTTTTGTTTTTTGAGGCAGAGTTTTACTCTTGTTGCCCAGACTGGAGTGCAATGGTGCAATCTCGGCTCACTGCAACCTCCACCTCCCAAGTTCAAGTGATTCTCCTTCCTCAGCCTCCCAAGTGGCTGGGATTACAGGCATGTGCCACCATGCCCGACTAATTTTGTATTTTCAGTAGAGATGGGGTTTCACCATGTTGGCCAGGCTGGTCTGGAACTCCTGACCTCAGGTGATCCGCCCACCTCGGCCTCCCAAAGTGCTGGGATTACAGGCGTGAGCTACCGCGCCTGGTGCAATTCTCTTTTTGTTTGTCTCCCCAACCCGACAGTGAGATCCTTAAAAGCAAAGACCATGTCTTCATCATTTTAAAGCTCTCACTAGCTAGTACAATGCCTAGCACATTCTGTTATCAAAGGTTTTTGAATGACTTCACATAACCATTTTTTTTCATGCAGAGTAACCAGAGATATGAAGGTAATTATAACAGTATGAAACTCAATTCTATCACTGGGAAGCTAGAAACACATTCTTAAAATAATAAAAATGACAAAGACTTTCAAAATATTTATGTTTCTAGCAGTCAAGGCATAACTATAGTGATTAAACTGATAAGGCATAGGAATTGGGGCTTCATCCTAAAATATGAGTCCTTGGGCTTTTTTGCTCAAACATTTTTTTCGTCCAACTCAGATGATCTAACTGGCTGGCAACCCTTTATGTAACCCTTGTTGTTTTTTTAGTGGCTTTGTTTACAATTTTTTTTTAACTTTGTGGTTTTTGTGGACTCTGCAGGACTGCTCCCTGACCCTCCCCCTGGATTAGGAGCACAGCTACTGGTTCCACAGCAGCTACTCACCACCATGCCTCATTCCTTAGCTGGGTTGGCATAAGTGAAAATGCCACAGGAAAAACAAGAGAGGGAGCTAAAATAAGCTCGCTTGGTTTCATCCTGCCAGAAACTATCTGGGAGAATAATTCGGCATCCATCAAATGTGAAAATGTCAAAATTAGGAGAAAAAGAAATGTATTTGCTACTTGTAAGGAAAATTTACATCCCATAAACTGGAGAAGAATGTTGGCAATAGGGTTTGTGGCATGAAGATCTGGGGTCACAATGAGGTGAGAGGTCAGAGCAAACAGTCCTCTCACATTCAGCTGTGCAAGGAAAGGTTTTTCTTTATCTACAAATGGTTCACATATTGAATATATCGAGTCAGAGCTGCATTGGGAGCACTCAGAGAATCACAACATATGTGTCATTGGGAAGTTTGATTAGAGGTCCCTGCTCTTTTTGTTTTAGAGACAGGGTCTCACTCTGTTGCCCAGGCTGGAGTGCAGTGGTGCGATCACAGCTCACTGCAGCCTCAAACTCCTAGCTCAAGCAATCCTCCCATCTCAGACTAGCTGGGACTACAGGCATGTGCCACCACACCCGGCTACTTTTTAAAAATACTTTTTGTAGAAACATGATCTCACTTAGTCACCTGGGCTTGTCTCGAACTCCTGGCCTCAAGCGATCCTCCTGCCTCAGCCTCCCAAAGTGTTGGGATTACAGGCATGAGCCACCTTGCCCAAACTGAAGGTCCTTTTCTGTCTTGTTTCTCATAGGATGGTCTACCTGCTACTCACTCCTGTCCTCTCTTGCATTGCCAAAAACAGTGTTCCAGAAGTCATCCCTTCTCTCCCAGAATTGTCCATTTTTTCCTACCACTGGATCATTGCCATCAGCATCAACCCTTTTGATTTTTTCTGTGACTCCCAAATCCTTTCTCTATCTCCCCTTCTCCCTATGGCTCTCGTACCATTTCACCTCTCCTTTTAGAACTCCTTTTAAAAGTTTTCTATGCTGCTGTCTCCAATTACTGTCCTCACATTCTCAGTTTAACCAGTCAGGCTTTTGTCCCATTGGTTGTCAAAATTGCTCTTGTCAGGGTTACCATTGACCATCAGGTTGCCAAATCCAAGGGTCAGTCCTCAGTCCTCAATTTACTTGATCCGTCAGCAGCATTTAGTGCAGCTCTTCACTCTCTCCTTAAAAATGCTCCCCCTGCCACCCGCCCTCCACAACATGGCTGCTAGGAAATTGCACTCTGGCTTTCCTCCTAGCTAACTGCTCCCTTCTCCTGAGTCCCTGTGCTGGTTCTTCGTCTTTCTGGCTTCTTGACATTGGAATACTAGGGCCTCAGTCCCTGGAATGCTTTTCTTTATTCTCTCTACTCTTTTGGTGAATTCATCCAGTCTCATGGCTTTAAAAATCATTTATATCCTAATGACTTCCAAACTTCAATTTTCAGTCCAGGACTCTTCCCTCAAATGTAGATTTCTGTCTACACGACATTTCTACTTAGATGTCTAACATACATCGCAAACTTAGCATGTCCCCAAATGAATTTCTGATTTTATTCTCTAAACCTCTCCCTGAAGTCTAGCCCCCATCTCAATGCTATCCTCCCAGTGGCACAGGCTTACTTAATGAGACTTGGACTCATGCTTTACTCCCCACTACCACTTTTTTTTTTTTTTAATTTGAGATGGGATCTTGCTATGTTGCAGTCTGACCACTGTTCACTTATTTCCTCTGCCGTTATTATGGTGTGTCTAACTCATCGTCATCTCTCTTCTGGGTTATTGTAGTAACTTTTAATTGGGCTCCTTGTTTCTATCTGTTTAAAAATGACACCAACAACTCATTCCCATGCACTCCCTATCCTTCTTCCTTGCTTTGCTTTTCTCTAAACCATTTACTACCTCTTAATACGTACATAAAATATACATTTTATCACCTTTGTTGAGGTGTAGTTTATATATAACTCAATATACCCACTTTAAGTGTGCACTTTGATGAGTTTGACAAATGTATACACATGTAACTGCTACCACAATCAAAGCATAGAACATTTCCCATTCTGTCGAAACATTTCCTCTCGTCTCTTTCTTTGCAGTAAATTATCTCCCCATTCCTGGCTCCAGGCAACAACTGATCTGATTTTTAACAATGGGAGTGGGAGTGAGAGAAAGGACATGTTTTCTGTTAATGGGAATGATCTAGCAGAAAAGAAAAATAGATGATGCAGATCACAATGAACTTTCCTTTCCTAGAATTTCATATAAATGGAATTATTACATATGTACTCTTTTGTATCTGGTGTCCCATTCAGCATAATGTTTGTGATTCATCCATGATGTTGTATTTCACTCCTTTTAACTTTCTGAGTAGCATTCCATTTTAAGGATGTATACAACTTGTTTTATTAATTCACCAGTCAATGGCCATTTGGGTAGTTTCCAAGTTGGGACTCATGAATAAAGCTGAATAAATATGAATAAAACATTTGTGTACCAATAATTGCGTGGATATGGATATTTTTTCATTTGTCTTGGGTAAATACCTAGAATTGCTGGGCCACAGGGTAGCATTTCATTTCATAGGAAACTGCCAACTGTTTTCCATAGTGGTTGTACCATTTTACATTCCCTGTAGCAATGTGTGCGGTTTCTAGTTGCTCTACAACTTCCATATCACTGACATTTTTAGTTTAGCTTTTTTTTTTTTTTTCCAATAGGTTTTGGGAAACAGGTGGTGTTTGGTTACATGGATAAGTTCCTTAGTGATGATTTCTGCGACTTTGGTGCACCCATCACCCAAGCAGTGTACACTGTACCCAGTGTATAGTCTTTTATCCCTCACCCCCCTCCCACTATTTCCCCTGAGTCCGCAAAGTCCATTGTATCACTTTTTTTTTTTTTTTTTGAGACCAAGTCTCACTCTATGTTCCAGGCTGGAGTGCAATGGCACAATCTTGGCCCACTGCAACCTCCATCTCCCTGGTTAATGTGATTCTCCTGCCTCAGCCTCCTGAGTAGCTGGGATTACAGGCATCTGCCACCATGCCCAGCTAATTTTTATATCTTTAGTAGAGATGGGGTTTCACCACGTTGGCCAGGCTGGTCTAGAACTCCTGACCTCAAGTGATCCACTCGCCTATTCCTCCCAAAGTGCTGGGATTACAGGCATGAGCCACCGTGCCCGGCCCCGTTGTATCATTCTTATGCCTTTGCATCCTCATAGCTTGACTCCCACTTATGAGTGAGAACATACAATGTTTGGTTTTCCATTCCTGAGTTACTTCACTTAGAATAATAGTCTCCAATTCCATTTATATTGCTGCAAATGCCATTATTTCGTTCCTTTTTTATGGCTGAGTAGTATTCCATGGTATTTATTTACCATATTTTCTTTATCCACTTGTTGACTGATGAGGATTTGTGCTGGTTTCATATTTTTGCAATTGCCAATTGTGCTGCAATAAACATGTGTGTGCAAGTATCCTTTTGTATAATGACTTCTTTTCCTCTGGGTAGACATCCAGAAGTGGGATTGCTGGATCAAATGGTAGTTCTACTTTTAGTTCTTTAAGGAATCTCCATGCTGTTTTCCACAGTGGTTGTACTAGTTTACATTCCTACCAGCAGTGTAAAAGTGCTCCCTTTTCACCACATCCATGGCAACATATATATTTTTTTATTTTTTTGATTATGGCCATATTTGCAGGAATTAGGTGGTATCACATTGTAGTTTTGATTTGCATTTCCCTGATAATTAGTGATGTTGAGCATTTTTTCATATGTTTGTTGGCCTTTGCATATCTTCTTCTGAGAATATTCTATTCATGTCCTTAGCCCACTTGTTGATGAGATTTTTTTTTCTTGCTGATTGTTTGAGTTCCTTGTAGATTCTGGATATTAGTCCTTTGTCAGATATATAGATTGTGAAGATTTTCTCCCACTCTGTGGGTTGTCGGTTTACTCTGCTGATTACTTCTTTTGCTGTGCAGAAGCTTTTTAGTTTAATTAAGTCCCATCTATTTATCTTTGTTTTTGTTGTGTTTGCTTTGGGTTCTTGGTCATGAAGTCTTTGCGTAAGCCAATGTCTAGAAGGGTTTTTCCCATGTTAACTCCTAGAATTTTTATGGTTTCAGGTCTTAGATTTAAGTCTTTGATCCATCTTGAGTTGATTTTTGTAGAAGGTGAGAGATGAGGATCCAGTTTCATTCTCCTACATGTGGCTTGCCAATTATCCCAGCACCATTTGTTGAATAGAGTATCCTTTCCCCACTTTATGTTTTTGTTTGCTTTGTTCAAAATCAGTTGACTGTAAGTATTTGACTTTATTTCTGGCTTCTCTATTCTGGTCCATTGGTGTATATGGTTGTTTTTATACCAGTACCATGCTCTTTGAGTGACTATGGCCTTATAGTAGAGTTTGAAGTTGGTTAATGTAATGCCCCCAGATTTGTTCTTTCTGCTTAGTCCTGCTTTGGCTATGCAGGCTCTTTTTTGGTTCCATGTGAATTTTAGGATTGTCTTTTCTAGTTCTGTGAAGAATGACGGTACTATTTTGATGAGAATTGCATTGAATTTGTAGACCGCTTTTGGCAGTATGGTCATTTTCACAATATTGATTCTACCCATCCATGAGCATGGGATGTGTTTCCATTTGTTTATATCATCTATGATTCCTTTCAGCAGTGTTTTGTAGTTTTACTTGCAGAGGTCTTTCACCTCCTTGGCTAAGTATGTTCCTAATTATTTGTAGCTATTGTAGCAGGGGTTAAATTCTTGACTTGATTCTTAGCTTGGTTGTTGTTGGTGTGTGGCAGGGCTACTGATTTGTGTACATTAATTTTGTATCCCAAAACTTGGCTGAATTCATTTACCAGTTCCAGGAGCTTTTTGGATGAGTCTTTAGGGTTTTTAGCTATTCTAGTGGGTGTGTAGTGGTATCTCATTGTGGTTTTAATTTGCCTTTTCCAATGACGAAAGATATTAACAGTCTTTTCATGTGCTTACAAGTCATTCATATATCTTTGTTCATAAAATATCAGTTCAAATCTCTCCATTAATCTTTAACTGCATTATTGTTTTTCTGTTGAGTTGTAAGAGTTCTTTATATATTCTGGACATAAGTCCTTCATCAGGTATTTGTATTACATATATGTTCCCCCGGTATATAGGTTGCTTTTCATTTGCTTAATGGCATCTTTTGAAAAACATACATTTAAAAATTTTCGAGGAAGTCCAACTTATCAATTTTTTCTTTTATTATTAGAACTTTAACTTTCTGTGTCCTAAAATATCTTTGCTTACCTCAACGTTGTGAAGATTTTCTCTTACAACATAACATATATTTCATTTATATTATTTTGTCTCCCACAAAATGAAAAATGCAACAAAATGCTAGAGGAAATGAATAGAACCCAACTGGTTATGTCCACATTTTCCAACTTATAGCTTAAATAACCTATATTTTCTTCATTTGCTGATGTGTTTCTGTAGAAAGACAATATAGCATAGTGGTAAAGACATGCAAAACAGACAGACCTGGGACCGAAATCTGCAGCCTTTGCATAGCAGCCTTGATTGGGAAAGTCCCTTAACTCTCTGAGCCTCTTTCTTCTTAGGCAAAATGGAAACACTGATGAGTTTATGACACAAAGCCTGTGTCCCAATCCTGAGCAAATGGATAGGGTTTAATGAATTTTAGATGCAATTATTATTATTATCATAAATTCGAAGCTGCCAGTGCCAAGCTAGCCAACAGGATATGGTGAATAGTATTTATAAAATAGTCAGAAGTTAGAACTATTGCTATGATTATTATTAAATTATTACAGGAGCATCTCCCAAATAGTAATGAGCCACACATTTCACAGTTGGCAGTATGTTTTCCTAACAAAAATTTGGGGGTGTTGGTAATTTGTTACAGCCATATGTCAGCAGATGTCTTCCAAACTTCTAAGAATAGAATAACCTCAAATTATTTTGACCACAAAAGACCATTGAAAAATGTTTCTTGGCTGATGCTGCTTCTGTTTCACAAAGTCAGGTCTGGAAGAGGTTTTGTAAGTTTAATGCATTTGTAGCCATTTCTTGTTGGTTTTCTTCTCATCCTTGACCATGACAGCCACTCATCGGTCATGTGCTACGTCTTAGGACAGAATTGAGATTTACCTGCCGTCTTTCTTCTCCACTCACCTTCTCTGGTAACATCTATATTAATAGAAATTTTGTAATTTCTGGCTCAGAGAGCTTTCAGGCAAGTTCATAGGATAACTACTCCTGCCACGTTATTTGTATGTTGGTTTATAACTGAGTTAGCTTGTCATGTTTAGAATGCCGGACTAAATATGTAATAAGCAATCTGAGCTCAAACATCAGTTGCCTTTAGTATACATATGTTAAACCAGCCACTCAAAAAGGGCAGCTTTTGGTTCCTTCCGATAATTGCTAAGCTGTATGCACAAAAGTCTCATGATGTATTCTGTGGTGACTTTCCTGGAGGATGTAAACACTGTATAACCTGAGTTAGATGTAACTAGGTTGTGGTGACTTAGGGGCTTCTGCTGTTTGTATGATTTGAAACCTGCACTGCTGGGGCAGAAGAGCTCATTCTCTAGTGAAACATCCTGAAAGCATGAAATGACTCACTTTTCGCACTCTCACTGATCTATTGGCTTCTATTCAAACCACACAAGATATATACAGTTTGGTTTTGATGATTTGTCATATAGTTAAGTAGAATTTAGCAAATGTTTATTTGCTTCCTTACCCCTGAATTATATGCTCTCTCTCTCTCCATCTTTCCTTGGGGCATACTATTCCTTCTTCAGAAATAGGAAAGCTGGTTCTTGACATAACAGAACTATTCTGCTTTATGAATACACTTCCAATTGCACAGAATGCCTATTGGTGTCAACGTGTGCTTCCTTCTGTTTCTCTGCTTCTTTTGGGATTTGCAAGAGGCTGTTCCTGGGGACACTGGACTGGGGCACAGGTGTGTCTAGTGAAGCTCTCAGAGTTGTGACCAGTGGGGCAGAGGAAGCCTCTTCTGGCCCAAACATGTGCTACATTTCCTAAGCATGGGCATGGTGCTGGTGGTGGATACGGGGTTCTGCTGAAGCCTGTTGCCCTTGGTGAATTAAAGCATGGTTTTATTCTACAATAAAGATGAGTGCATGATCCTGTGAGGGTGGTCACTTTAGGTTATCAGTTTATACATATATTTTAAGACATAGTCTTACTCTATTGCCCAGGCTAGAGTGCAGTGGTGCAATCATGGCTCCCCGTAGCCTCAACCTCCTGGGCTCAAGTGGTCATTTCACCTCAGCTCCTGAATAGATGGAATTGCAGGTATGCACCACCATGCCTGGCTAATTTTTGTATTTTTTGCAACCATGGGGTCTTGCTGTGTTACCCAGGCTGCTCCTGGCCTCAAGCAATCCTCTTGTGCTAGGATTACAGGCATGGGTCACTGTGCCCTGAGAGTTTTTTATACTTTAATGTGAATGGGTTCCTGTTTCCTGTGTACTGATATTTACAAGAGAGGAGATACAGGAGGGAGGCAGAACCAAATGGAAGAGAAGAGCACTGAGTATGTGAAGTGGGCAAGGAGGGAGTGGGGAGGGCCATGTGGAAAGGCAGGAAAGGTGGAAGGGTGCCAAACTGCAAATCTTCACACTCCCCAGTTGTTTGTTTGTTTTTTAGACACGGTCTGGTTCTGTCACCCAGGCTGGAGTGCAGTGGCGCAATCTTAGCTCACTGCAACCTCCGCCTCCCAGACTCAAGCAATTCTCCTACCTCAGCCTCCTGAGTAGAGTAGCTGGGTCTACAGGCACGCGCCACCACACCCAGGTAATTTTTGTATTTTTTATAGAGATGGGGTTTTGTTGGCCAGGCTGGTCTCCAACTCCTGAGCTCAAGTGATCTGCCCACCTCGGCCTCCCGAAGTGTCGGGATTACAGACATAAGCCACCGCGCCTGGCCCTCCCCAGGTTTTCTAAGTGATCATGGAAGTGGAATGCAGAGGCCTTTGTGATTATTAGCAGACAGCCTAAAGCAGTGGTCCTCAGCCTCTACTGTACATTAGCATCACCCAGAAGATTCTCAAACTACCGAAGCCTAGGCCCCACTGGTTATCTCCAGCCAGGCAGATTTAATTGATCTGGGGTGGAGCCCAGGGATCAGTATTTTTGTAAAATCTCCCAGTGTTTCTCAAAGGTAGTCAGGGTTGAGAACCCCCCTTAAAAGAAGCTTTAGGAGTCCCCAAGAGTGGGGATCCCCACTTTGGTATCTTTCTTATGGAACCTGGGGAAATCCTAAGGACTGTTCAGCAATGGAAGAAATCCCCACTTTTATTTTGTGGGAAGAGGAAGAGGATGTGGGTCGGTCATCACCCTGGAAACTCCCTGGCCCTCAGGACTCTCCCTGTTCTCTTTACTGGCTACAGAATGCCTTCCTAAAAAGGTGTGGCCTGATGTTTTTGCCCATTCTTTCATTTTTTTTTTTCAGGACAAAATTCCATTGGAGATACTTACAATTAACCGTTTCTCAAGCTAGATTTCAGACAAGTTGGTATGGTCGTAACATGATTTTCCGGTTTGGCTTGGATTCAGACCTACTTCCCCAGTAGCAAGGAAAGCCTATGGGGTTTTATGGAACATTTCTTAAACATAATCATAATGCAATTTACAACTGCCATAGGTGTGGACAAAATATGTAATAATCCACTTTAAAATCAGATTAATGATTCCAAACTTCTAGATTAAAACTGAAAAACAAAAACAAAAAATCCTCTTATCTCAGGCCAGGCGCAGTGGCTCACGCCTGTAATCCCAACACTTTGGGAGGCTGAGGCAGGCGGATCACAAGGTCAGGAGTTCGAGACCAGCCTGACCAACATGGTGAAATGCCGTCTCTACTAAAAATACAAAAAATTAGCCGGGCATGGTGGCGTGTACCTGTAATCCCAGCTACTTGGGAGGCTGAGGCAGGCAGGAGAATCGCTTGAACCCAGGAGATGGAGGTTGCAGTGAGCCGAGGTCATGCCACTGTACTCCAACCTGGGCGATAGAGCAAGGCTCTGTCTCAAGAAAACAAGCAAACAAAAAAACCAACTCTTATCTCTTTCAAGATCTTGGTAAACATGATAAACATGGAGGAATTCAGAAATTATTCTGGCATAGTGAAACATCAATTTCAGTTTTCTCATCTGAAAAATAGGATTGCAAATATCTGCCTTTTCTGTTAAAGATTTGTTTATAAAGATGAAATTAGATGACTCAGGTGAGTGCATGTTAGAAACTGTAAATTAAGGGAAAGGAGGTATGGAGGGAAGTTGTAGCCCTCTTTGCATTTACAGAGTTGCATGCTGAGAATTTGAAAAATGAAAATGATGCAGACACTGGGCTATTATGACTGGTCTAGACTTTGCTTATAATACCCCTAACTGCTGGATTCTCCAGTTGCAGCTTTTCTTGGACAGTGACTTACTTCGATTCTTTTGAACCAGGAATGTTTCCTCCTGCTCGTTGTTCACCTGCCAGGTTCAAGAAACTGACTGGACATTCTTTCCATATGGGCCATAGCATGGCGATTTTGAATGGCATCATAGCTGCTCTTACTGTAGAGTGGTGCCTCATGTAAACCCACACTGAAGAAATATTGTTGGCAAAACTTAGTCATGATTGTTTTGTAATAACAGGAACGAACATCATTGCCTACTCAGAAGACCAAGAAAACTGCTGTTCGTTATGTGGTTCAGATATATGTCATCGCATCATAATCATGGAAGAGCTTCTAAAGCAGAATCTAGGCATGGGGATATCTGAGTATTAAGTTTTAAATACTTTCCTCAATGTATAAGAGGCTTACTTCATCTTTTTACTCTTGTGTGTAGTTCTTACAAGTTGTAGAAAACACTGTAATGGAAATCAAACTTGAAAACTTGAATACAGAACAATGCCTGTGCCTTTCCATGTATGTACTACATTTTTTTTGCTATGATACACTGATATTGATATTTCTTTTCTTTTCTTTTCTTTTCTTTTTTTTGAGGCAGAGTCTTGCTCTGTTGACAGGCTGGAGTGCAGTGGGGAGATCTCGGTTCACAGCAGCATCTGTCTGCCGGGTTTGAGCGATTCTCCTGCCTCAGCCTACTGAGTAGCTGGGACCACAGGCATGCAACACCACACTCAGCTAATTTTTGTATTTCTAGTAGAGACGGAGTTTCACTATGTTGGCCAGGATGGTCTCGATCTCTTGACCTCGTGATCTACCCGCCTCAGCTCCCAAAGTGCTGGGATTACAGGCGTGAGCCACCGCACCCAGCCAATATACTGATATTTCCATTTAATTGTGAAAGGTTTCTTATTTACACATGTAGGAAAGCAAACAATGTCTACTACTCTGAAATTTTATAAAAGCTACTTTTAAATCAGAATATTTAGTTTTCAATATTCATATAATTAACAGGAAGTGCATTGTTTATTTTTCATTTATTTTGAGATGGAGTTTTGCTCTGTCGCCCAGGGCTGGAGTGCAATGGCACGATCTCGGCTCACCGCAACCTCCACCTCCCGGGTTCCAGCAATTCTCCTGCCTCAGCCTCCTAAGTAGCTGGAATTAGCAGACATGTGCCACCACACCCAGATAATTTTTGTATTTTTAGTAGAGATGGGGTTTCACCATGTTGGTCAGGTCTCGAATTCCTGACCTCAGACGACCCAGCTGCCTCGACATCCCAAAGTACTGGGATTACAGGCATGAGCCACCACACCTGTCCTGTTTAGCTCCCACTTACAAGTGATAACATATGGTATTTGGTTTTCTGTTCCTGAATTAATTTGCCTTGGATTATGGCCTCCAACTGCATCCATGTTGCTGCAAAGGATATGATTTCGTTCTTTTGTATGGCTGTGTAGTATTCCATGGGGTATATGTACTACATTTTCTTTATCCATTCTACCATTAATGGGCAACTGGATTGATTCCATGTTTTTGCTATTGCACATAGCAAGGCAGTGAGCATATGAATGCATGTATCTTTTTGTCAGAATGATTTATGTTCCTTTGGGTATATAGCCAGTGATGAGACTGCTGGGTTAAATGGTAGTTCAATTTAGAATTTGCATCAAAACAAATCACCTTATTTATCTAGTTCTTAATTTCAGGAAGTCATAGAAAATGAAAATGTATATATTAGCTCACCCACATGTCAATCAAGATTTGCTAAAAAGACCTTACTTTCTTAGATATTTTTTAGTTTTTTAAAGAAAACTTTTCAGGCCAGGCATGGTGGCTCATGCCTGTAATCCCAGCAATTTGGGAGACCGAGGTGGCAGGATTGCTTGAACCCATGAGTTGGAGACCAACCTGGGCAACACAGGGAGACCCCTTCTCTACAAAAAATTTAAAAACTTATCCAGGTGTGGTGGCGTTTGCCTGTTGTCCCAGCTACTAAGGAGGCTGAGATAGGAGAATTCCTTAAGCCTGGGAGGTTGAGGCTACAGTGAGCTATGATCGCACCACTGCACTCCAGCCTAGGCAACAGAGTGAGACCCTGTCTCAAACATATATATGTATTTTAATATATATATTTATTAATAATATGTATTTACTAATACATATTTAAAAATAAAAACTAAAACTTTTTGAAGGTTTTGGTCATTTCATCTTTTTTTTTTGAGACGAAGTTTCACTCTTGTTGCCCAGGCTGGAGGACAGTGGCACCATCTCGGCTCACTGCAACCTCTCAAAGTTTTGAGGTTACAGGCGTGATCCACGGTGCCTGGTCCCTTTCATCTTACTTTATCCTTACATCCACTTAATAGTATAATAAAACCCCAACTTCAGCAATTTTCAGCAATAGACTGTCTTGTTTCTTCTTTTCAAATTATTCTCACCCTCTCTAACCCCCAGGCTATTTTGAAACACATTCCAGACATTTTGTCATTTTATTCATAAGTAATTCAATTTTAAAACATGTTTTGAGATAAATGGTAGTAGTTTCAACAATAGCAAATATAGAGGCTGAGACCCTTGGCACCCTGCACAAGGTTACATAACTTTTTCGTAAATGAATTTGGACTTGAAACAAGCTTTTTAGACTTTATGAGAAATAGGCAACACTTCTTTAACATTCATTAAAAAAAAATATCATGTCTCATGGGTAATGTTTTGCTAAAAAAAATTACCAAATATGTATTATTTAGGGTTGGTTTTTTAGAATTAGGGAATAAACAAGTTGTAAGAATGAGTCAAAAAACGGCCAGGCACGGTGGCTCATGCCTGTAATCCCAGCAGTTTGGGAGGCCGAGGCGGACAGATCACTTGAGGTCAGGAGTTCGAGACCAGCCTGACCAACATGGACAAACCCCGTCTCTACTAAGAATACAAAATTAGCCGGGTGTGGTGGTGCATGCCTGTAGTCCCAGCTACTTGGGAGGTTGAGGCAGAAGAATTGCTTGAACCCAGCAGACAGAGTTTGCGGTGAACAAAGATGGTGCCATTGCACTCCAGCCTGTGCAACAAGAGCAAAACTCTGTCTCAAAAAAAAAAAAAAAAAAAAAAAAAAGAAAGAAAGAGTCATAAAAATTAAAATAACTAGAGAGGCTTGATTGTCTTGTCCAACCCCTTCATTGCAAAGTTGAGGAAATTGAGGTCTATAGAGAATAAGAGACTTTTTTTTTTTTGAAACAGAGTCTCACTCTGTTGCCCAGGCTGGAGTGCAGTAGTGCGCTCTCATCTCACTGCAACCTCTGCCTCCAGAGTTCAAGCGATTCTCCTGCCTCAGCCCCCACTAGTAGCTAGGATTACAGGCACCTGCCACCACACCCAGCTAATTTTTGTATTTTTCGTAGAGACGGGTTTTCACCGTGTTGGCCAGGCTGGTCTCAAACTCCTGACCTCAGGTGATCCACCCGCCTTGGCCTCCCAAAGTGCTGGAATTACAGGCATGAGCCACCGTGCCCAGCATTGTTTTTTTTTTTTTGCATAGAAAAACCTGTATTCACAGTCTGTAATTTCATAAGGAGAATTAGTTGACATTAAGATTCCAATGGGTAAAATAATTAAGAACTTGTTTTAAAAGGGTTGAGAATTTAAATGAGTTCTATAAAGATGTATTTAATTTTATTTATTTATTTTTTTGAGACAGGGTCTCATTGTGTCACCCAGGCTGGAGTGCAGTGGTGTGAACATGGCTCACTGATGCCTTGTTCTTCTGGGCTCAAACGATCTTCCCACCTCAGCCTCTTGAGTATTTGAGAGTACAGGTGCATGCCACTACACCAGACTATTTATTTTTTATTTTTTTGTAGAGACAGGGTTTTGCCATGTTGTCCAGGCTGGTCTTGAACTCCTGGGCTCAAGAAATCAACCTGCCTCAGCCTCCCAAACTGTTGGGATTACAGGCGTACACCACTGGGCCTGGATGTTTTATTTTCTACTTTCCCAGTATCCTGTGACAGTGTTACTAACATTGATGATGTTAAAGGTGAGAAAGTGATGACAACGTCTAAGTGTCCAGACTGGTTAAACTCATTTTGGAGCCAGTAGAATAGAACAATGGTCTCCATGGAGCAATGATTCTGGGCTGAAACAGACATGACAAAATATAATTATACGCAGAACACATAAGATCCAAAAGAAACGTTCATATTAGGGAAAAACAAACCCAATAGTGTTTAATTCAATAGTTTCCTTTAAAACTCAGTTGAAAGAGAGAGAGAAAGAGAGAGAGTGAAAATGTGTGTGTGTGTGCGCGCGCGTGTGGTTGTCTAGCCATTAGCAGTGGCAAGCAAATTAGCAAAAATTACAGTTGTAGAACTCAAGGTCACGTAGGCTAGTGTCATTCATGGATATAATAATCAACAAGAGTCATGGTCAGGCCGGGCGCGGTGGCTCAAGCCTGTAATCCCAGCACTTTGGGAGGCCGAGACGGGCGGATCACAAGGTCAGGAGATCGAGACCATCCTGGCTAACATGGTGAAACCCCGTCTCTACTAAAAATACAAAAAACTAGCCGGGCGAGGTGGCGGGCGCCTGTAGTCCCAGCTACTCCGGAGGCTGAGGCAGGAGAATGGCGTGAACCCGGGAGGCGGAGCTTGCAGTGAGCTGAGACCCGGCCACTGCACTCCAGCCCGGGCGACAGAGCGAGACTCTGTCTCAAAAAAAAAAAAAAAAAAAAAAAGAGTCATGGTGCCAGTACAAGCAACTCTGATGGGGTACCAAAGAAAGCTTCCAGGCAGTAGTTACTGTGCCAGTGTTCTGAACACTGGGGTCTTTTAGATTCCGTATCAGCTCAGTTACTGCGTTGGTTCTGTTTTCTTTTCCCAGGTAGATATATAGGCATGAAAGACCTTGATTGCTTAGACTCTTGGGCCAAACTCCCAGAGATCCTGATTTTAAAAAATTTTTAATTTATTTTATTTTAAAAATGTAAAACGTTTTTGTGGGTACATAGTAAGGGTATATATTCATGGGGTACATGAGATATTTTGATACAGGCATGCAATGTGAAATAAGCACATCTTGGAGAATAGGGTATCCATCCCCTCAAGCATTTATCCTTTGAGTTAAATAGGGTGGAGCCTAGTCAGTGGTGTATTTTTACATGTTCCTCAAGTGATTCTAAGGTGTGACTAGGGTTGAGAATGGCCGACTTAGATGAAGAGAAGCTCTCCCTGACTGGAGCTCTTCTCTGGCATGAGGAATTGTCTTCCTACACTAGGAGTTACCCACATTACTACCCATGGTGCTGACAGAGGTGCCATGCTCTCTAGGAGGGTGAAGGGTCATTTGGGATGGGGACTAAGGTGGTATCCACGTCCTCTCATGAAATTGACTCCCTGAATGAGTAGCTAGAGTTCTCATAACTCATACATAAGTAGCGGAGACTCCTTATGTAATCAGAGCTCTTACCATTAGGGACCTGGACATCCTCTGAAGTCAGAGCAAAAAATTATTTTTAGGTGAGGTTTTAGGGTTTTTTGGTTTTTTGTTTGTTTGTTTGTTTTGAGATGGAGTTTCACTCTGTTGCCCAGGCTGGAGTGCAGTGGCAAGATCTCAGGTTACTGCAACCTTCAACTCCCAGGTTCAAGCAATTCTCCTGCCTCAGCCTCCTGAGTAGCTAGGATTACAGGCACCCACCACCACACTCGACTAAGTTTTTGTATTTTTAGTAGAGATGGGGTTTCACCATGTTGGTCAGGCTGGTCTCAAACTCCTGACCTCAGGTGATCCATCTGCCTTGGCCTCCCAAAGTGCTGGGATTACAGGCCTGAGCCCCCGTGCCTGCCTGTCTGGTTTTTGTTTTGTTTTGTTTTTTGAGATAGGGCCTCACTCCGTCTCCCAGGCTTGGAGTGCAGTGGCATGATCAAGACTCACTCCAGCCTCAACCTCCCAAGCTCAAGCCATTCTTCCACCTCAGCCTCTGGAGTAGCTGGAATTATAGGCGGGCACCACGATGCCTGGCCAACATGTTGCCCACGCTGGTCTCGAACTCCTGAGCTGAAGTGATCCACCTGCCTTGGCCTCCCAAAGTGCTGGGATTACAGGCATGCACCACCGCCTGGCATCCAACTATAGCATTATCTTTCCCCTACTTCTAAATAAAAAATGGCTCCAATTACCTCCAATTACCAATTGCAGTTGGATCAGTTGCAACCTTATCTCCCAGGCTGTCATGATTCTCTATAATCTAGTAGCACTAACCATTTCTTTAGCTTTGTTTTCCACGTTTTACTCTCAGATGCTTTCAGTCCCATCAGGTGGATTCACTAGTCGTTCTCAAAGTGCATCATGGCATTTTCCTTGTCCTTCCCTCGTCCCCATGTTCTCATCTTTTCTGGGATGTTCTACCTTCATCCCTCTGTCAGTTTATTGCCTCTTCTCAAGCCTGGATGTAGTCACACCTCCCTCCCAATATGAACCCAGGTTATTTCAATCCACATTGATTTATGTTTCCTCAGGCCTACTACACCAGTCATAATTTGCAATTATTTCTTTACGCCTTGTGTTAGTTTTATTTTTGTTAACTATTCCTCCTCAACTAGATTCCAAGTTTGTTGAGAATGAAATCTGTAACTTGTTCTTTTCCCATTCACTGTATCGGGCTGAATTTGTATAAACATATCCATAAATATCATGGGATAAAAGATTGAGATTATATGCTGAAAAATTTAGTATTCAAAATCTATTACAGTAGATTTGTCCAAAATTTTAAAAGAAATTATGCTTTTCTTTCTCTGTTCACTGAAATAGTTTTCCTATTTATCCAATGGATATAGGTTGCATCAATAATAAAACTTAGGAAAGATTACAGTTTATAGGTCTAACAATCAAATATTTTATCTATTTTTTCATATTCATCAATGGCATTAAAATAGATTCAGGCCAATTGTGGTGACTGAGTCCTGTAATCCCAGGACTGGAAAGCCAAGGCAGGAGGATAGTTTGAGCTCATGTGTTCGAGACCAGCCTGGGCAACATGGCAAAACCTTGTCTTTACTAGAACAAAAACAAAACAAAACAGATTTAGTCAAATTTAATTTATCATAGATGTGAGTTTATCATCCTCCTAACGATGTCATGAGCTCAAGGGTAAGAAAGTCATACCCTTTTCCTAAGGCCATTTAGCCAATGCCATTTCATCTGTATTCACTTTCAATAGTCATGTTGGAATGTAATATTTAGGAAAAATGAATCTTTAAGAATCTATATGTAAAGAACATGTATAATAGTAATAATTATAAAATTAAATAAATAAAATCATAAGCTGAACCATAGGCAAATACTAGCACAGATAAGAGCCATCATCCGGTGGCTCACGCCTATAATCCCAGCACTTTGGGAGGCTGAGGCGGGTGGATCACCTGAGGTCAGGAGTTAAGACCAGCCTGGCCAACATGTTGGAATGCCGTCTCTACTAAAAATACAAAATATTAGCTAGGTGTGGTGGCGGGAGCCTGTAATCCCAGCTACTTGGAAGGCTGAGGCAGGAGAATCGCTTGAACCTGGGAGGCAGAGGTTGGAGTGAGCCGAAATAGTGCCATTGCACTCCAGCCAGGGTGACAGAGTAAGACTCTGTCTCAAAAAAAAAAAAAAAAAAAAGCCATCATCTAGGTACCATTTCCTCCTGGAAGACAGACATACAATATTTACTTATTTGAAGAATGATTCTCCAGTTGAGTAAGTATTGTTGTTTGCTGGTTATAAAACTAATAAATGTTCACAGAAAAAAATTAAGAAAATACCAAGCTCTATGTCATGAGAGAAATTGTGTCCTTCAAATTTGTTAGTTAGTTGAAATCATAAACCCAGGACCTCAGAATGTGACTGTCTTGGAGATAAGGTCTTCAAAGAGGTGATTAAATTAAAATGAGGTCACATGGGGGGACCCTAATCCAATCTGAATGGTGTCCTTACAACAAGAGGAGATTAGGACACAGATAACACACAGAAAGAGGGATGACCTTGCGAGGACGCAGAGGGAGAATCGGCAAGCCAAGGAGAAAGGACTTTGAAAAATCCAAATCTGCTGATGTCTTAATCTTGGATTTCTAGACTCCAGAATTGTGAGAAATAAATGTATGTTGTTTAAGCCACCTAACTAGTCAGTGGTGTTTTGCTAATGAAGCCCTAACAAACTATAGAGTATATAAGTAGGAAAGCTATGTTACACTTTTTTTTTTTTTTTTTTGAGATGGAGTCTCGCTCTGTTGCCCAGGCTGGAGTGCAGTGGTGCGATCTTGGCTCATCGCAACATCTGTTCCCCGGGCTCAAGCAATTCTCCCGCCTCAGCCTCCTGAGTAGCTGGGACTACAGGCGCCTGCCACCACGCCTGGCTAATTTTTGTATTTTTAGTAGAGACGGGGTTTCACCATGTTGGTCAGGCTGATCTCGACATCCTGACTCATGATTCTCCCACCTCAGCCTCCCAAAGTGCTGGGATTACAGGCGTGAGTCACTGCGCCTGGCCTATTGTACTTATAATCCCACCTTCAGGATAAAACAAAACTGTTTTAAGAGCTTAATACATATATACATTAAATGCTTTCTAATGCAGATAGGTTCATAGTATACATCAAGTTTGTAAACACTCATCATGGACATTTCCCCATGAAATGTGTGCAGATACACAATATCTGTTGTTACAGGCTCATAGTCTTCTAATAGATTGAACCAATCCTTATCAATAGCCATAAGTTTGAGACATAGTCAGTATTCCACTGTCTTTGACTTTTTTGATAGCACTTTAAGTTGTTTTTGTCTTTGTGCTAAACACTGCACAAAGGACATATTTATTATTGTACCCACATAAGAGATTAAACATAATTTAAGGGCTAGGTGCTGTGAGTGGCTCATGCCTGTAGTCCCAGCACTTTGGAAGGCTGTGGTGGATGGATGGTTGAGCCCAGGAGCTCGAGACCAGCCTGGGCAACATGGTGAAATCCCATCCCTACAAAAAATACAAAAATTAGCCAGGCATGGTGGCACAGGCCTGTAGTCCCAGCAACTTGGGAGGCTGAGGTAGGAGGATTGCTTGAGCTACAGTGAACCAAGATTGTGCCACTGCACTTCAACCTGGGCAACAGAGTCAAAAAAAACAAAAAAAGACTTAAACAGTTTGCTTCTGATTAATGTATTCATTGAAAAATTGAAAATAATCATAGAAATAAGCAAAAGCTTGGCCAGGCGTGGTGGCTAATGCCTGTAATCCCAGCACTTTTGGGAGGCCGAGGTGGGCAAATCACCTGAGGTCAGGAGTTTGAGACCAGCCTGGTCAACATGGTGAAACCCTGTCTCTACTAAAACTACAAAAAATTAGCCGGGTGTGGTGGCATATGCCTGTAATCCCAGCTACTCAGGAGGCTGAAGCAGGAGAATCACTTGAACTTGGGGGGTGGAGGTTGCAGTGAGCCAAGATCATGCCATTGCACTCCAGCCTGGGCAACAAGAGTGAAACTCTGTCTCAAAAAAAAAAAAAAAAAAGAAAAGAAAAGAAAGAAGAAAAAAAAGACAAAAGAAAGAAAGAAAGAGAGAGAGAAACAGACAGAAAGAAAGAAAGAAAGAAAGAAAGAAAGAAAGAAAGCGAAATAAGCAAAAGCTCAAATAAAAAACATTAAACTTGCCCATAAGCTCAAAAATCAGACAATTGCTTATAACGTGAAGATCTCTGTCCTTCCAAACTTCTATTTACATGATTTAAAAGCACAACTGTATATTCACCTGTTTCTCAGTAGGCTCAAATGGACAAAAATTCCCTGGCTCTCATTGTATCCCATGATGCAATTATGAACTCTCATGGGGAAAAAGAAGTTGGCTGTGGAATATATACCTAGAATTGAATGTCTTAGCAGTTGTGAATGTTGCTTTACTTGTCCCTTTAAAACCCCTGGAGTTCGACTATTTTTCAACAGTAAAAACACCTGCAATCCTGTAGGCTGAGCCACAAGGGGTTGGTAAAAAAGGAGGTTGGGGGTGGCAGACATGGTGGCTCATGCCTATAATCCCAGCACTTTGGAAGGCTGAGGTAGGTGGGTCTCGTGAGCCCTAGAGTTTGAGACCAGCCTGGGTAACGTGTCAAAATCCCATTTCTACTAAAAATACAAAAATTAGCTGGGTGTGGTGGCACACACCTGTGCTCCCAGCTACATGGGAGGCTGAGGTATGAGGATCACCTGAGCCTGGGAGGTTAAGGCTGAGGTGGGAGGATCACCTGAGCCTGGGAGGTTAAGGCTGGGGTGAACCATGATCACGCTACTGCACTCTGGCCTGGGCTACAGAGTGAGACCTTATCTCAAAAAAAAAAAAAAAAAAGAGGTAGGAGGATAGGGCAGCCCAGAGATGACTGACCTAGAGACGACTAAGCAGCAGGATAAACTCATCTGCAAATATCTTTAAAGAAAAGCCCTTTGATAGCCTTTCCCCCTCCTTTTGGAATGAAGTCAGACTGCCATTCAAGGGCCACACAGTGGCCCCCAGCACAGTGGCTCATGCCTGTAGTCCCAGCACGTTGCGAGGCTGAGGCAAAAGGATTGTTGGAGGCCAGGAGTTTGCAACTAGCCTGGACAACATAGTGAGATCTCATCTTTATTATTAAAAAGTAAATAAGGCTAGCTGTGATAACTCGCATCTGTAATCCTAGCACTTTAGGAGGTTGAAGTGGATTTCTTGAGCCCAGGAGTTTGAGACCAGTCTGGGCAACATGGTGAAACCCTGACTCTACAAAATGTAAATAAAATTAAAATTTAAAATTTAAAACCATTAATATAACATGCAAATCATAAAAAAATTACCTGGACATGGTGGTGCACACTTGTAGTTTCAGTTACTGGAGAGGCTGAAGTGGGAGGACTACTTGAGCTGGAGAGGCTGAGGCTGTAGTGAGCCGACATTGCACCACTGCAGTCCAGCCTGGGCAATAGAGTGAGATCAACTCTAATAAATAAATAATTAAATAAGTACGCATAGCACTTTGAAACAGAGGAAAGAGAGTAAATGATAAGTTGTAATTTGGGATAGGTAACCTGATCGTAACTCCCTCTCTATGTATGAAATTTCTAATTTATCAAGAAGTTTCATCATCTGTAAGATGAGGAACACGGACCAGGTGCAAGCCACAGAATTCTCAGGCTGTAAGTCTAATTTACGTATTTGAACACTACGGCCACACAGTGCCTAGCACAAAGCAGGCTCTCCATAAATGTTTGTTGAGTTAAATTAAAAAGGGACAGAAAAAAATTGCAAACTAGATTAATTACTTTGTAAATAATTAAATTGAAGCTCTGTATAGATGACTGAAAAGAGCAAATTCCTCTGTGGTAGGACGTCTGGTAATTATTTTGCTCCTAATTATCCTTAAGTTGATGACTGTGAAAATATTGAATGGTAATAAAATCTATTATGTTATATTTGGCTTCAATTATAATAAAACCAGATTGATGAAATAAATATCAAAGTTTGAGCTCATTCTACATGAACTGGACAACTGAGTCAAAGTATAGTAAATTAGGCTGGGCACAGTGGCTCATGCCTGTAGTCCCAGTACTTTGGGAGGCGGAGGCAGGCAGATCACCTGAGGTCTGGAGTTCGAGACCAGCCTGACCAACACAGAGAAATCCCATATCTACTAAAAACACAAAATTAGTCAGGCATGGTGGTACATGCCTGTAATCCCAGCTACTTGGGAGGCTGAGGTAGGAGAATCACTTGAACCTGGGAGGCAGACGTTGCGGTGAGCCGAGATTGCGCCATTGCACTCCAGGCTGGTCAGCAAGAGAGCAACTCCATCTCACAAAAAAGAAAAAAAAAAAGGAAAAAAAAAGTATAGCAAATTAGGGTAGAATTCATTGTAGACGTTTAAGAAAGATGGAAGGCCTCTGGTGGATACAAAGGACTGGCCCCCAAGTTTATAATTCATCTCACCCTCCTTGATCATCAAAGCAGAACTAGTAGGAATTCTTCCTCCCACATGTGAATTGCCTGCTCTACATGCTGGCCTTTGGTGACTTCTTGTCTTCAAGACTATTCACTTAACCATGCTTCCTCTTTCTAAATATATTGGGGGTGGGCATGAGACAACCCAGATATTCCATGGAATTTGTCCCAGGTGTCCCTCTCTCCAGTTGAAATGGAAGAAAACGGAGGGAATTAGTGCTGAATATTATGTGTAAATTCATTGGAGAGTTAACCATGTGGACACCCTGGCTGATTAAAATGTGAAATGTCCTCCATAATAAAATTCTCATACTCTTAGATTTTATCTTTAAAGAGAAAGTGTGGAAAGAGGAAAAATCAAGTAATTGTGGGATCTGAATAAATGATGCCTCCAAACACTTTAACTCAATTATCTAAAGTTTAAAAGATTTTTAAAATTTAAATGACATGGAGGATAGTGTCAATGATTTCTCTTCTGCCGCATGCCTGATTTCAGTCTTACTCAGTATCTCCAGCACCCACAGAATGCTGACCTTAAGAAGATGAATGCCAATCACTGTTATTAGGTCAATGCTGAGTTTAAGACCCCACTGCACTGTATTAAGCAATTGCAGGTGTGAGCTAGTCCCAGCTGCATTGAACCTTTGAAAAGATTTGTGGTTATCTGCAAGGGTGTGCTTGTGTGTGTGTATTCACCACAAATAAACATTTGAGATTTGCATCTTTCGAAAATGTGGTTTCTTGTCAAGCATGCTATATCAAACTAATGCAGTTTTCACAAGAATGTTCATAAAATTTATTCATGGAGAAAACCAATCACATTATACCTATCACCATAGAGTATCCTGTCTGCCTATGATAGACTATTCGCAAAATAGAATTGAAATTATACCCAAGTAGACCTCACCTACCAACTACCAATGATATTGTCAGGCCAATTGGTACAATATGGCCCTACATTGCAGTCGGGCACCACTCACTAAGGCAATTCCTCTAAATTATGTTTACTCCAACTCATACAGAATTCCATTTACTTGCTTCCCATTATAATCCTTTCGGATTTCCAGATTGTCCAGGTAGAGTCATCTGAATCCATGTGCAGAGTGTACAGAGACTTTGTGGCATTCTCATGCTGTTGAGTGCCTGTGGGGATTCTTTTTGGACTGCATAATTGGGCTCGTGCCCTAAGAGAACATTTGCAATCAAGATCATACTCATCCTCTGTGATAGCAAGTGTCTCTCCCACTGGACCCTACTCAACACGAGTTCATGGCCGGGCACAGTGGCTCACGCCTGTAATTGCAGCACTTTGGGAGGCTGAGGGAGGCAGATACTTGAGGTCAGGAGTTCGAGACCAGCCTGGCCAACCTGGTGAAACCCCATCTCTACTAAAATACAAAAATTAGCCGGGTATGGTGGTGCATGCCTGTAATCCCAGCTACTGGGAAGGCTGAGGCAGGAGAATTGCTTGAACCCTGGAGGCAGAAGTTGCAGTGAGCCGAGATCATGCCATTGCACTCTAGCCTGGGCAACAGAGTGAGACTCTGTCTCAAAAAAACCCAAAAGAAAAACAAAAATAACATGAGTTCAGGCTGTAGCCTCAGCCTCTTTGCCTAGTACTTGTATCCATTCAATGAATGTTTGTTGAGTGAAAATCTAAGGGAGTAGATTTTTAGTGTTCTCACCACAAAACATGATAAGTGTGTGGAATTATGCATATGTTATTTAGCTTGGTTTAGTCATTCTGCCATGTATACATATTTCGAAACATCATGTGTACATGATAAATATGTAAACCCTTTTGTCAACAAAAAATAATTTTAAAATATTTGTTTAATAAACAATTATATACACAAGAAAGAATAACTAGCAAATTTGTTAATATCCATTTATTCTTTTCTCCTCAAGCTTTAATTAATATGTTTCACTGCTAATAAGGGCATTATTGCTTGAGATGAAGATTATTTTTTCCTAAAACAAATGAATAAATATTATCCTTCCTTAGCGCTGTGGTTTAATACAGTACCTGACTCATCTTGGGTTCAGTAACTTTTTATTAATATAAATTGACTTAGTCACTTTTTATATATTTCGAAGATCCATTGAGATAATAATAATTTTATCATCTGAGCACTTTCAAACTAAAATTATACAGGAAAATGATTATTAAGAAATATAATACCTAAAATACCTTTTATAAAAATTAGTTGGGCTTGGTGGTGCTCACCTGTAGTCCCCGCTACTCCGGAGGCTGAGGCAGGAGAATGGCATGAACCGGGAGGTGGAGGTTACAATGATCGTGCCACTGCACTCCAGCCTGGGCGACAGAGCAAGACTGTGCCTCCAAAAATAAAATTAAATTTAAAGTGGCTGGAAAAATCCTTGACATGTAGTATTTACTAATTCTTTCACTCACATATATTTTCAAAGAATAATGAACACTGTAACTCCGAAGCTGGGTAGAAAATATAAAATTAATTTTACTAGAGGGCAAATGGCAAAAAGAAAAGGTTGTAGATTCTCTTTTCATCCAGCAAAGAGGTTTAACTATCTCATCAAAATGTCAAAATGTTAATCTGCCCTTCTCATATTTCCTGGCATCATAGTGAAACGCATCTAAATTAAGGCAGCCAGATAAAATACACAACACCTACTTAAATTTGAATTTCCAACAAACAATGAATTTTTTTATTATAAATATGCCACCTTGTAATATTTTGGACATGCAAGATTTGGGACATAATTATACTAAAAATTTATTCACTGTTTATTGGAAATTCAAATTTAACTGACTATCCTGTATTTTTAGTTGCTAAATCTGGCAACCCTAATCAAACAGCAATGTGTACCAGCAATTTGAAAAAACAGTAATAATTTGGTGAGCTTTTTTTTTTTTTTTTTTTTTTTTTTGTGAGACGGAGTCTCGCTCTGTCACCCAGGCTGGAGTGCAGTGGCCGGATCTCAGCTCACTGCAAGCTCCGCCTCCCGGGTTCAGGCCATTCTCCTGCCTCAGCCTCCCGAGTACCTGGGACTACAGGCGCCCGCCACCTCGCCCGGCTAGTTTTTTGTATTTTTTAGTAGAGACGGGGTTTCACCGTGTTAACCAGGATGGTCTCGATCTCCCGACCTCGTGATCCGCCCGTCTCGGCCTCCCAAAGTGCTGGGATTACAGGCTTGAGCCACCGCGCCCGGCCTCTTTTTTTTTTTTTAAAGAATTTTTTGTTGGCAGTCGACCAATTTCTTTCAAGTTAAAAAAAAATTTTAATCTAAGATTTTAGAAGTGAGATAAAGTCTTTAAGCTAATTTTCCCCTCATCCTAAACCTATGGTTCTTTTGCATAATGGCACTGTGATTTCACCTTCCTTTAGAAAATACTCTAGAATCAAAATATCTATTGTGGCTCTCCATGGTCACCAGAATGTGGCTTGCAAAAAAGGGAACAGTTGTTGGTTCTGGCTAAATGCCAGACATTTGGTGTAGAATTATCAGTTGCTTATTCTACCAGAAGTTTCAGTGGAAGCTTGTAAAGCAGGTTTTCCGTATTGGTGTGGATCAAATAGCCAGGAGACCATTTACATTGCTGTTTATTTTCATTGCATAGCGAAGAGCCCCAAGCATTCACACTGGAGGAGAAAAGGGCCAAGCTTGATAAGCAGTGTGGGAGGGGATAATAACCGGCTGTGACCTCGCCCGCCGGACAGCTCTGGTTCACAGTGCAAAGGAACCGCCAGCCAAGTTTGGATGGAGGTCTTGGCAGAGTTCTGCCAGCAAAGAAAGAAAAACCAGAAGTTGTACTAAATTGGTCCTTTTATGGGCACTTTCTCCCTTCATTATTCACCTCTCTCAAGCAACCATATAAATCATCTTGTGCCTGAATTCTAAAATTCCAGGGAGTTGGTAGGTGAGCAACGGCGGGAGGCCTGGGCCTCTTGCCAGTACAAAACCCGGAGGACATTCCGGGGCTTCAGCCAGCTCCCAAAAGCCTCTTTCCTTTCTTCTCTGAGCCCTAGGGATTGGCCAGCCTGTTTCCTTTCCACTGATGCCACCTGTTATTTCCAACTGCGTTTATCTCTTCTCCTGCTACAGTGTGGGATGGAAGACAGCTTCACGACTGCTGGCCCACATTGCTCACACCAACAGCCATTTATTGCCTGCTCACGTGTGTCGGGCACTCTACTATGCACTTTGTATCATAATATCGTTGTACAGAAGAGGAAGTAAAGTTCTTATATGTCAGATAACCTCACAAGATCGTAAGTATGAAGATGCGTTTCAAACATATCCAGTTATACTGTCTCAATCCAGTTCCCCAGACAAATGACATCCCTTGTCTAAGTGACATTGCCAGTAAAAACCCTAAGAATGGGGCTTTTCCTAATGCTGCACCAGGTCTTCTTACAGGAAAATACAAAGACCACAGAGGTGCTAATAGTGGATCTTTGAGGCTTAATGGGACTTTCTGTCATGAGATGGGGAGAGAGATAAGAGATGGTCTGGTGAATAAGTGGTTTTCTTTTTTTGTTTTGTTTTGTTTTGAGACAGAGTCTTGCTCCATCACCCAGGCTGGGGTGCAGTGATGTGATCTCTGCTCACTGCAACCTCTGTCTCCTGGGTTCAAGTGATTCTCTTGCCTCAGCCTCCCGAGTAGCTGAGATTACAGCCATGGACCACCATGGCTGGCTAATTTTTGTATTTTTAGTAGAGATGGGGCTTGACCATGTTGTGAGGCTGGTCTCGAACTCCTCTCTCAAATAATCTGTAAGCCTCGGCCTCCCAAAGTGTTGGGATTACGGGCGTGAGCCACCCCGCCTGGCCAATAAGTGGTTTTTAATTTTGATGTATGCAAGAATCATCCACGGGGTCTGTGAAAACACAAAAGCAAAGATTTAAATTTTTTTTTTAAAGAACCCATAAAACTGGCCGGGCACGGTGGCTCAAGCCTGTAATCCCAGCACTTTGGGAGGCCGAGACGGGCGGATCACGAGGTCAGGAGATCGAGACCATCCTGGCTAACACAATGAAACCCCGTCTCTACTAAAAAAAAAATACAAAAAACTAGCCGGGCGAGGTGGCGGGCGCCTGTAGTCCCAGCTACTCGGGAGGCTGAGGCAGGAGAATGGCGTAGACCCGGGAGGCGGAGCTTGCAGTGAGCTGAGATCCGGCCACTGCACTCCAGCCTGGGTGACAGAGCGAGACTCCGTCTCCAAAAAAAAAAAAATAAAAATAAGAACCCATAAAACTAATAAACATGGATAAATTTCTATTCTTAGATAGCCATAGATTGACTCAGGCTAACTGTATACATTTAAAACACTTGATGGGATGGTAATAATTTTATCTTGTTAAATTATTCCTAGCTGAAATTATACAAATAAAATCATCAAATAATACAATATATATAAATGCCTAAGAATATCCCTATCATTTTGCTACATATAACTCAATCTCTACAAGTCACGGGAGAAAAAAAAACAGATCATTTGACTTCATAACAAAAATTTTAAAGGTCTGCATGGCACAAAAAAGACATATACAGGCCGGGCGCAGTGGCTCACGCCTGTAATCCCAGCACTTTGGGAGGCCGAGATGGGCGGATCACGAGGTCAGGAGATCGAGACCATCCTGACTAACACGGTGAAACCCTGTCTCTACTAAAAAAAAATACAAAAATTAGCCGGGCGTGGTGGCGGGCGCCTGTAGTCCCAGCCACACGGGAGGCTGAGGCAGGAGAATGGTGTGAACCCCGGAGGCGGAGCTTGTAGTGAGTGGAGATCACGCCACTGCACTCCAGCCTGGGAGACAGAGCGAGACTCCGTCTCAAAAAAAAAAAAAAAAAAAAAAAAAAGACATATACAAAGCCAAAAGATAAATGACAAGGTGGAAAAAATATTTGCAACTTGTATCACATACAAAGAGCTAATCTCCATAATATATAAGGATCTTGTCAGAAATCAATAACACAAAAACCCAATGATCAATAAAAATTGTGTGAAAATGTGTTTTCTCTCTCCTTATATAAATATCCACATAATATTTTCAATTTTACCTTTTGGCCTGCAAAGCCTAAAATATTTACTATCTGGTCCTTTACAGGAAAAGTTTGCCAACCCTCATGAGAGTAAGAAGTGGAAGGTAGTGGCTCAAGCCTGTAATCCCAGCACTTTGGGAGGCTGAGGCAGGCGGATCACGAGGTCAGGAGATCAAGACCATCCTGGCTAACCCGGTGAAACCCCATCTCTACTAAAAATACAAAAAAAAAAAAAAATTATCAGGGCGTGGTGGCGGGCGCCTGTAGTCCCAGCTACTCAGGAGGCTGAGGCAGGAGAATGGTGTGAACCCAGGAGGCAGAGCTTGCAGTGAGCCGAGATCGTGCCACTGCACTCCAGCCTGGGCAGCAGAGCCAGACTCCATCTCAAAAAAAAATAAGAAAGATGCACTTTAAAGACATAGATAGGTTGAAAGTAAAAGGATGAAAATAAGTATTCCATCAAACTGTAAGCATAAGAAAGTCAGTGTGGTTATCTTCATAACCACAAGATTATCAATTTAGTAGACTGAAAAACAAAGAGTAACACTAGAAATTAAAAAGGTCATATCAAAATGAAAAAAAGTCAATTTATGGGAAAGACATAACAATAAAATGTATCACCTAATAACACATTTTAACAATAATAATTATGTATCACCTAATAACACACTTTTAGTATACATAAAGGAAGATATAGTTAAACAGCGATAGTTGGAGATTTTACCACCACCCTCTCACAATTGATAGAACAATAAACAAAAATATTAGTAAAGAGCCCGAGTGCAGTGGCTCACGCCTGTAATTCCACCACTGTGGGAGGCTGAGGCAGGAGGATCATTTGAGGCCAGGAGTTCAAGACCAGCCTGGCCAACATGGTGAAACCCCATCTCTACTAAAAATACAAAAATTAGCTGGGCATGGTGATGAGTGTCTGTAATCCCAGCTACTCCAGAAGCTGAGGCAGGAAAATCACTCGAACCTGGGAGGCAGAGATTGCAGTGAGTCAAGATTGCACCACTGCACTCCAGGCTGGGTGACAGTAAAACTCTGCCTAGGAGAAAAAAAAAAAAAAAAGCGTAGCTTGAAATGCTTGTATTTGAAGAAAATCTTTAAATCATAGATCTGAGTTTCCACCTTAAGAAACAAGGAAAACAAAAGAAAGATAGGTAGAAAAAAGGAAATAATATAAAAGCAGAAACCAAATAAATAGTAAGCAAAAATTTTAAAAATTAAAAGAACCCAAAAGTTCGTTCTTTGAAAAGATTAATAAAATTCATAAATACCTAGAAAGATTGAGCAAGAAAAAAAAGAGAGAACACAAATTGCCAATGTCAGATATACAGGAAGAAATATCACTGCAGTTCCAATAAATCAACAGTTTAGATGAAAGGACACATTCATTGAAAGACACAATTTAGGAAGTCTGACACAGGAGAAATGAAAAAAATAAGAATATCTCTATATTTGGCAGGGCACAGTGGTTCATGCCTGTAATCCCAGTTCTTTGGGAGGCTGAGGTGGGCGGATCACGAGGTCAGGAGATCAAGACCATCCTGGCTAACACAGTGAAACCCCGTCTCTATTAAAAGTACAAAAAATTAGCCAGGCGTGGTGGCGGATGCCTGTAGTCCCAGCTACTCAGGAGGCTGAGGCAGGAGGATGGTGTGAACCCGGGAGGCAGAGCTGCATTGAGCGGAGATTGTGCCAGTGCACTCCAGCCTAGGCAACAGAGCAAGACTCCGTCTCAAAAAAAAAACAAAAAATACACACACACACACACACACACACACACACATACTTATCAAAGAAATGTAATTTATTATTAAAAACCTCCCCACATGAATTTCATTGCAATAAAAATTTAAATAAGCAAAACAAACTCAAGGCCCCAGTGGTTTCTGGTTAATTTTATCAATCATTTTGGGAAAAATTATCTCCGTTCACATAAACTCTCAGAAAAATAGTGGGTGAGGAATCATTTACCAACTCAATTTATGAGGTCAACATTACTCTGCAAAGCCATGGAATTTACAAGAAAAGAAAATGATAAACCTATAGACCCTGTGAACCTAGATGTAAAAATTCTTAACAAAATAGTAGTAAATCTAATTTTGAAATATATAAAAAAAGATAAGACATTATGACCAAGTAGAGTTTGCTACAGAAATTTAAGATTAAAATTGCATTTGAAAGTCAATATAGTCTACTATATTAACAGAATAAAAAAGAAAAACTGGCCGGGCGTGGTGGCTCACACCTGTAATCCCAGCACTTTGGGAGGCCAAGGTAGGTGGCTCAGTTAAGGCCAGGAGTTTCACACCAGCTTGGCCAACATGGTGAAACTCCATCTCTACTGAAAATACAAAAATTAGCCAGGCATGGTGGCGTGCGCCTGTAATCGCAGTTACTTGGGAGGCTGAGGCAGGAGAATCGCTTGAACCTGGGAGGTGGAGGTTGCAGTGAGCAGAGATCCAGCCACTGCACTCCAGACTGGGCAACTCTGTCTCAACAAAAAAAAAAGAAAAAGAGAAAGAAAAATGATACAAAATTCAGCATCTATTCAAGGTAAAAATTCTCAGCAAACTACGAACAGAAGGGAATTTTCTTAATCTGATAAAGGACATCCTTAACTCCTATCATACTTAATATTTTAAAAAACTGAATTATTTCCCCCTAAGATTAGGAATAAGGCAAGGGTGTTCAGTTTCACCACTTCTATTCAATATTATGTCCTAGCAAGTGCAATAATACAAGAAAAAGAAATAAAATAAATACATATTGAAGAGGAAGGAATAAAACTCTCTTTGTGCAGATAATATGATCACACATACACAGATTATCCTAAGGAATTTACCAAAAGCTATTAATTCATAGATAATATGATCACACACACTGATTAGCCTAAGGAATTTACCAAAAGCTATTAAAACTAACGAATAATTTTAGCGAGTTTGCAGGAAATAAGACCAATATGCAAAAATAAATTGTGTTTCTATACAGTAGTTTGGACAACTGGAAATTGAAAAATTTTAAAATTTAATTTATAACAACATCAAATGTATAAAAGCATTAAATTATAAAATGGTATTAAAGTATATTACATATTTAAAGAGAAACGTAACAAACTATGGACAAGACCTGTATACTGAAAACTACAAAACTTTACTGAGAGATGTTAAAGATCTAAATAAATGAAAAAATAAACTTTGTTTTTCAATTGAATGACTCAATATGGTTAAAAATGTCAATTATCCCCAAACTGATCCACAGAATCTACGTAATCTCAATCATAATCCCAATAGGATTTAGTGAAGAAATTGACAAATTTGCTCTAAAATTTAAGTAGAAATGCAAAAGAAGTAAAGTGACCAAAACTTGAAAATGAAATGCTAAGTTAGAGGACTTGCACAATTGTATTTCAAGATTTAATACAAGGCTACAGTAGTTAAGACGGTGCAACACTGGCATAGGCAAGGATAGATATGCAGATCAATGGAACAGAATGGAGTCTAGAAATAGACCCAAACATACATAGTCAATTGATTTTTATAGATGTGCCAAAGCTATTGAATGGGAAAAGAAAAATCTTTTCAACAAATGGTGCTGGAGTGACTGAATATATGTGTGGAAAAATTGGACCCTGGTTCCTATGTCACACCATGCACTAAAAATAACTCAAGATGGATCCTAGACCTAAATATAAAAGCTAACATTTTAAAGTTTGCAGAAGAAAATATAGGAGAATATTTTTACAAACTTGGGTGGGCAAATTTCTTAGACAGGTACAAAAAAAGTACTAAATATCAAAGAAAAATTGGTTAATATTATGAAAATTCATTTTTATTTATATTTATTTATTTATTTATTGAGACAGGGTCTCACTGTCCCCCAGGCTGGAGTGCAGTGGTGTGATCACAGCTCACTGCAGTCTCGACCTCCCCAGATTCAGGTGATCCTCCCACCTCAGCCTCCCGAGTAGCTGGGACTACAGGTGTGTACCACCATGACTGGTTAATTTTTGTGTTTTCTGAAGAGACAGGGTTTCGCCATGTTGCCCAGGTTGGTCTCAAACTCCTGGGCTCAAGCGATTCACCCATCTGAGCATCCTAAAGTGCTAGGATTACAGGCATTTTTATTTTCTTTTGGTAGAGATGGGGTCTCACTATGTTGCCCAAGCTGGTCTCAAACTCCTGGCCTCAAGCGATTCTCCTGCCTTGGCCTCCCAACATTATCAAAATTTAAAACTTTAAAATCTTTTTCATTGGAATAAACCATTAAGTAAATGAAAAGGCAACCAATTAAAAACTGTCCACTCTTGTATCTAGAACATGATAAAGAATTACAGATAATAAAAAGATCAGCAACCCAATACATAAATGAGCAAGATTTGAATAAGAACTTCACAAAAGAAGACACAAATGGTCAATAAGCACATGAAAACATGGTCAACATCATTAGTCATCAGGGAGATGAAAAATGAAAAAACAATGAGATTTCATTTCTCACCTATTGGAATAACTAAGCTGACAGCTGGGCATGGTGGCTCATGCCTGTAATCCCAGCAGTTTGGGAGGCCGAGGCAGGTGGATCACCTGAGGTCAGGAGTTCAAGACCAGCTTGGTCAACATGGTGAAACCCCGTCTCTACTAAAAATACAAAAATTACCCAGGTGTGGTGGTGCATGCCTGTAGTCCCAGCCACTGGGGAGGCTGAGGCAGGAGAATCACTTGAACCCGGGAGGCGGAGTTTGCAGTGAGCCGAGATTATGCCATTGCACTCCAGCCTGGGTGACAGAGCAAGACTCTGTCTCAAAAAAAAAAAAAGAAGAATAACTAAACTGACAACACTAAATGCTGGCGAAGTTGTAGAATAACTGGAACTCTTAGGCCGGGCGCGGTGGCTCAAGCCTGTAATCCCAGCACTTTGGGAGGCCGAGATGGGCGGATCACGAGGTCAGGAGTTCGAGACCATCCTGGCTAACACGGTGAAACCCCGTCTCTACTAAAAAATACAAAAAAAAAACTAGCCGGGCGAGGTGGCGGGCGCCTGTAGTCCCGGCTACTCGGGAGGCTGAGGCAGGAGAATGGCGTAAAAACCCGGGAGGCAGAGCTTGCAGTGAGCTGAGATCCGGCCACTGCACTCCAGCCTGGGCGACACAGCGAGACTCCGTCTCAAAAAAAAAAAAAAAAAAAAGAAAGACATTGCTCATGGGTGTAAAATGGTACAAATACTTGGCAAAGTAAACTATTTGGCAAATTTTTTTACACTAGAAATTCAGTTCCTAGGTATTTACCCAAGGGAAATAGAAACAAATATGGACTAAAAGACTTGTATAAGAATGTCAGCAGCTTTATTTTTTTTATTTTTATTTTTTTTGAGATGGAGTTTTGCTCTTGTTGCCCAAGCTGGAGTGTACTGGCATGATCTCGGCTCACCACAACGTCTGCCTCCTGGGTTCAAGCGATTCTCCTGGCTCAGCCTTCCGAGTAGCTGGGATTACAGGCATATGCCACCACGCCTGGCTAGCTTTGTATTTTTTTAGTAGACACAGGGTTTCTCCATGTTGGTCAGGCTGGTCTCGAACTCCCAACTTCAGGTGATCCTCAGCCTCCCAGAGTGCTGGGATTATTCAGATGTGAGCCACCACGCCCAGCAGCCAGCAGCTTTATTTGTAATAGCCAAACATGAAAACAAGCTTAAATCTTTAAACAAATGGTGACATATACACAACATGATACTATTCAGCAATTAAAAAACTGAACTATTGATACACAGGATAACATGAAAGCCAGGTACAAAGGGGTGCACAGTGTATGATTTCATCTATATGAAGTTCAAGAACAGGCAAAACTAATCTATGGAAATGGAAGTTAGAGCATGTGGAGTGGGCCTCAACTAGAAGGGGACTCATGGGAAACTGTGGCTGATGTGAGGTTCTGTATCTCCACTGGAAGGTTGGTCACACATTTAAAAAGCTCATTGAATTATACACTGAAGATTTGTGCATTTTATTATATGTGAGTTATATTATATATATTTATAACTCAATTAGATAAGAGAAAATAATAAGAGCACCACAGATGAGGCTGGAAAGGTGAGCGGGGACAGCAGTGCTAGTACACAAAGGGCCTGGTACACCATGCTAAAGAGGCTGAACTTGGTTCTAAAAGCATTAGGGAGCTATTGAAGGGCAAGAAGTGGGATGGTGCTATAGGTGTGCATTTTAGAAAGCCTCTTGAGATGCTTAATATGAAGGAAGAAGTCACCCTTCCTAGCATTCATTTTTTTTATGTCAACATCATCAATAGAAATTTTGCAGTCCTTCTTTAAGCTTAGTATAGCACACAAATGACAACTTGCACTTTTCCTCTTTCCCCATTTTATCCCAAGAGATCTCTTTTATTTCTTATGACCTGGCTCTATAGAAATCTGGATAAAAGATTAGAATCCCTGTATCAAAAGTGTTTTCATACATGTATCCTGTAGGATGTGAAAATCAACCAGGAAACCCAGAATTTCATTTATTTATGGAGTGGATTAGACTCCAGACTTCAGAATGAAAAGGCTTTGGCTTCAGAGATGTAGTTTCAGTTATAATCCGCGAGTCTTAGAAAAAAATGGAATCAGCATTAAAAATGAAGATTTTATATAAAAAACACAGATTGCGGTAAGCTATGGCCTACCCTTTTCATTTTGTGGCAGCCCCCTCTATCCTGCTTGGTCACTGTCTCCCACGTGGTTCTCATAGATGTTGAGTTTCTGGCGTTTGATGGACGTGATGTCACCTGCAAAAGTCTTCACAAAGTCTCCGAGAGGGTACTTTATTTTTGCCAGTGTTGGCTCTTTCATTGATAGTTGTAGAGACTCTAAATTAGAATGAAAAATATGAGGGAGCTCACAGGCCCCATATGTCTCACAGGGCATGTTTTGGTTAGGCCTGCTGTGTTTTGTGTGTATGGGACCAAATTGAATTTCTGGAGTTATGTTGTGTTTCTTCCAAAATTTTCTGGAATCCCTCATTACCGTTCCATCTTTTCCTCTGATAATTCTGCAGATGACAAGTCCACTGGGCCACAGGTCCTCAATGAAGTAGCTGTTTCTAGGAGGTTAAGCAAAATTTCTGGTTAAAATGAAACTCTTACGTCTGCTCACTCAGCTGTATCACTTCAAAGAGGAAAACAAATAAAACCCAGCTTCCTGTCAGCTCCCGGCATTCAAGGATGACAAGCTACAGTTGCTTTCCATTTTGACTAGAAGCAAAACTACAGATGAATAATATCATAGATCAAGAAGCCAAACAAACTGAAGTAACCTCTTCATCAGCAGAAATCAAGCAGTTAAAGGCAGAGTGAAAACCTCCCACGCTGGTACCTCTCAAATTCAAATGAGGGTAAGAAAAACAAAACAAAACAAAAAGACAAAGAAAAGGAAGAGAAACTCTTTTCTGAACAAGCAAATTATAACCCAATACTGAGCCTAAACTACTAAAAGCTGCAAGCACTTTTCACCTAATTACATGGTGTGAGAAGAAACCACTAAAACTGTACTCACTCACCATGGAAGTTTTTCTTCTTCTAAAGGTGAATTCTTCCTCCTCCTGCTGCCTGAAGAAGGCCTTGGCTATTAGAGACCACCCACATGGGGACTTTCTCAGGTGCCTGCCCTGAGACAGTCACGACACTGTCTCGGCCTCTTCTCTCCTGATTTGGGCAGGACTTACTGACTCATTCATTTATTTACCATATACTCATTTATTCATTCATTGTCTACTTTCTGTCCACCAATATTGATAGAGGACCATATGAAAACATTATATATACTTCTAAGGTTGTTGCTTTTGATGATGCCAACACTTGATTACTCAACTTTGTAGAGCAATGGCTTGTAGAGCCTTTTTTTTTTTTTTTTTTTTTTTTTTTTTTAAGATGGAGTCTCACTCTATTGCCCAGGCTGGAGGGCAATGGTGTGATCTTGGTTCACTGCAACCTCTACCTTCTGGGTTCAGCCTCCAGAGTAGCTGGAATTCCAGGTGCCTACCACCATACTGGCTAATATATATTATATATATATAAATATATATAATATAATATATAAAAATAAATATAATATATTATATAATATATAAATACATATATAATATATATTATACATAATATATATTTTTTGTATTTTTAGTAGAGATAGGGTTTCACCATGTTGGCCAGTATGGTCTTGAACTCCTGACCTCATGATCCGCCCGCCTCAACCTCCCAAAGTTCTGGGATTACAGGCGTGAACCACCACACCCAGCATTTTTTTTTCACAAGCATTGTTTCACAAATTTCCAAGCCCCACTCCCATCCCTAGGGCAAGGGCAGCAGCTTTTCATAAGAAGGCAGTCATGTGCTGACTCCTCTTCTTTTAGAATATAAGTGGAGGGATGCCAAGAACAGCTGTGGAAATGTGCTGATGACAATTACATTAACTAGATCTCCAATGACCATGAGCAAGTAACACCTTCTCCCCTCTGTCTCCTTACCTATAGAAGGAAGACTTTAGAGTAATTCAGGGGTTTCCCATGTGTCATCTGGCTGCTAAGAATTGCTCGTGGGTGCTTTTAAAATATGTATGTATCTAGCCTCTACTCCTGAACTATGAAATCAGAATCGCTCAGGCTGAAGTCCCTGAATCTGCTTTTAAAACGGGCATTCAAGGAGAGTCTTACGTTGCTGTAAAGTTGACAACCATGACTAGACAATCTCCAAGGTTCTTTCCAGTTCCAAAGGTCATGACCAGTGGTCTGTCATGTAGGAGAGAGAGTGTCACTGAGAAGATGAGGTTTTTGATTGAGGTCAGTGGATGTTGGGGATAGGGAGATGATTTTAGATAACAGAGAACTTTTGAGATTATTCAATTGAATACACACAGAAAAAAGCACAGAGACCACTGTGATATCCACCCCTCAAAAGAATAAGAACATTATTTTGAAATAAATAACTCTAGTATGTTTTGTAATAGAGAAACCTACCAGGAATAACCATCTTAAAATGTGTGGTTGATAAATTAAGCTATAATTAGAAAGAAAATAAGAGAATAAATTCCAGATGCCTCTATTTCAGGTAGGGCATAGTAACATTGAGTTAAATAAGGGCTGTTCAACTTAAGTTAGAGAAGACAAGTGTTTGCCGCAGAATGGAGTAAATATTTTTGGTAGAATGCCTTTAATCATCATTCTGGTGGTGGATTATACTTCATTTGTGACAGAAGGAAAACAAACTGAAGAACCATAGCATAACTGAGGAAACATAACATTTTGATTTATAGTTAATGGTGATTGTTTGGGAACGGTCATTTATTCAGTTCTTTTAAGAGAGCTGCTGAAATAAAAAGCGTATTTCTGGGTCAGAAAAATCACAGAAAGAAAAACATTTTAAATCCAATAAATCCTCTCACTAGCAAACCAACTTCTCTGGATTGGAAGCAGCCATACACACTCATTGGGATTTTCAGATTCTCCCAGGAATACAACTAATTATTAGAGGAGCCACTAACTGGGTTAGATGCTGCCCTCAAAACAGATACAGTAAATTCTTGCCATGTCAACACTTTAGGCCTATCTTCTCTCCCTCTGACCTAAAAATTAATTTTGCAAATACATGTGCCCTTACAAGTTTGTGATGGCCCTCTGGAGGAGTCTCACATTATTAAATTTGCAAACTTGTGGGTCTCTTAGCGCTCTAAGCACATCTTGACACTGGAGGTCACATAATTATTGTCTAGTTACAGGCAAGTGAACACTGGGTCCTCTTTGGTGATATAACAAATGTTAACTTGCAGGGTGTGTTGCATGGTACTTTTATAATGCTGTGCCTGAGATTTAAAAGGCATATATAAGCCGGGCGCAGTGGCTTATGCCTGTAATCTCAGTACTTTGGGAGGCCAAGGTGGGTGGATCACCTGAAGTCAGGAATTTGAGACCAGCCTGACCAACATAGTGAAACCCTGTCTCCACTAAAAATACAAAATTAGCTGGGCGTCGTGGTGCATGCCCAGTTACTTGGGAGGGTGAGTCAGGAGAATCACTTGCACCCGGGAGGCGGAGGTTGCAGTGAGCTGAGATCACGCCATTGCCCTCCAGCCTGAGCAACAAGAGCAAAACTCCATCTCTAAATAAATAAATAAATAAATAAATGAAAGGCACATATGCCAAATGCATGTGCCTATAATGCCAGTTACCTGGGAGACAGAGGTGGGAGGATTATCTGAGCCCAGGAGTTGGAGACCAGCCTGAGCTACGTAGCAAGACTCTGTCTCATTTAAAAAAAAAAAAAAAAAAAAGGCACATGCATTATACTGAGCATTAAAAACATGTTATCATCATAATATGATTATATTGTCCAGAAATATTACACACAGCCCAGATTTCAAACACTTTGTTCCATTGACCGCTTAGGAACACTCCTGCATATAGCACCATTTTACACAAAGGAATATAAGCTTCATTTCAATCTTTTAAAACTTATCTTTAGACAACTCCCTCTCTGTTGCCTCTTTGAGTAAGCTATTCTACATTTCTGTCACATTCTTCAATCCCTGCCCCCTTTGGATCAGCAGCTATCCTTACCCATTTTGCTGAAAAAACAAATTGAGAGCATTAATTAAATATGAACATTTGAAAAACCTTTTGTCTGCTTTTCATCTTCTTGCTTACAAACTTACCTACAGCACCACTATCCTTCTCTTTGTTGTCAGATCAACAGATATTCCTCCTACTGTGTACAAGCTTTGGAAATAATGTCCTTAAATATTTACACAGTAATCTTGGACACACTCGTTGTAGAAAAAGAAGAAAATCAGACAGTATAGGTAAGTGAGAAATGACTTTAAAAGAATAAAAATGAGGTCTTGCTATGTTGGCCACGCTGGTCTCAACTCCTGGCTTCAAGTGATCCTCCTGCCTCAGCCTCCCAAAATGTTGGGATTATAGGTGTGAGCCACCGTGCCCGGCCAAGAAATGACTTTAATTTTCTTACTCTACTGGGCTTCAATCAGTCTTACCCTTTCACTTATTATCACTTACTACTTTTCCCTCTTTTTTTTGAGACAGAGTCTCGCTCTGTCGCACAGGCCAGAGTGCAGTGATGTGGTCTCGGCTCACTGTAGCCTCCACCTCCCGGGTTCAAGCAATTCTCCTGTCTCAGCCTCCTGAGTAGCTGTAACTACAGGCACATGCCACCACACCAGCTAATTTTGGTACTTTTGGTAGAGACTGGGTTTCACCATATTGGTTAGGCTGGTCTCGAACTCCTGACCTCAGGTGACCCACCCATCTTGGCCTCCCAAAGTGTTGGGATTACAGATGTGAGGCACCACGCCCAGCCGTACACTTGCCTCTTAAATCTACATCTTCACCCAAGACTGCTCTCCTGAGGTCCAGACTAACAGCCCCCTGACTGCAGACTGTCCCATGTGGGTGTCCTATAGATAACCTCAATTCACCACCTCCTTTATTGCAGCTTCTATCTTTTCTCCAAAATTGATTCTTTCTTCCATAATTATCTCTTTAGTGGAGTCACAATCAGAGCCAAAAGAATGAAGAGTCATCCTTGATCCTGCCTGCTCATCACTTCTTCATGGAATCAATGATCTAGACCTGTCAATTGCATCACTATTCATGAATGCTTTCCCCATCTCCTCACACCATCATTATATTTTACCTGGATGAGGGCAATGTTCTCCCAGGGTGTCTTCTTGCATCCTGTCGGGCCCACCCTGCTATCCATCCTCCTTATTACACACCCAGATGCTCAGTTACTTCCCATGAGTCTCTCTCTTAAAATTCTCCTCTAGATCCCTATCCTAGTTAACAGCATAATGTCGCAATTCATTCTAACAAAGTCCCTAATGATGTGACCCTGTCTGTTTTTTCCCATCACTGTCCTACTATTCATCCCTTCATTCAAACTACAGCTGTGAGCTTCATTTCCAGAATGTGCCGGTCTCATTCTCTCTCTAGGATTTTATGCATTCCTTCCCTTTGTCAGAAATGCCTTCACCTCCCTTTGTTCACCTGGTGAATTCATGCTTAGCCTCAATTCTAATTTCTTCCCTTCTAGGCATCCTTCCCTGACATCCATGGGCACAGTTAAGTGCATCTTTTGTGCTCTCCTAGTACCTGTTTATCAACACCCTTTTCACATTCTCTGTGCAGCCACAACAGAATTTTGTCAGTTCCTCAGATGTGCTAAGATTCCTCTGCATTGTTCCTGGGCCTCTCCACACACTATTGCCTCTACTTGAAACTTTCCTTCCCCCATCCTTCTTTCTCTCACTGGTTAACTGCTACCTGTCCTTCAGATCTTAGCTTACACATCACTTCCTTTACAAAAGGTTCTTGATCGTATGCTAAAGTCCCCTTTCTTTAAAAACTCATAGATCTCCATACTTCCCCGATTACAACCCTGTATTGTTACTACTTAGGTAATTGTCTGTCCCTCCCAAGAGACTATAAACTCTTTGTGGTTGGAGACTAGCTCTTTTTCCCTGCTGTATCTAACGCATTATCACAGTGCCTGGCACCCAATAAATATTCAACAAATATTTCTCAAATAAATAAATGGATTATACTATCACAACTCTGTAATAATTTGTCTTCTATAACTCTCTATAACAAGGACTGTTCTATTCACAGTTGTATGACTAGCATCCAGTCCAATGTCTGTACCAGTAGGCAGTTAATAAATGTAAATAAATGAATGAGCTACAATCAGCAAATCAGAGCAGCTGGATTTTTGTATTGAGTTGGTGTGGGCAGTCCTCAGTTTACCTGCCTAGGAGCTTAGACCCACAGATAATAGAGACATGTTATCATCAATAGATTCACCCATCTTCCATCAGAAATGCAAACAAGAACCGAAATCACCTCATGTTTCCCCTCTTATTCTTCAAACATTATGAGAGTGGATATTAAATTTTTGGCCGGGCACGGTGGCTCACGCTTGTAATCCCAGCAGTTTGGGAGGCCAAGGCGAGTGAATCATGAGGTCAGGAGGTTGAGACCATCCTGGATAACACACTGAAATCCTGTCTCTACTAAAAATACAAAAAAAGTAGCTGGGCATGGTGGCGGGTGCCTGTAATCCCAGCTACTTGGGAGGCTTAGGCAGGCGAATGGCGCGAACCCGGGAGGCAGAGCTTGCAGTGAGCCGAGATCGCGCCACTGCACTCCACCTGGGCGACAGTGTGAGATTCCATCTCAATAAATAAATAAATAAATAAATAAATAAAATTATCAGTCTCTGTCCAAAAAGGAGTGGGCAGAGAATGTCCTTTGAAAGAGTATTAAAGGGGAAGTAAGAAAAGGGAAAGTAAGATCTCATATGATGAGCCTAACTCTATCATGATCACTCCATGAAGTAGCGGGATTATGCTCATTTTCACAGATTAGGGGAACGTTCAGTTGGTTGGGAAGCCTGATGAAGGCAGATTGGCCCTCATCCTTTTTCCACTGTACCATACTACCTAGACACAAAAGATGCCTTGTTAATTTACTTCTAAATTCTCTTTTGTGTTGTTCTTCCTACACTTAATTTATTATTTACCCAAATTAGGTAACTTTATTCAGAGCCTAGTATGAGCAAGGTACTAAATCTGGGTGCTTTAGATATATTAATCTTCAAAAAATGGTATGAGCTTAGTTAGTATTGTCCCCTTAATAGAGATGTTGAAATTGAGTCTTAGAGTGGTTTGGAATAAGGTCCATATACAACAGGATGAGAATTCAAATCTTTGTTTGTGTGATTATGAAGCCCCTGGTCTTTCTACTATATTTTGGTCCAGCTAAATGAGGACAAAACTTCAGATAATCTACCCCAAATGTCTCTGAATCTTGCCCCTGCGTTGGAAGGGCAGGAAAGGTTTTGATAAGGGGAAAACACTTCAATCCATCAGCTGACAGCTTTGACCTCTTCAACTTACTGCATAGTAATAAGCCCTTAGCCCTTAGGGCAGGGAAAGGAAGAATGGAATTGAGAAGTTTTGTGCAAATCATTTTGCACAGAACAAATAGAAAAGTGAGTTAAATTGCCAGGTACTAGACAAACGATGATGTAAAGTGCTTAATGACAAATAAATATTAATTAGTGTTGAACGGTAAATGAAAAACACCACATGGATGATCCTCAGAATGATATAAACAAAAACATTCTGCATTGACAGGCAAAACATTAAAAATATTGCTTGTCAATGCAGAATATGCTTAACAAGCTCTAAATTCTTTAGCAAGTTTAATATACAGAAAGAAGTAGCATTTCCCAATGTTAAACTGCTTATTTTCAAAATTAATTTAAAAGCATTTTGGAATTGATGGAATTTTTCAAAATTTTCCATGATTTCCACTTCTAGAGAGGCCATCTAAAGGTTTTTTTTTTTTTTTTTTTTTTTTTGAGATGAAGTCCCATTCTCTCACCCAGGCTGGAGGGTAGTGGCTCTATCTTGGCTCACTGCAACGGTCACCTCCAGGGTTCAAGCAATTCTCCTGCCTCAGCCTCCCAAGTAGCTGGGATTACAGGTGTGAGTCACCACGCCCGGCTAATTTTTGTATTTTTAGTAGAGACAGGGTTTCCCCATGTTGGCCAGGCTAGTCTCAAACTCCTGACCTCGAGTGATCCGCCTGCCTCGACCTCCCAATGTGCTGGAATTACAGGTGTGAGCCACCGCACCTGGCCTGAAGTTTCACTTTTAACCCAAAACAATTTTCAGCAATGTAAGAACTTCACATGACAATTGTCATAAAAATGTTTAAGGGTGGCCGGGCGCAGTGGCTCATGTCTGTAATCTCAGCACTTTGGGAGGCCGAAGCAAGTGGATCACCTGAGGTCAGGAGTTCGAGACCAGCCTGGCCAACGTAGTGAAACCCCGTCTCCACTAAATATACAAAAAAAATTAGCCTGGCTGGTGGCGTGCACCTATAATCCCAGCTACTCAAGAAGAAGAAACAAAAATATTTTGGTGTATCTGCATGTTGTGATCACGTAATTGGCAATTATAAAATTCCAGCAAACAAGTACCATTACAATAATATGAAAATAAATAAAATGAAAATTACAATAATATGAAAATTACAATCATCAATATCATGCCAAGAACTACACTGTTCAGGTATTTTCCCATAATTTGTAATAAAGGAATTTACTTTTCCTAGGATAATTAAGAAAACATTCATGTGGGCCAGGCATGGTGCCTCACTCCTATAATCCCAGCACTTTGGGAGGCCAAGGTGGGAGGTAAGCTTGAGCCCAGTAGTTTGAGGCTACAGTGAGCTATGATGGGATCACTGTACTTCAGCCCGGGTGACAGAGCAAGACCTCATCTCTAAAAAAGAAAAGAAAAGAATGAATAGAATATTCGTGTAATATTCTAAAAAGACTTTCTTTGGTTTTATAAAATATTAACACACACCTAACAGTGGCCCTTTAAAAACGAATTTTCCAAACCTGACTAGTTGGTCTAATAAGAAAGAGTACAATTAAAGGAATAACAAGGTAAAATCTTTGAAATTGGGACTGTCCCAGAAAATCTTGGATGTGTGGTGACCATGACAATCATTTCGCATTTTTCACTTCTCACTTTCCTTTAGTGCAATTCCTAAATGCTGGCGATGCAGTGTTCTGAATTTAAAATGATCATAGTAAGTCATCAAAATCTGCTCTGTGTCCAAAAAAGAATTAAGTCATGCAGAAAATGCCTTATGGTGTCTTTTGAGTGCTCATGCATCAGTAGACTCTATTGCCCTGAGAAATTTCTTGGAGAGGAAGAAGGAATGGATTCATATTTGCTTCTTAGGAGATTCACAATGTGCATCTTCTACTTTTGCATTCATTTCCAGTTGCTCAATCAATGATTCTGCTTCATTCACAAGAATCTGAGAGTTAGAAAATCAGAAAAGATGAATCTATAAGTTGTTTGCTGCCACTTACTGGATAACCACTCTTCTTGCCTGAACAAATGGAGAAGAATTTCACTGCTTTGTGGCAGTCATATACATGAACTTTCACATTTTTACAAATATTAGAAAAATACTAGAGACAAAGTTAACATCAAAATTACTTCCCAAATCTGTTCCATTTTCTCAGTAAAACATAAACTCCCTTCTGCTATTTATTTTATTTTTATTTTATGCCCAGGAAAAGGAAAGGATAGTCTATATCCAGAACAAGAACATCTAAAACAGAAAATGGGGATAAGGGGCAGAATATCACAAGGAGTGAGGAAGGGACTGAGAAGAACATTACATAGTAACTCACAGAGTGTTTCAATAGCATAAAGCTTCAAAATGGGAAGCTTTCCTTAGAATAAATGGCATCTGTTGCCTCCACAAATGTTTGTACAGTTTATTTGCTTTGGTGCAGAATATTCTGTTTGGGGACATTGTAGGAACTGCTAGTGCCTGTCATCTTCCCCCAATCAGTTAGTACCACAAACCCATTAGAAAGAAGCCTCTGAACACTTCGCAGTTAAACAGGTGTCTAATCTTTTTAATACTGCATTTTTTGCCCTGTATTGTTTCTCAGCTGTTACAAAGTTTGCATGTGCAGCAACGGCAGCTCATCCGAATACCCCTTTACTTAGGAGTGATTTGGTGATTTAGCCTTATGTGGAAGTCTGTGTAAATGTAGTTACAATGCTTATAGTTCTAATCTCAAGTAAAGTTTTATTTAAAAAATAAAAGTATCAGTACTATCACATTGGGGATTAAGTTTAAAAAATTATCGGAAAAATATAATTGAATTAAATCAGTCCTCACCGGACATAATTTTATATATCTGAGCTGAAATCAACTTTAAAAGCAATTAATAATCATTAGATAACGAGGTAGGCTTGTAGTTTTTCATGTAAAATACAGGATGATGTTTTACAAGGTGAAAGGTGGAGATTTATTTGAGTAGTAACTCCATCTCCTCCCATGTGGCATGGCAATTAAACTCAAGCTTCAAAAATAAATAAATAAGGCCGGGCGCAGTGGCTCACGCCTGTAATTCCAGCACTTTGGGAGGCCGAGGCGGGCGGATCACCTGAGGTCAGGAGTTCGAGACCAGCCTGGCCAATATGGTGAAACCCCATCTCTACTAAAAATACAAAAATCAGCTGGGTGTGGTGGCGGAGGTTGCAGTGAACTGAGATTGCGCCATTACACTCCAGTCTGGGCAACAAGAGCAAAACTCCATCTCAAAAAATAAAATAAAATACATTTAAAAATATTATTAGTTTGTATTATTTTTCGGATATGTATAGAAAAAGTATCTATATCTGCAGGCTGAACCTATCTGGGAGGATTCCAACTCTCAAATGGCCATCTTCACACATACAATCAGCAAACATAATATGTCCTAAGCACACTTTGCACCTGGCCTCAAGTGTGCTCGTTGTCCTGTGTCCTTAGGGCAGCAAATGCAACATCATCCATCCAATCAGTTGGCCAAGCCAGAAACCTGGGTTATCATCCAGATTTCTCCTTTTTCCTCTCTCCTCACATAAAATCACGAAATCTGCTGATGAAATGTCCTAAATATCTCTCAAATCCATCCACCTCTCTCTCTTGCCAACACCCCACCATCCTTCACACCACTGCCATTCACAGCTGATGCGACTGCAACAGCCTCCTGATGGGGCTCTTCTCTCATAGCTCCCCAAATTCTTTGCACTTGAAACTGTTCTGCCACAGAGACAGTGCATGTATAATTTCCTTCCCCCTTTTTTCCTTTGCTTAAAACATTTCACTAGCTGTGCATTTCTCTTGGGGTCCAGCCCCTTCTCTTCAACATGGATGGCCTTTGTGCATCCTGCTTACCTCTCTAGTAGGGGAGACAGAAGGAAAAACAAGTCAACAAATACAGTTGTTTACAAGTTGCTCTAAATGGTCTGAAGGAAATAAGCAGGGAACTGATACAGAGAGAAGCTGTGGTTGGAAGCTGTGACCACTGGGGCTCCTTTAGGTAAAGGGAAAATGGGTGAAAAACCATTCTAAAGGCCCTAACTGGGGCACAATCAAGAACTGAGAAAAGTCTGTGTGGCTGGGGGGAGATGAACAGAGAGGAAAAGTGGCACCGGCTGAGGTTTGCAGCCCTAGCTCTTGGGATGGAATTTGGATTCTATCCTAAAAGAAATGGGACTCCACTGTCATTTAAACCGATGTCCCTGGCTGCTCTGGGTTTGAGGGGAATGGGGGAACTGAGAACAGAAGCAAGGAAACCAGTTAGGAGGAGACTGCAGGGGTCCAACCACAAGAGGCGGCACAGACAAGAGCAGCAGCGGTGAAGGGAATGTTGCTGAAATGATCTGGGTGCACTTTAGGGGTGGAACTGGTGTGACTCCTTGATGATTCGAGTGTGGGTGTTCTGGAAAGGGAGGAATAAAGGCTGACTTTCAGTTTCTGGCCGAAAGTCCCAAGCAGGCTATTTCTTGAGAAGGAAAACCTGGAAGAGGGGTAGGCTTAAAACCAAAAGACCCTTTTTGGACGTGTTAATATTGAGATGCTTGTGAGACATGCGAGTGACATCTCCAGGAAGGCAATTGGTTTGGGGTTTGGAATTAAAGGATAAGCCTGGGTCAGAAATTAAGAGTGGGGGCGGGGCACGATGGCTTACCCCTATAATCCCAGCACTTTGGGAGGCCGAGGTGGGAGGGTTGCTTGAGCCCAGGAGTTGGAGACCAGCCTGGGCAACATAGCGAAACCCAGTCTCTACAAAAAATACAAAAATTAGCGGGGCATGGCGGCGCATGCCTGTAGTCCCAGCTACTTGGAAGGCTGAGGTGGGAGGATCACTTGAACCCAGCTGTCCAGGCTGCAGTGAGCCAAGATCAGACCACAGCACTCCAGAATGGGCAACGGGAATGAGACCCTGTCTCAAAAGAAAAAAAAAGAGAGAGACATTAAGAGTGGGAATTTGTTGGCCGGGCGCGGTGGCTCAAGCCTGTAATCCCAGCACTTTGGGAGGCCGAGACGGGCGGATCACTAGGTCAGGAGATCGAGACCATCCTGGCTAACAGGGTGAAACCCCGTCTCTACTAAAAAATACAAAAAGCTAGCCGGGCGACGTGGCGGGCGCCTGTAGTCCCAGGTACTCGGGAGGCTGAGGCAGGAGAATGGCGTAAACCCGGGAGGCAGAGCTTGCAGTGAGCTGAGATCCGGCCACTGCACTCCAGCCCGGGGACAGAGCGAGACTCTGTCTCAAAAAAAAAAAAAAAAAAAAAAAAAGAGTGGGAATTTGTCTACACAAGGATGGGGCATGTAAGCACCTCCAGGAAGCTTCCTCTAACCCCAGTCTGGTTTAGAATTCCCTGCGTTTAGCACTGCACCCTGTGCTTCCTCCATCGCTGTGCCAAGACTGTCCCGTAGCTAGTCTGTGTCCTCCACGGAACGGTGGACTAGCTCCATGAGGCCAGTGATGGTCTCTAATCACCGCTGTACACTTAATCTGACCCCGTGAATGCTGTCTACCTAAAAAGAAAGTGGGCACCCAAAGATAAACTTTATCCAATTCGCATTGTGTTCTGTGCACTCGCCTTGGGGTGCACAAGCCCAAGAAGTACTTTGATTAGATACTCTCCAGAAAGTGCCCAGAACAGGTCCTTTACAGGCTGTCTCTGTGGTGTCGAGGCTACATGCCACCCATGAGTAGGAGTTTGTGAGGGACTCACGCTGGAAGGGCAGGCAGGGGTCCTGACTCCAAAGGAGGTCAGCCCATGGGGTGGAATGGCAAACACATATTTTACAAAATTAAACTTTTTTCTACTTTATAAATTGAGAAATTGGAAACTGAAACTCTTTTGTGCCTCACAACTTTCCTGATGTCACCTATCTTTGGAGAAGAGAGTTGAGTTCTTTTGTTTTCTTTTTTTCTGAGATGGGGTCTCACTGTCACCCAGGTTGGAGTTCAGTGGTGAGAGCTCAGCTCACTGCAACTTCCGCCTCACAGGCTCAGGCGATCCTCCCACCTCAGCCTCCTGAGTAGCTGGGGCCACAGGCGCACACCACCGTGCCTGGCTAATTTTTGTATTTTCTGTAGAGGTGGGGTTTTCCCATGTTGCCCAGGCTGGTCTTGAACTCCTGAGCTCAAGTGATCCGCCTGCCTCGGCCTCCCAAAGTACTGGGATTACAGGCGTGAGCCACTGCGCCTGGTCCAAGTTCTCTTTTTTAAAAGTATGTTTTATATTGAGCTGGGCATGATGGCTCACCCCTGTAAGCCCAGCACTTTGGGAAGCTGAGGCGGGTGGATCACGGGGTCAGGAGTTCAAGACCAGCCTGACCAATATGGTGAAACCCCGCCTCTACTAAAAACACAAAAAATTACCTGGGCGCAGTGGCAGGTGCCTGTAATCCCAGCTACTCGGGAGGCTGAGGCAGAAGAATCGCTGGAACCTGGGTGGCAGAGGTTGCAGTGAGCTGAGATCGTACCACTGCACTCCACCCTGGGTGACAGAGTGAGACTCTGTCTCAAAAATAAAATAAAATAAAACTATTTTTATATTGAATAGAGACAGGGTCTTGTTATGTTGCCCAGGCTGGTCTCGAACCCCTGGTCTCAAGCAATCCTCCCACCTAAGCCTCCCAAAGTGCTGGGATTAGAGGTGTGAGCCATGATGCACAGCTGAGTTCTCTTTAAGTTGCAACATTTCTTAGCTGTCAGCCTATTACCCAGCTGTCATTCTCAACTAGTTTGGCTGACAGGTTTTCTGTGATATTTTTATTAAAAAGTAGTGGCCTGAGAATCCAGTGAGTAAAATTCTAGTGTTGGCTCTGTCAACAAGCTGTGCGGTCTCAGACAGGTCAAGCTGTGGGCTCCCCTTTCTTTTTTTTTTTTTTTTTTTTTTTTTTTTTGAGACGGAGTCTCACTTTGTCGCCCAGGCTGGAGTGCAGTGGCGTGATCTCGGCTCACTGCAAGCTCCGCCTCCCGAGTTCACGCCATTCTCCTGCCTCAGCCTCCCGAGTAGCTGGGACTACAGGCGCCCACAACCGCGCCCGGCTAATTTTTTGTATTTTTTAGTAGAGACGGGGTTTCACCGTGGTCTCGATCTCCTGACCTTGTGATCCGCCCGCCTCGGCCTCCCAAAGTGCTGGGATTACAGGCGTGAGCCACCGCGCCCGGCGGGCTCCCCTTTCTGTAAAATGAAAGGCATGAACTCAGGTTTCTTTTAGTTCTGAAATTTCTGTCATTCTAGTACAACAGTCCCCCTTGTCTATGGGGTATATGTCCTGAGACACCCAGTGGATGCCTGAGACAATGAATAGAAATGAATCCTATATATACTACGTTTTTTCCTATATTTATATTCCTATGATAAAGTTTAATTTATAAATTAAGCACAGTATGAGATTAACAACTAAAACTAATAATAAAATAGAACAATTACAAAAATATGCAAGCCTCACTACTCCTGCACATTGGGGCCATTACAAAATAAAATAAGGGTTACTTGAACACAAGCACTGTGATACTGTGACGGTCCATCTGATAACCTGGGGGGCTACTAAGTGGCTCACAGGCAGGGAGTGTAGACAGCGTGAATACGCTAGACAAGCAGAGGGTTCACGTTCCAGGTGGGATGATGCAGGACAGCACGAGATCTTATCACAGTACTCACAATGGTGTGCAATTGAAAACTTACCAATTGCTCATTTCTGGGATTTTCCATTTAATATTTTGGGGCAGCAATTGATTGCTGAAAGCGGTACCTCAGATAAGGGGGGATGACTGTGATTCATTACAAGACTTCCTGTTGTTACCACACAGTATAGCGTAGTCAATATTTGCAGAGTTTTGTGTTTGTTTGTTTGTTTGTTTTTTGAGATGGAGTCTCTCGCTCTTTTCACCCAGGCTGGAGTGCAATAGCACGATCTTGGCTCACTGCAACCTCTGCCTCCTGGACTCAAGCAATTCTCCTGCCTCAGCCTCTGCACTCCAGCCTGGACGACAGAGTAACTGGGATTACAGGCGCCCACCACCGCACCTGGCTAATTTTTGTATTTTAGTAAGGATGGGGTTTCACTATGTTGGCCAGGTTGGTCTCGAACTCGTGACCTCAGGTGATCCACCCACCCCAGCCTCCCAAAGTGCTGGGATTACAAGCATGAGCCACCACACCACATTTGTTTGTTTTAATTTTGCCTTGCTACTCTCCCCACCTGTCCATATAGGATGCTTTTCTTTTCATTTTAGAAGAAACTGTTTTTCTTACACAGTGTATTGGTAATCTATAGCTGCATGACATATTACATTAAAATGCAGCAGCTTAAAATAATAAACATGACCTGGTGCAGTGGCTCCTGACTGTAATCCCAACACTTCAGGAGGCTGAGGCAGGAAGATCACTTGAGGCTCGGAGTTCAAGACCAGCCTGGGCGACAGAGCAAGACCCTGTCCCTAAAAAATAAATAAATAAAATGAAAAACAACAAATATGAATTATCTCACATGGTTTCTGAGGGCAAAGAATCCTGGAGGAGCTTAACTAGCTTTCTCTGGCTCAGGACATGTGAAGTTATTGGCTGAGGCTACAGTATTGGGAAAACTTGCCTGGGGCTGGAACTTTCCCTTCTAAGCACAGGCTGCTGGCAGAAGGCTTTAGCCTCTTACCATGTGGGTCTCTCAATAGGGCTGCTAATGACACAGTTTCCCCCAGAGAGAAAGAGAGAGAGAGAACAATGAGGCATGCCACAGTCTTGTAAAAACCTGATCACAGGAGTGACAATCCATCACTTCTGTCAAATTCTATTCTCTTTTTTTTTTTTTTTTTTTGAGACGGAGTCTCGCTCTGTCGCCCAGGCTGGAGTGCAGTGGCGCAATCTCAGCTCACTGCAAGCTCCGCCTCCCGGGTTTACGCCATTCTCCTGCCTCAGCCTCCCGAGTAGCTGCGACTACAGGCGCCCGCCACCTCGCCCGGCTAGTTTTTTTGTATTTTTTAGTAGAGACGGGGTTTCACTGTGTTAGCCAGGATGGTCTCGATCTTCTGACCTCGTGATCCGCCCGTCTCGGCCTCCCAAAGTGCTGGGATTACAGGCGTGGGTCTCCACACCCAGCTGTTCTTAGAAAAATTTTAATATGATTTGTTATGAACCACACTCATACTCTTCTCAAATTTGACTACGGAGTTATCTTTATTTTGAGACCAAACTTGGAATTACCAAAAACTTTATGACGAACAGAATTGTTCTTACTTCCAAATAAACATACATGAAAGAGCATTCATTATTGCTTAATTTAGTTATCAGTTTAAATTGATAGTCATAATACACAATCTTTCTGCCTCTAGACTTCTAGGAGAGGGAGAGAAAAAAAAATACCAAAAAAGAATACTTGCCAATCTAACAATGAATAATTTGGGGTTTTAATTGCTAATTTAGGCCGGGTGCGGTGGCTCATGCCTGTAATCCCAACACTTATGGGAGGCCAAGGCAGGCGGATCACCTGAGATAGGGAGTTCAAGACCAGCCTGACCAACATGGAGAAACCCCGTCTCTACTAAAATTACAAAATTATCCAAGCATGGGGGTGCATGCCTGTAATCCCAGCTACTCAGAAGGCTGAGGCAGGAGAATCACTTGAACTCTGGATGCTGAGGTTGTGGTGAGCCAAGATCGCGCCATTGCACTCTGGCCTGGACAACAAGAGCGAAACTCCATCTCAAAAAAAAAAAAAAAATTTACTTTTGTTAATATATACTAGGCAGTAAAATGGCTAATTGCCACTCTTATCAATATCGGTTCTTTCAGGAAGGTTTGCTGAAAGGTGGAAATACTATTAGCCATGAGGCTTTTGTTTGCTCTGGGATTAGTAAGGCAAAGAGAACCAAAGGCAGGTTGTAGAATCTGTGTAATATTATATATTATCCTAATATATCATTAGATGAAGGCTCTACTAAATCTTTTTAAAAGATGCCAAAGTCTCTTGTTTAACTTTGCTTTTAAACACTATTTTACAATGTCATAAATAAATTATATATATATATTTTTTGAGACGGAGTCTCACTCATTCTCCCAGGCTGGAGTGCAGTGGCGCAATCTCGGCTCACTGCAACCTCCGCCTCCCGGGTTCAAGTGATTCTCCTGCCTCAGTCTCCCAAGTAGCTGGGATTACAGGCATGTGCCACCACGCCCGGCTAATTTTTGTATTTTTAGTAGAGATGGGGTTTCGCCATGTTGGTCAGGCTGATCTCGAACTCCTGACCTTGTGATCTGTGCCCAGCCAATTTGTTATATTTTTTATCAAGGCAACAATAGAGGTACAAGATCTTCATTAAATGCTATAAATCTCAGATGCTGCTAACTTCCTGATTTCCTCTGTAAAGATACTACGTTTTTTTTTCTCAGACCAGGCGTGGTGGCTCACACCTGTAATCCCAGCACTTTGGGAGGCCAAGGCAGGTGAATCATGAGGTTAGGAGTTTGTAGGCCAGCTTGGCCAATATAGTGAAACCTCGCGTCTCTACTAAAAATACAAAAATTAGCTGGGCATGGTTGCACGCGCCTGTAATCCCACCTACTCGGGAGGCTGAGGCAGGAGAATCACTTGAAAACAGAAGGCAGAGGTTGCAGTGAGCCGAGATCACGCCACTGCATTCCAGCCTGGGCGAAAGAGTGAAAGTCCATCTCAAAAAAAAAAAAAAAAGAAGAAAAGAAATTACTGTTCTTGTTTCTCCACATTTTCTCTGCCATCACGGCAGAGAACTACTCTCAGTACTTCCAACTGTTTAAGACCCAACCTGAGCTTTCTCTTCACTACAAAAAGTGCCAAATTACGGAATATTGTCCTGTATATATATTTTTGTTGTTTAAAAAATGATGCTCTGTGAGGGCAGAAAAAAAGAATAATTCCAGACCCACATCTGCTTCTGCACTGAGGGTCCATGGGCCTCATTTATTCCCAGCTGAAATCCTTGCTGAGGTGGGAACCCAATGCCTCCAAAGGCAGCCAGTTCCATTTTTGGGCTTCAATTATTGTTAGTTTGTTTGTTTGTTTTTGTTTTAGAGACAAGGTCTCGCTCTGTCATCCAGGCCGGAGTTCAGTGATGCAATCATAACTCATCGCAGCCTTGAACTCCTAGGCTCAAGCAATCTTTCTGCCTCAGCCTCCCAAGGCACGCACCATCATGCCTGGCTAACAGACCAAGCTCTGCCCCTGGGTTGGCATGTACTGGTCCAACCTCAATCCTAGCTAATTTTAAATTGTTTTGTAGAAATGGAGTCTTTTCATGTTGCCCAGGCTGGTCTTGAACACCTGGGCTCAAGTGGTCCTCCTGCCTTAGACTCCCAAATTGCTTGGGTTACAGGTATGAGCTACTGTGCCTAGCCTCATTATTATTTTATTTATTATTTATTTATTTATTTATTTATTTATTTATTTATTTTGAGAGGGAGTCTTGCTCTGTCACCCAGACTGGAGTGCAGTGGTGCGATCTTGGCTCACTGCAACCTTCACCTCCCAGTTTGAAGCAATTCTCCTGCCTCAGCCTCCCAAGTAGCTGGGATTATAGGCATGCAACACCACGCCTGGATAATCTTTTTTTTTTTTTTTTTTTTTTTAGTATAGACAGGGTTTCACTATGCTGGCCAGGCTGGTCGCTAGCTCCTGACCTCAGGTGATCTGCCCACCTGGGCCTCCCAAAGTACTGGAATTACAGGCATGAGTCATCACACCTGGCCTTCCATTATTGTTTTATACAGCAAATTCGTCCTTAAGTATTCTCATCTCTACCTCCCTGTTCCTTTAATCAGCTGGTTCTGTTCAACCCTCTGCAGCCATGCTGCATAGTCTCTATCCTTTTCTCTGTGACTTCAGGGGACTCAAGTATTTTTCTCTTTTCTTTATTGAACAGTTTTTGTTCTTCCAGTATTCCTTGTATGTTAGGTTTTCTAGATCCTCCTAACCCAGCCTCCTGAATTATTCAGGTCATCAGTTTTTCTCTCTTTTTTTTTGTTTTTGAGACGGAGTTTTGCTCTTATTGCCCAGGCTGGAGTGCCATGGTACGATTTCTGCTCACCACAACCTCTGCCTCCCAGGTTCAAACAATTCTCCTGCCTCAGCCTCCCAAGTAGCTGGGATTACAGGTGCCCACCACCACATCTGGCTATTTTTGTATTTTTAGTAGAGATGGGGTTTCTCCGTGTTGATCAGGCTGGTCTCGAACTCCTGACCTCAGGTGATCTTCCTGCCTTGGCCTCCCAAAGTGATGGCATTACAGGCATGCGCCACCGCACCTGGCCAGGTCACCAGTTTTTCAATAGTTATCTTTTGAGAATCCCATTCCCAGCTAAGAGTTTGGTCAGACAGACCCAAGTCAGCCCCTGGACTGGCATGTACTGCTCCATTGAGTGACAGTGTCCTTGGGTATAAAAGTGAGGCACTAACAGGACATGACCCGAGGCTTGTTGTGTGGATTAAGTGGGAGCATGTGAAGTGTTTAGGCCATCACCTGACATGTATTAAACATTTAGTAAATGTTAGCCACGTATGTAATTGAAACATAGAATCCTACTTTTATACTTTTATCAACACAAAGCAATAAGGAACTGCCACCTCCCTAATCCTGATCAGCAGAGTATTTTCAATGAAGCTTAAATCCCTATTAGCTTTCTCAGCACCCTCATCATACATGGCTGACTCATACTGAGATAATCAGAACTCCTAGGGCTGTTTTACATATGCTTCTAGTTACCACATATTCTCATCTGTACTTGCGCAGTTTGTTTGTGAGTTTGTTTTGCTGTTATTATTGTTATGGTGGGGGTTTTTTTTTTCTTTTTTTGGAGACAGGGTCTTGTTGTATTGCCCAGGCCGGTCTTGAACTCCTGGGCTCAAGTGATCCTCCTGCCTTAGCCTCTCAAAGTGCTCGGATCACAGGTGTGAGCCACCATGCACAACTGCGGTGGGTTTTTATTATTTATCCTTATTTGATTCTTTTCTTTCTTTCTTTCTTTTTTTTTTTGAGATGGAGTCTTGTTTTGTTGCCCAGGCTGTAGTGAAGAGGCTATTAACAGGCATAATCATAACACACTACATCCTTGAACTCGTGGGCTGGAGTGATCCTCCCGCCTCAGCCTCCTGAGGCTGGGACTATAGGTGCACACTACCTTGCCTGGATTATCCTTGTTTTATTCTAACATATTAAATGCAGCCTACAGAGATAATTTTGGATTCTATGTGTTCATTATCCTTCTCAGCTGCGTGGAACTATTGAAAAGTCCAGTTGCTGTTTGCATCCCTGCCTCTTAGCCTTTGCAAGACATAGCATATTCTTTGCCAGAAAGAACAGCCTCCTTCCTCACAGTTCCATGTGCGGCTGGCCTGGGAGCAGCTGCACGTTCCTAGTGAGCTGTAGGCTTGCCATGCTGCTCCAGGATTCAGTGAACCCTCGGGTATTCCTTTTTCTTGTGACTGTCAAACAGCAGCTGACCCGTATCCTGTGGTGGGGCACTCTTCACAAGTGGTTTGCCCAGTAAAACTGTGAGTTATGTTAATGCCAGTGAATGATCATGCTCCAGGTTACAATACCAGCTACCAGGTTCTGTGCACCAGGCTCACGGGAGAAGGTGATGGAATTGCTCAAGAGGATACACAGAACATTTACCCCCACCCCACACAGACCCCAGCATTACACTCCATTACACTCAGACTTTCAAAATGCATGCTCACTTTCTCTTTGTTGGAAAGACAAAAATGCTTAGAGGTTTACATTTCTGTCTAGGCCAGGCAAGGTGACTCGCACCTGTAATCCCAGCACTTTGGGAGGCTGAGGCAAGTGGATTACCTGAGGTCAGGAGTTCAAGACCAGCCTGGTCAACATGGTGAAACCCCATCTCTACTAAAAATACCAGAATTAGCTAGACAAGGTGGTGGGCACCTGTGATCCCAGCTACTCAGGAGGCTAAGGCAGGAGAATCACTTGAACCCTGGAGGCAGAGGTTGCAGTGAGCCAAGATCGCACCATTATACTCCAGTACAGGCAACAAGAGTGAAACTCTGTCTCAAAAAAAAAAAAAAAAAAAAAAAAATCTATCTAAATGTGTTATCTTGGACAAGTGAATGAACTTTTCCGGCAAGAGTAAAATGAGGGAGTTGCACTGAGGTCACCTCCAGTTGCCCAAGAAGCAGAATTCTGTAGCTTATTCCAGTTCTCTGTTTCCACTGAAAAGTAGTCTTATGTCAGGATCTCATAGTTCATAGTTTAGGTATGTTCCACAGTCCATAGCACTGGATCAAGGATGCAAGGGGTCGCCTGATGATCATGATTTCCAACATGAGCCTGCAGCGAAAATTATCTTGGGCATCTCAATGTCTTCAATTTTCTGGGGGTAAAATTACCTCATCTAAAAGTTATTTGCATAGGGAAAATAATTTTTTTTTTTGAGACGGAGTCTCACTCTGTTACCCAGGCTAGAGTGCAGTGGCAGGATCTCGGCTCACTGCAACCTCCGCCTCCCGGGTTCAAGCAATTCTCTGCCTCAGCCTCCCCAGTAGCTGAGATTACAGGTGCCCGCCACCATGCCCAGATAATTTTTTTGTATTTTGAATAGAGACAGGATTTCACCATGTTGGCCAGGCTGGTCTTGAACTCCTGACCTCATGATTCACCTGCCTCAGCTTCCAAAGTGCTGGGATTACAGGCGTGAGCCACTGTGCCTGGCCAGTGGGAAAATGATTTCTAAAATGATACGCAATCTGAATTCCAGATGTAGATATATTTTTATTGGAATTCCTGACCCATAGGTACCTGATATTAAACATCTTTCACACAAAGTGGCTCGTCTTCCTGAATTTTCTTTATAGGTGGGCAACACCACCCAAGAATCAAGACAGCCAAACCAAATGTCTTCCCTCTCTTCTCCTGGGCTCCAGCCCCCTTGTCCATCCCGCTGACCATTTGGTCAGCAAATGCTGTTGATACAAGTTACCTTGTATCAGTCAAAACTGCCCCCTCCTTAGCCGGGCATGGTGGCGGGCACCTGTAATCCCAGCTATTCAGAAGGCTAAGGCAGGAGAATCGCTTGAACCTGGGAGGCAGAGGTTGCAGTGAGCCAAGATCGCGCCATTGCACTCCAGCCTGGGTGACAGAGTGAGACTCCATCTCAAAAAACAAAAAAACAAAACTGCCCCCTGATACTGCCTGGATCCAGGCCTTTCTCTGTAACTGCCTCTGCTTTCTCTCTCAGTTCTCCTGTCCATGGTCTACAGTGAGGCCGGTGCAATCATTCCAGAATATGATCTGGTCACAAAGCTTCCCTGACCCTTCAGAGCTCCCTCTGTGGTGTGACACTCAAGGCCCACAGAATCCAGAGCCTACTGCCTTGCAGCCGCAGGTCCTGCTCTTCTTCCACAGGGTACCCAGGGCTTCAGTCCCATTCCTTCATGTTTCTGCCCGGCTGACTTCACTGTATCCTTTGAGACTCAGCCAAAGTGTTGCCTCCTTTTAAGAAAGGAACCATCAGGGGTCCTTCCCACGATGTTTTACCACGGTGGATTTAGGTGCCTGTTCACCCACACGCCCCCTTACTGGACCGAAAGGTTCTCAAGTAGAGGAACGGTATCTTTGATGCCAGGGAAGTCGGAGGAATTCCGTGAGAGCAGACTACATAAGCACAAGTTTGCTGCGTATACTTTTCTTCTATAGCACAATTTTATTGAAATCTCCTTTCTGGTTTAAATTATGGAGAGAAAATAAATAAACTAAAGATGGTCTGGATAGGAAAATTTACCCAAAAAGAATTCTGTCCAAAGCAGTGATCCCAAATGAAACTTTTATCTTCTTGAAATTCCTCAGAAAATACTGTATGCAGGGAGAAAGTTTTCTTAAAATGTCCTCATTAGTTAGTTTTCTCAGCAAATATTTACTGAGGGCATACTGTCTGCTAAGCCCTGAAATAAGCATTGGGTGATGGCATGAAGGGATGAGGCCAAGTCCTTGTCCTTGCAGAATTTAGAATCTGGTGGGGAATTAAATACTAAACGGTAAAAAACAAAAAGGCAGGAATATGAATCAGCAGTTAATTGGTAAAGGCTGGGTGCTGATGTAGACAATAACAGTAGAGCCTATGTAGATGGGGTAGTCTGAGATGGTGTATTAGTCTGTTCTCACATTGCTATAAAGACATACATATCTGAGTCTGGGCGTGGTGACTCATGCCTGTAATCCCAGCACTTTGGGAGGCTGAGGTGGGCGGATCACCTGAGGTAGGGAGTTCAAGACCAGCCTGAACAACATGGAGAAACCCCCATCTCTACTAAAAATACAAAATCAGCTAGGCATGGTGGCGCATGACTGTAATCCCAGCTACTCAGGAGGCTGAGGCAGGAGAATCACTTGAATCCGGGAGGCGGAGGTTGTGGTGAGCCGAGATTGCGCCATTGCACTCCAGCCTGGGCAACAAGAGCAAAACTCCCTCTCAAAAAATAATAATAATAATAATGCCTAATGTTATCTCAGCATGGTGGGGTATGCCTGTGGTCCCAGCTGCTCGGGAGGCTGAGGTGGGAGAATTGCTTGAACCCGGGAGGCGGAGGTTGTGGTGAGCTGAGATTGCACCACTGCACTCCAGCCTGGGCAACAAGAGCAAAACTCCATCTCAAAAGAAAATAAAAGAAAAAAGAGAAGAAAAGAAAAGAAGAGAAAATAAAAGAAAAGAAAAGAAAAAAGAAAAATGAACAAAAGCCGGATGTGGTGGCTCACACCTGTAATCCCAGCACTTTGGGAGGCTGAGGTAGGCAGATCACCTAAGGTCAGGAGTTCGAGACCAGCCTACCAACATGGTGAAACCCCGTCGTTACTAAAAACACAAAAAATTAGCCTGGGCGAGGTTGCAGGCACCTGTAACCCCAGCTACTGGGGAGGCCAGGGCAGGAGAATTGCTTGAACCCGGGAGGCAGAGGTTTTGGTGAGCTGAGATCATGCCACTGCACTCCAGCCTGGGCAACAAGAGCGAAACTCCATCTCAGGAAAAACAAACAAACAAACAAACAAAACAGAAAATGAACAAAAGACATGAAAAGACGTTGTGCTGAAGAGGGTATACAGATGACACATAAACACATATGAAAAGATGTTCAAAATCATTAACCATTAGGGAAATGCAATTTAAACCAGAGTGAGATGCAATTTAAACCAGAGTGAGATATCACTACACATCTATTAGGATATATAAAGTAAAAAATAATGACAATGCCAAGTGCTGTCAAGAAGGATGCAGAGAAACTGGATCACTCATACACTGATGAGTATTTAACATGGTATATAGTATGGAATACTACTCAACCATGAAAGGAATAACTATTGATAGTTCATACAAAACCTTGAATGAATCTGGGGGGTGGAGAGCCAATTCCCAAAGGTTACATACTGTATGATTCCATATATATATGTGTGTGTGTGTATGTGTGTGTGTGTGTGTGTGTATATATATATATATATATATATATATATAGAGAGAGAGAGAGAGAGAGAGAGAGAGAGAGAGAGACGGGAGTCTTGCTCCCAGGCTGGAGTGCAGTAGCTCGATCTTGGCTCATTTCAACCTTCACCACCTGGGTTTAAGTAATTCTCCTGCCTCAGCCTTCCAAGAAGCTGGTATTAGAGGAGCCTGCCACCATGCCCGAGTAGCTGGGATTAGAGGAGACTGCCACCATGCCCGGCTGATTTCTATGTTTTTAGTAGAGAAAACATTTCTATGTTTTTAGGTTTCGCCATGTTGGCCAGGTTGGTCTTGAACTCCTGACCTCAGGCGATCCGCCTACCTCAGCCTCCCAAAGTGCTGGGATTACGGCATGAGCCACCACGCCCAGCTATATAATCTTGAAATGAAAAAAAGTTTAGAAGGAAAGAGCAGATTAGTGGTTACCCATAGTTAGGGTGGGAGATGGGTGTGGTTATACAAAGGCATTAAAAGAAAACCCTGTAATGTAACTCTCTGCACCTTGCCTGTGGTGGTGAACATGCATAAAATTTATAGCATACATACACATGCACACAAATAAATATAAGTAAAACTGGGGAAATTTGAAAAAGGTCAGTAGAGTATATCAATGTAGAGATCATACAGAGAGAGACAGAGTGAGAGAGAAAGAGAGAGAGACGGGATTTCACTCTGCCATTCAGGCTAGAGTGCAGTGGCACAATCACAGCTCACTGCAGCCTCAAACTCCTGGGCTCAAGTGATGCTCCCACCTTAGCCTCCAGAGTAGCTGAAACCACAGGCACATGTCACCTAACTGGGCTACTTAAAAAAAAAAAAAATTGGTGTTCACTTTGGAAGCACATATACTAAAATTGGAACCATACGTGGCCTTGTGCAAGAATGACACGTACATTCATGAAGCATTCCATATATATTTGTTGTTGTTGTTATTGTTATTTTTCGTTTTGTTTTGTTTTGGAGACAGAGTCTCTCTCTGTCACCCAGGCTGGAGTGCAGTGGTGTGATCTCGGCTCACTGCAACCTCTGCCTCCTGGGTTCAAGTGATTTTCCTGCCTCGGCCTCTGAGTAATTGGGACTACAGGCACATGCTGCAATCACTGTGTTGCCCAGGCTGGTCACGAACTCCTGAGCTCAGGCAATCTGCCCATCTCGGCCTCCCAAAGTGCTGAGATTACAGGCGTGAGCCACTGCACCCGGCCAGTTTTTGTATTTTTAGTAGAGACGGGATTTCACCATGTTGGCCAGGCTGGTCTTGAACTCCTGACCTCATGTGACCCACCCACCTTGGCCTCCCAAAGTGTTGGGATTACAGGCGTGAGTCACTGTGCCCAACCCATATATATATGTTTTTAATGATATTTTTAAAAAAAATCTGTAGAGACAGGATCTTGCTATGTTGCCCAGGGTGGTCTCAAACTCCTGGGCTCAAGCGATCCTCCCTTCGTGGCCCAACAAAGTGATGGGATTACAGGACTGACCACCACACCCACCCCAAGGTTGATATCCTGATTGTGATGACATACCACAATTTCGCAAGATGTTATTATTGGGCGAAACTGGGTAAAATTGTGAATAGGCTCTTTATTATTTCTTACAACTGCATGTAAATCTGTATCTCAAATTTTCAAATTTTAAATTAAAAAAACTGGTAAAAAGGGATTTGAGGAAATGGTATTAACAAGTATGCTAAAAAATATATAAAAGAAACACAAGAAAAATGAATAAAAAGAAAAAAAGAAGAAAAAAATCTCTGAAGAGAATGGGAGTTGAGCGTGGGGGAAGTTAGACTGAAAGCCGGGATACCAGCGAAGAGGCGGCTGCCATGGAGATACCAAATGATGACTGAGACCATGGGGGCTGAGGGGAGAATCACGATGGAGAGGAAGAGAAATGGGGTTGATTCGAGCTCTAGAGTCTAGACCTTCGACACTTGAAAAGAATTTTCCCAGAGAGCTTCCCAAAAGCCCAAATTTGCAAGAACCATGATAATATATAATAAAAATATCAGTATCAATGCCATATAATGAAACATTCATCAACATTCCTCTTCCTTTAGTCACAGTGATACAAAAACAAGAACAAGCCGGGAGCGGTGGCTCACGCCTGTAATCCCAGCACTTTGGGAGGCCCAGAAGGGCGGATCACGAGGTCAGGAGATCGAGACCATCCTGGCTAACAGATGAATCCCCGTCTCTACTAAAAATACCAAAAAAAAAAAAAAAAAAAAATTAGCAGAGCGTGGTGGCAGGTGCCTGTAGTCCCAGCTACTCCAGAGGCTGAGGCAGGAGAATGGTGTGAATCCAGGAGGCAGAGCTTGCAGTGAGCCGAAATCGCGCCACTGCACTCCAGCCTGGGCGACAGAGCGAGACTCTGTCTTAAAAAAACACAAAAACCAAAAACCAAAAACCAAAACAAAACAAAACAAAAAAAACACAAGAACAAAGTCAAAGTACGAGTGGATTCTGGGCTCCAGAGTCTTGTGGGGTGTCACCTTCACTGCCCTTCCTCTCTCTTCCTACTTCTTGTAAATGGAATCTGGTTCTTGTAAATGGAATCTGGCGGCAGATTCCATTCCAGGTCAAGGCAATGGCCTGGACCCTGCCCTTTATTGTTACCTTGAATGACAAGGGGGATAAGGAAGACGGTTGGGCGGGTTTGCTTCCCACTTCTCCAGGAACCCTGGAAATGCACCATCGCATGCATGCCACACCCTCTTCACATCATCCATGCTTCTCCTTTCCACCCATGCCTGAGATTAAATCTCATTCCTTCCGCATGATGCACTTTCTACACAGACCTTGTAGGCACTCTTGGTATGTTAAATCTTGAGATGTTAAATCTCTCAGTATCAAGGGCCTCCTCGACTGTTGTTTCCATGTGATTGGGACAGTGTTTTTCTCTAGGTGAGATCAAATGACTTCTCCCTAGAAAGACCTTCAGAATCACAAACAATGATTTAAGAACTAAACAAAGTCCTACCCTAAAAGATAGGAGACAATTCAAAGAAAGTAAAGAATAATTCTAACACAAATGTGAAAAATAGATAAATGATAACATACAGAAGATACAACATCTACCTACATTTATTATATTAAAATCACTAAGGATGGGCTAGGCTTGGTGGCTCATGCCTGTAAGCCCAGCATTTTGGTAAGCTGAGGTGGACTGATTGCTTGAGTCCAGGAGTTCAAGACCAGCCTGGGCAACGTGGTGAAACCTTGTCTCTACCAAAAAAATACAAAAATTAGCTGGGTGTGGTGGCACATGCCTGTGGTCGCAGCTACTTGGGAGGCTGAGGTGGGAGGATCTCTTGAGCCCAGAGAAAGAGGTTCCAGTGAGCCATAACCACACCACTGCACTCCAGCCTGGACAACAGCGCGAGACCCTGTCTCAAAAAAAGAAAGAAAGAAAGGCGCTAAGAATGAAGAGAACCATGCTGTGTAGCTGTAAAATAGTATAGATTGTGACTGTTTTCATGTCACCGGTTCACAGTGACTTGAATTTCCAGGGAAGTACTAAACATCTGGCCCTTTGTAACTGACATTGTGGCTTTCCCTTACCAGGCCAGAGGAGGGAGATGAGGAGGTCCAGAAGTGTCCTGGTGAAATTCGAAGGATGGTTCAACTACCGGAGGGTCCAAGTGGCCCCTTCCCAGTTACCTCTCCCGCATCCCCAAGTGATCAGGCACAGAAGACACCAGCTACAAGATAACCAAGTCCTTATGAAATCAGGAGGCAAGTTTCACAGGTGCCCCCAAATCAACCTCCAACAGCTGACAGCTAACTTATAGTTTTGGGAGATTTGCAACTAAAATGAAAGTTCAGAAATGAGTCAAGTATCCAGATTCAGAGTGGGATGGAATATCACATTTGGGATGGTGTGGGAGGTGATGGAACTACCAGGAATGAGAATCCTGGGGGAGAATGACTAGAACTAAAAATGAAAATAAAAATAAAACACGAAATCATACTGGGCACCTGAAAATGCAAGATAAAGCTCTGAAAAAAAAAAAAAAAGAGACCCATCTATTTGTTTCATGATAACTCACCATTTTGTCTACTTCTTTATCTCTTGAAAAATGTACTTTAAAAAAGATTTACTTTGTAGCATATATGTGGATGAAACCTTTTTACCATTTAGGTACCTTACTGAGGGCTGCCGCCTCTTCCTCCTGCTCTTCCCCTCCCTGCCTCCTCCTCCTCACTTTCCTCTTCTTCTTTGGTCTCTTTGTCCACATAAACAAAATCATTTAGCCCTCCGTATCCTCAGGTTCCACCAATCGCAGATAGAGAATACAGTATTTGGCTGGGAGCAGTGGCTCACCCCTGTAAACTCAGCACTTTGGGAGGCTGAGGCAGGAGGATTGCTTGAGTCTAGGAGTTTCAGACCAGTCTGGGCAACACAGTGAGACCCCATCTCTTAAAAAAAAAATAACAAAAAGAAAAAGAAGGCTGGGCGTGGCAACACAGTGAGACCCCGTCTCTTTAAAGCAACAACAACAACAACAACAACAACAACGACAAAAAGAAGGCTGGGTGTGGTGGCTGGGATTACATGTCTGTAATCCCAGCACTTTGGGAGGCCAAGGCAGGTGGATCACCTGAGGTCAGAAGTTCGAGACCAGCCTGGCCAACATGGTGAAACCCCGTTTCTATTAAAAATACAAAAATTAGCCAGGCATGGTGGCACATGCCTGTAGTCCCAGCTACTCAGGAGCCTGAGGCAGGACAATCACTTGAACCTGGGAGGTGGAGGTTGCAGTAAACCGAGATTGTGCCACTGTACTCCAGCCTGGGCGACTACGAGAGTGAGACTACGTCTCAAAAACGAAAACAAAAAGAAAAAAGAAAATATACTATTTGTAGGACGTGAAACCTGCAGATATGGAGGACTGACTTTTCACATCCCATTGGGCTGATTAAGGCACCATCACCCTTGGATTTTGGTGTCTGCAGGGGATCCTGGTACCAATCCCCTGTGGATCCCAAGGGATGACAATAAATATCACATCTTTTCTAAACATTTGGTAGAATCTTAAGTAGCCTTATTTCACTCCAAATGCACACACCTTTTCTTTGTGAAGTCTTCCTAAGAGACAGTCTGCGTCATACTCTCTGCCCCACTTCTCCATTAGACAGAAGAGATTTGCTCCTCATGTGACCCCTTCCATGTTCCAGCTGAGAACCATGAGGGCCTTCATCTTTGTATTTTGAAGGTTACTACAGGGCCTGTCACACAGCTTACTCAATAGCCCTAGCTCAAGAAAATAGGTTGAATAAAAATAAGACAAACAAAAGTACTCAGTAGGTTTGAAATTAAGTCATCACGATCATTAACTCTTCTGATCACATGATTTGCAAGGCCTGTGACGGAGTTCCAGAAGGCAACACTGATCTCACTCATGGTTTTATCATCATTCCTATACCTGTTTCTATAAAATATTGTAGAGTCTTCTTTAGCTAGTGCCCAGCCTCAGGATGATGATCTAAGTCTCTGACCACAGCTCAGTTACAAGAAAGTTTTGGCCAGACTGGTGGAGAATCCTCAAGCCAAAGTCTTTCATTAAAGGCATCTCAAGTCTTCCAGGACTGGCCTATGTTAGTGCCATGTGAGATGGGAACACAATTGGGATCTCGAGGGGCAGCGGCTGGCCTGTCAGTTATGTTCTCCGTAGTGGGTCTGAGCACCATAGCTCATCTGTTGAGTTTTGTAAGTTGTTGATTTTATTTTTCGTTGTTAGGTTTTCTGTTTGGGTCTTTATCAGATCAACACGTTTTTGCTTCTATTCTAATTGGTTTCGCTTTCTCAGTTCTTGCTCTTTTTATGGATGTTATCATTGAGATTCCTTAGCATTCACATTTAGAAATATTTCTTAGACTGTTCTAATTACTTTTATTTCATTAGAAGTGTATTTGGGCTGTTCATATAGTTGACTTTGTCAATTTATTTAAAAAATATTTATTGAGCACTTACTATATCTGAGTATTCTATTTATTTATTTATTTATTTATTTTTTGGGACGGAGTCTCACTCTGTCACCCAGGCTGGAGTGCAGTGGCAAGATCTCGGCTCACTGCAAGCTCCACCTCCCGGGTTCACACCATTCTCCTGCCTCAGCTGGGACTACAGGCACCCGCCACCACGCCCAGCTAATTTTTTTGTATTTTTAGTAGAGACAGGGTTTCACCGTATTAGCCAGGATGGTCTCAATCTCCTGACCTCACGATCCACCTGTCTGGGCCTCCCAAAGTGCTTGGATTACAGGCATGAGCCACCGCGCCTGGCCATATTTTCCTTGTGTTCAGAATTTTTTTTTATTTTTAGAGACGGGGTCTTCTCTCTGTTGCTCAGTTTGGATTAAAGTGGTGTGATCATAGCTCACTGCAGCCTCCAAATTCCTTGCTCAAGTCATCCTCCTGCCTCAGCCTCCCACATATGAGTAGCTTTGCCTACAAGGGTGAGTCACCATGCCCACCTAATTTTAAGAAAGTTTTGAGAGACAAGGTCTTGCTATGTTGCCCAGACTAGTCTTAAACTCCTGACCTCAGGCAATCCTGTCATTTCAGTCTCCCGAGTTGCTGCAATTACAGGTGAGAGCCACCGTGCTAGTATTTAGAATTTTTATTTGCAGGCAAATCTGGAGTGGAACATTTCTTTGTCTCCTCCTTTCCTCCTTCTCTCTCTCCCTATACTCTGCTTTTTCTGTTTAGGTCAGCTCTTTCCAATAGAACTTTCTGCAGTGATGGAAATATTTTGTATCTGCACTATCCAGTACAGTAGCACTAGCCACATGTGGCTATGGAGTACCTGGAAGATAGCTAGTGAGACTGAGAAACTTAATTTAAAATTTTAATTTTAATGAATGTAAATTTGAATGTATGTAGCCACATAAGGTTAGTGGCTACTGTGCTGGTCAGTGTAGGTACTATTTTAGTAATTGCCTGACTGGGCTCCCTAACCCCGAACCAGAACTTCTATGGGCAGCTGGAGGAAGGGATATTCTAGATCTTGTCATTGGATGAGGGCAGAGGATGGCTCAATTCCTAGTCTCTGGGGTATGTGTGAGCTCTTTCTAGGAATACATTTTAATACAAACCATGGTCCCAGGTTACAGATTTTGGGAGCCTTCTCTCAGGAACAGTGGGTCCCTATCCCAGGCTCTAGCTTTAAACTGTGGGTCTTCCACTGCACCAGATGGGGCATCTTCCTTCCTCGTTATCCCACGAAAATCACGCTCTGGCCAGAGCCTGCCTTCTCCCAGACCCGAAGTATGTCAGGCTGCATCTTCATTGTGTCCATTGCTCTAAGTCTTCTCCTCTTTCTGACCCATAGTCATTTTACATTTTGTTTTGGGCACAGCCATAACTTTACAGCTTTTTCTTTCTGTGCTTTAACTAATGGTGCAGTGTATTTGGAGTTCAGAAAGCTAGACTGAATCTGCGAAGTGCTAACAAATGGGAGAGAGTTTCTGTATTTTTTAACAGGATGATGGTAATACAGGTAGAAAGGGTCATCAAAGTTAAAGTGCCAAAACTATCTCAAGGAGCAGTTTGGAATTTGACTGTTTTGTTGCATTTGTATTGTTTAGATGTGAGTGCTGTGGGGAAGTGTGACAAGGCCTCTGCTAAAGTCTCCCTGGTTGTGGCCCTCGGTTCTGCAGGGTGGGGCACCTGGGGCTGACAGGCAATTGACACCAACCCCAACTTCAAAGCCTTCACCATGATGCCAGCAGAGCTTACGCTTCAAACCCATTCACTTGCGCTGGTCCTTTCCAATGCCCTGGGAGCAATTTCATATTTGCCAGTTTGTGTTTTCTTTTCTTTCTTTTTTTTTTTTTTTTTTTGAGACAGGGTCTCGCACTGTCGTCCAGGTTGGAGTGCAGTGGTGCAATCATGGCTAAAACTGTAGCCTCTATCTCTTGGGGCTCAAGCAATTCTTCCATCTCAGCCTCCCCAGTAGCTGGGACTATAGGCCTAGGCCAACACACCCGGCTAACTTCTTTTTTTTTTTTTTTTTTTTTTGAGACGGAGTCTTGCTCTGTCGCCCAAGCTGGAGTGCAGTGGTGTGATCCTGGCTCACTGCAAGCTCCGCCTCCTGGGTTCACGCCATTATCCTGCCCCAGCCTCCCGAGTAGCTGGGACTACAGGCGCCCGCCACTGCGCCCGGCTAATTTTTTGTATTTTTAGTAGAGACGGGGTTTCACCGTGGTCTCGATCTCCTGACCTTGTGATCCGCCCGCCTCGGCCTCCCAAAGTGCTGGGATTACAGGCGTGAGCCACTGCGCCCGGCCTGGCTAACTTCTTAAATTTTTTTGTAAAGACGGGGTCTCACCATGTTGTCCAGGCTGGTCTGGAACTCCTGGGCTGAAGCGATCCACCCACCTTGGTCTCCCAAAGTGCTAGGATTATAGGCGTGAGCCACCCCCCCTCCCCCCCAGCTTGTGTTCTTTCCTTAAAGACAACCTCCCTAATTGTAAAAAAATTTTCAGGCTGCACAGACCCTGGATATGCCCCTGCAAAGCACTGAAGGTTAAATAAAAGTGCAGACTTCCAGTGGAGGTGGTAATTTTCTAGAGAGTAGTTCTTTGTGGGTATTGAAGTGCTAGGTGGTTGCATTAATCTTCAACATGTTGCTTGGGTTGCTCAGAGAGCCAAGAGAGATGAGATGGTCTTGGTTAGCTCAGGCAGAACATGTAAATTTCAGAGCTGTTCACACCCAGCTTCAAAGTGTGTCTATAGTTCCCGTATGTGACCAACTCTGCCCAAAATCTTACTTACTGGCTTTTTCTTTCTTTAAGATTCCATTACTTACCATCTGCCAGTTCTTAGTTAACATAATTCTTTCTTTGTTAGGGTATAATAGAATAGATTAAGCAACAGCTTTCAAGACTCCACCTTAATTGCCCTTCAATGAAATCTGACTATTCCCTAATCCCCTCAACTTCATATTCACAGATCATCTTTTAGGGTGGGTTAATCCTATCACCCACCCTACAGATTCACTGTTCCTAGTTTAGTTGTCTGAAAGTCATCTTGTTTCCAGTCTCAGGGTCACCTCACTGTCATCTGCATGCATTGACATTTAGTGGCAACATGTCATTAACGTCTTGAAACTCTAAGCACAATTTGAAGTTAATAATAGTTATACAATTAAAAATTGGAAAAAAGTCTTACAGAGAACAGATATGTAAAAGTCTTCTCGCTTTCCTATATTTACTGGGGAAAACTAGAAGGTCTCAAATCCAGATGAAGCACTTTATGTTTCATTATACGGACAGCAAAAGCAGAATAACCACGACACAGTGAGCAAGAGAAATATTTTATCCTTCCTCAAAGAACCACTTCAAGTGATATGGATTAATTGTATTGTTAACAATCACTGCTTTAGACACAAGGCACATTTAGTGGAGTATGTAAATAGTAACAGTAGAACATTTGCCTTTAAAGAGGTTAAACCTAGCTCAAGATGCAAAACTTGCAAATGCAACATAATTTTGAACAGTTATTTTAAAAATTGTTAATAATTATAAACAATTATTGGAGACAAGCCAAAAAGGTGAAGCGTGAAAGAAGGAAAATAATAACAAAACCAACAATGATGACTGCCATTTACTGAAGACCTACTATGAGATGCTCACTAGAGTGGTACTTTTATTTAGTATCTACATTGTACAGATGAAGAAATTGATGCTTGAAAAAAAAAAAAAGAAATTGAAGTTTTAAGTGGTTGTAACCAAGATACTGAGCGTTAGGATTTAAACCATTACTCCACCCAGCCTGGGCACGGATTTGAGGGAAAGCAATCTAGAGGGAATGAAGCGAATGAAGGCACTCAGGAATGACAAGGCTGACTTAGCTGGAGGGCAGTAGAAAGGAAAGAGGTGGCGTAAACTGGCAGCTGGGGCGGGGGGGCTGGGTGTCCCAGTAAGCTTAGTCCTCTGGAGCTGGTGTGATAAGCTTGTAGGAAGCTACCATGAGGAGTAGTTGTCATATGACTTTTTGCAGACCTAGAATCTGAAGACCTAGTGGGAAATGGAATGGTCTTTACAATTAGTATCAGCATTTACAAGAGTCTACACAGATGAAAACCCATCATCTTGGAGGCTGCCTAGACAAACAATAAACAAAGATATAAGCAAGATAGTAAAGTTTGGTATAAGGGCTATGAGCACAACAAACAGGGTGGCAACAGAGTAACTGGGGTGGGGGAACCAAGTTCAGATAGGGAGTTGTATAGACTGGAATAGTGGTCCAACAATGCTCTTTTCAGCCACTCCTAGTCACACTAAAATAGCAATTCATGGAGTACTATGTATACATTTCAAAGTATGTATGTATGTATTTCAAAATTACATGAAACTATAAAACATGTCTAATACCATGTTTCCTTTTGTAAAACTATAAGGAATGTACCCTTGAAGAACATAAAAAAGTATATAAACTTAATTCAAAGTCTGTGATTTTTGTAGGGAAGTTTGTAGTTGGAAGAAAATATTATTTGAAACAGATTTTTACAACTTTTCCTTTTTTCCTTTTTTTTTTTTTTTTTGAGACAGAGTCTCACTCTGTCACCCAGGCTAGAGTGCAATGGCATGATCTCGGCTCACACTGCAACCTCTGCCTCCCGGGTTCAAGTGATTCTCATGCCTCAGCCTCCTGAGTAGCTAGGACTACAGGTGCATGCCATGACACCCAGCTAATTTTTTGTATTTTTAGTAGATACAGGGTTTCACCATATTGGTCAGGCTGGTCTCGAACTCCTGACCTCAGGTGATCCACCCACCTCAGCCTCCCAAAGTGCTGGGATTACAGATGTGAGCCACTGCGCCTAGTCTACATTTTTATTTAAAAAATATAGAGATAAGGTCTTGCTATTTGCCCAGGCTGCTCTCAAACTACTGGCCTCATACAATCTTCCCACCTTGGCCTTCCAAAGTGCTAGGATTACAGGTGTGAGCCACCATGCCCATCTTGAATGCATTTTGAGAGATATAGAGAATCATAGTTTTATAAGGCAATGTTTTCTTTTTTGGTTCGTCTTTCTTTTTCTTTTCCTTTTTTTTTTTTTTTTTTGAGACAGGGTCTCATTTTGTCCTCTGTCACCCAGGCTGGAGTACAATGACATGATCATGGCTCACTGCAGCCTTGACCTCTTAGGCTCGACAATTCTTCCACCTCAGCCTCCCAAGTAGCTGGAGGCGTGCACCACCATGCCTGGCTAATTTCTTTTACTTTTTGTAGAGACAGTGTCTTGCCATGTTGACCAGGCTGGCCTTGAATTCCTGGGTTCAAGTGATCCTCCTGCCTCTGCCTCCCAAAGTGGTGAGATTACAGGTGTGAGCCACTATACCTAGCCAAGGCAATGTTTTTTGTTTGTTTGTTTGTTTGTTTTGAGACAGAGTCTCGCTCTGTCGCCCAGGCTGGAGTGCAGTGGCCGGATCTCAGCTCACTGCAAGCTCCGCCTCCCGGGTTTACGACATTCTCCTGCCTCAGCCTCCTGAGTAGCTGGGACTACAGGCGCCCGCCACCTCGCCCGGCTAGTTTTTTGTATTTTTTTAGTAGAGACGGGGTTTCACCGTGTTAGCCAGGATGGTCTCGATCTCCTGACCTTGTGATCCGCCCATCTCGGCCTCCCAAAGTGCTGGGATTACAGGCTTGAGCCACCGCGCCCGGCCAAGGCAATGTTTTTATTTCAAAATACAGACACACAGGGCCGGGCACTGTGGCTCACGCCTGTAATCCCAGCACTTTGGGAGGCTGAGGCGGGTGGATCATGAGGTCAGGTGATCAAGACCATCCTGGCTAACACGATGAAACCCCGTCTCTACTAAAAATACAAAAAATTAGCCGGGTGTGGTGATGGGCACCTGTAGTCCCAGCTACTCAGGAGGCTGAGGCAGGAGAATGGCATGAACCTGGGAGGCGGAGCTTGCAGTAAGCAGAGATCTTGCCACTGCACTCCAGCCTGGGTGACAGAGTGAGACTACGTGTCAAACAAACAAATAACAAATACGGACACACAGTTTGAAAACTGCTGGCTTCACTAGAATAATTGTTAGTGGAGGCTGTGTTGTCAAAGAATGATCCCGGGGTATCTGAAATTTCTACAAACTCCAGAAAAGTCAGGTGCCCCTACAACATGTGGCCTGAAAGAAATTATCTTCCCAAAAGCAGATCTATCAGATGTGTGATACTGGGCATCCCCATACTCAGAGAGCACAACGTGAAAGGTCATAGTTATTAAACTCATGAATGAGTCAACAGGACTTCCTTATTTTTTTCTCTTACTAAAATAATAAAAATGTAACAACAGGAAAAAAATTTATTGAAAGCAGGATTGGCCGGGCGTGGTGACCTATAGTCCCAGCACTTTGGGAGGCCTGGGCAGAAGGATCGCTTGACCAGGAATTCCAGATCAGCCTGGGCAACATAGTGAGACCCCCTCAATCTCTACAAAAAAATTTTTTTTAAATGAGCCAGGTGAGGTGGCAAGCTCCTGTAGTTCCGGCTACTTGGGAGGCTGAAGTGAGAGGATCGCTTGAGCCCAGAAGTTTGAGGTTGCAAGGGGCTATCATTGTAGCACTGCACTCCAGCCTGGGAGACAGAGTGAGACCCCGTTTCTAAGCAAAAAACAAAGCAAGTGAGCAAGCAAGAAAGCAAGGAAGTGAGAAAGCAGGATTCATGGACTCCAAACTCCCTAGATTCCCTTGGTTGAAAGCCTTCCTTGTGCCACTAATTACATTAAATGCTGGACATGCAAGTTGAACAATACATATTCCCTCTTGGGGATGAGCTTAGTGTAGAAGAGACATAAGAAAAAACAATTACAGGCTGGGTGTGGTAGCTTACACCTGTAATCCCAGCACTTTAGGAGGCCGAGGCGGGTGGATCCCTTGAGCTCAGGAGTTCGAGACCAGCCTGGACAATATAGCAAAATCCTGTCTCTACAAAACATACAAAAATTAGCTGGGCATGGTGGTAGATGCCTGTAATCCCAGATACTCAGGAGGCTGAAGCACAAGAATCTCTTGAATCCAGGAGATTACAGTGAGCTGAGATCAGGTCACTGCACTCCAGCATGGGCAACACAGTGAGGCTCTGTCTCAAAAAAAAAAAAAAAAGAAAGAAAGAAAAAGAAAAAATTACAATGGTATTTGCACTTGTTTGGTTGTGGATTGTGCAATGAAAACAGAGGCCCAAAAGATTGTCTTTTCTTGTTGTTGTTAATGTATTTATTAATATGTTTAATTTATTGGATTTTTTTTTTTTTTTTTTTTTTTTTTTTACTAAATGATGAATGCCTTTAAACAAATTCAATGATACAGAGATGTAGAAATAATTAATAATCTCTGTAGAAATCCTTATTACCCTACAGGTCCAAAGAAATGCCACTTATGTCATGAAGCTGTTCATCCCAGGCTCTTTTGGATGTTTACGACACTTGGTAGCACTCATATGACGCTTTAAGTGACATAGGAACTTGGGATCTTTGAGGACAATTGAAAGCATCAAAGGTATTCAGCAGCTGGGTTCGGTGGCTCATGCCTGAAATCCCAACACTTTGGGAGGCAGGCGAATCACTTGAGGTCAGGAGTTTGAGACTAGTCTGGTCAACATGGTGAAGCCCCATCTCTACTAAAAATACAAAAATTAGCTGGGCGTGGTGATGCGCGCCTGTAAGTCCCAGTGATTTGGGAGGTTGAGGCCTGGGAGGTGGAGGTTGCAGTGAGCTGAGACTGTGCCACTGCACTCCAGCCTGGGCAACAGAACAGACTCTGTCTGACAAAAAAAAAAGGTATTCAGGTCATGGCAAGTAATCCACAAGGTTCACACATGAGAACGTTAAGAGAAAAGAATGGAAAACCAGGGTGGGAGCATGGGACCTGGAGTTCCAGGTCAAGGACTCTAGACTCTATTCCATGTGCTGTTTCAGTGGACTATCCACATAAATAAGCACTGCTCTAGAACGGCAATAGTGCATAGATTTGGAGTAGGCAGAGCAGAGACTGGGAGAGCTGGAAGGACAGTCAGGAATAAGAGGTCATTGAGGCCTAGGTCCTGGTAGCAGCAATGGAATGAAAAATGATGTGACAGCCTGGGCAACATAGTGAGACCCCTGTCTCTACAGAAAAAAAAAAAAAAATTGAGCAGGCACAGTGTCTCAGGCCAGGTGCTCCCAGTACTTTGGGAGGTCAAGGCAGGAGGATCTCGTGATCCCAGGAATTCAAGACCAGCCTGGGCAACATAGGAGACTCTGTCTCTAAAAAAAAAAATTTTTAAATAAAAATTTAATTTAAAAAAATTAGCCAGGAGTGGTAATACCTGCCTGTAGTCCCAGCCATTCAGCAGGCTGAGGTGGGAGGACCATTTGAGCCCCTAAAGTCAAGGCTGCAGTAAGCTGTGATCATGCTAATGCACTCCAGCATGGGCAGCAAGAGAGAGAGCCCCTGTCTCAAAAACAAACAAACAAAAAACAGTGATGTGAAACATGGGGGAGAGTCAGCAGAACTTCATTGGTGATTTGGACGTGAGTGTGGGAGAGATTAGGAGTCTCTCATTGCTTTGTGGTTAGGTGGAGAAGGAAGAGTGGCAAAAATTAATGAGAAGTCAAGAGGAAGACTGGTTTGGGAAGGAAGATGGTAAGACTGGATTGGGTTTTGTTGACTGTAAGATGCTAGTAGGTCATGAAAGTGGAACTATCGAGTTCCTTGCTAAAGTGTGGTCCGCAGAGCAGCAGCATGCGATCTCCCAGGAGCGTGTTAAAAATGTGCTGCTCGAGACGGCTGGCCTGATGAATCAAATCTGCGTCATAAACCTGCACCTGTTAAACCTTGGTCTCTCACTTAGCGTCATACTGCTGAGGAAATCACCAAACTTCCTACACTCTGGTCATTAAAGCTTCTAGGATTTTTTTTTTTTTTTTCTTGAGACAGAGTCTTACTCCGTCACTCAGGCTGGAGTGCAGTGGCACAATCTCAGCTCACTGTAGCCTCAACTTCTCAGGCTCAAGAGATCCTCTCACTTCAGCCTCCCGAGTTGCTAAGACTCGGTTAATTTTTTGTAGTTTTGTAGAGACAGGGGTCTTGCCATGTTGCCCAGGCTGGTCTTGAACTCCTTGGCTCAAGCAATCCACTCCACTCACCTCAGCTTCCCAAAGTGCTGGGATTACAGGCATGAGCCACTGCGCCCAGCCAGCTTCTGTTATTTAGGGTGTGTTTTGTAGATGTGGTTACTGCAAAGGAGCTGCAGAAGAAATAGATTTGTAAAGTTTGCATGAGCCCCTTTAAAAAATTCTGCCTGTAGACCGGGCGCAGTGGCTCATGCCTATAATACCAGCACTTTGAGAGGCCAAGGCAGGCAGATCACCTGAGGTCAGGAGTTCAAGACCAACCTGGCAAACATGGTGAGACCCCATCTCTACTAAAAATACAAAAATTAGCCGGTCGTAGGCCGGGCGCGGTGGCTCAAGCCTGTAATCCCAGCACTTTGGGAGGCCGAGACGGGCGGATCACGAGGTCAGGAGATCGAGACCATCCTGGGTAACACAGTGAAACCCCGTCTCTACTAAAAATACAAAAACTTAGCCGGGCGAGGTGGCAGGCGCCTGTAGTCCCAGCTACTCGGGAGGCTGAGGCAGGAGAATGGCGTGAACCCGGGAGGCGGAGCTTGCAGTGAGCTGAGATCCGGCCACTGCACTCCAGCCTGGGTGACAGAGCGAGACTCCGTCTCAAAAAAAAAAAAAAAAATTAGCCGGTCGTGATGGCAGGCACCTATAATCCCAGCTACTTAGGAGGCTGAGCCAGGAGAATCGCTTGAACCAGGGAGGCAGAGGTTGCAGTGAGCCAAGATTGTGCCACTGCGCTCCAGCCTGGGCAACAGAGCAAGACTCCATCTCAAAAAAAAAAAAAAAAAATTCTGCCTGTAAAGTCTACCCAAGGCAAAGGACACCTGTGGACCACGCATACAGCTGGGCCATAGCTGCTGACTCATCTGCCTGATGCAGCACTCAACTGCTCTGTATTTCACATATTTTTTCTCTGTATTTAAGAGCAGCTATAATAACATCAAAGAGAAAATTACTTATAGAAGTTTTAAAGAACATGTCAAATTTTAAGAATTTACATATAGATATTAAATAATAAGTGAGACTTTGGGTAGACTAGCATAATTATAAAATGAATATCTTATTCTGAAAACTCTTCATGTTTTAAATATGATGTTTTCATCTTAATTGCATAAGTCTGTTCCTCAAACTCACCACAAAACAGACATCTATGTGTGAGAAATCATTTCCCAGTCTCACAAAGAAAAAAATCATAACTATGACATTTTCTAATATGTGGTTTATACAAATGCATAAACAATCCCTTCCTTTTCTGTTTGTTCCTTCTTTAAAATCAGATATATACAGATACTATACTATAGTATAGTACACACTGTACTATACTCACTCAGTGCAACCTCTGCCTCCCAGGTTCAAGCAATTCTCATGTCTCAGCCTCTCGAGGAGCTGGGACTACAGGCATGCACCACCACACCCAGTTAATTTTTGTATTTTTAATAGATATGGGGTTTCACCATCTTGGCCAGGCTGGTCTCAAACTCCTGACCTCAAGTGATCTGCCTGCCTTGGCCTCCCAAAGTGCTGGGATTACAGGCGTGAGCCACCACACCCGGCCAACACACATTTCTGGATGTCAAAATGTAATCGAAATCCTCAACAAGAGGAAAAAAAATCAGAAGTGACTGTCATCTTAGAATGTGCAAAAGCAATATGTTTACCAATGGTGGGTGGGGGAGTGGTTGTAAAATGATCTGTAAATAAAATGTTCCTGCTCCATGGACTGCTTAAATCAGAATCAGAATTATTAGGATGAACCACATGAAACTCCCATTTTCATAGGTCAAACTGGTCAATTATTGGTCAAATACTGGCAATTTTGTATGGTTCAACCCCTACTGTAATTAGTGGTTTCTTATGGGTCACCCTATGCAATAACTAGACAATAAAGTAGAAAGCAAAGCAAATGGTGTACGTGTAGGATTTTTTTTCTTTCATGTGGTTGGTTTTCAGTGTAGCACTGCCTCTATAATGCTGTTGCTTCACTGACTTTCTTTTTTTTTTTTTTTTTTGAGACGGAGTCTCGCTGTGTCTCCCAGGCTGGAGTGCAGTGGCGTGATCTTGGCTCACTGCAAGCTCCGCCTCCCGGGTTCACGCCATTCTCCCGCCTCAGCCTCCCAAGTAGCTGAGACTACAGGCGCCCGCCACCACGCCCGGCTAGTTTTTTGTATTTTTAGTAGAGACGGGGTTTCACCATGTTAGCCAGGATAGTCTCGATCTCCTGACCTCGTGATCCACCCGCCTCGGCCTCCCAAAGTGCTGGGATTACAGGCTTGAGCCACCGCGCCCGGCCTTCACTGACTTTCTTAATGACAACTCTGTAACTTGACTGCCAAGAAAGAAACTCAATTGTGATGAGCCATTGGTTCCAGTGCCCTTGTCTGATAATTGCTCCAATCATCAGAAAAGAGTTGACAGATAGTGTGACAGGATGGAAATCAGCCCCACAGGAAAAGCATTTCTTGTTTGTTTCTTTAGCTGACTGGAAATGTACATATGATGTCTCGGCTTACTGATGACACCCTCTTTGTACTGAAACTCTAAAAACCTAAAATGCAAAGACCTAAGGGTAAAAGGCTATCTCACTGTTTAAAATCTGTTGCCAAAAAAAGCTGACCTGACACAAATAAGAAGCAAACTATGTTTATATTCAAAAATGTCTTATTTCATGTAATCAAATTTGGAATGCATGGCTAATTCATGCCTCTTGCCTTAGGGCTAATTTTGTATCATGACAATATAATGGGAAGAATAAATTATCCAATAATTATAGGGAAAAAATCATGTTATCTGGGAGTTTTTAAAGAAGATAATATATACCTCACATTTTAAATTATTTTATAAAACCTTAAGTAGTCAAACAAGGGCCAGGAAAATCATCCAAGTGAATTATTTCTAAGTTTAAAAAAATTAAAAGAATGAACAGGAAATAAAAAATGGGTGCCACGGATCAGTGGTTACGTTATTACAATGCCTTAAAAATAGCACAGTGACGGACATATAATAAACATTCAAGAATTGCAACAACTGTTATTACTACTACCACTACTAACACCAGCATTACCATGACTATTAATATTACTGACCAGGTAGAGTTGCCTTTGAAATAATAGTTTCACTTATTTTATTTCTATGTATTTCAAAAAGTGTCAATTTGGTTACAGATTTCTTTAGTTAAATCAAGAGTAAAGATGTTTTATTCTACCATAAATCATAAAATTAAATATGTATGCAATGCCTAATCTTATATGGTGCTATAGTAAACATTAATATAATTTGTACAAAATTGGCATCTAAAAATCTGGATTTGAGTGTGGGCTCTGTTACTAATTGTTAACCAAGGAGAAGTTGCTTAAAGTCTATGAAACTTAGTTTTCTTATCTGTAAAATAGGGCTAATTATAGTAGCAATAATAATAGCTAATGGTTAGGATATAACGCTTCCTATGTGCCAGGGAATTTTCTAAGAATTTTATATACATTAACTCACTTGCTAATACTTCCCATAATGCCTAGCATTAATTTAGTAAAAGAGGATTGAGCTGTCAGTCTCCATTTGCCTTCCACCACTGGCTGTTCTCTGCCAGGAAGCTGACTCCTGCAAATGGATCACTTGGGCTTCCTTGACACCTGACTTTCAGCTGGATTCAGACAGAGGAAGGCACCAACAGGAGATTAGAAGGTAGCAGGGGAGAGGGGCAGAGCTATGTCTCTCCCTTTGCTCCCTGGGCTAGCAACTCTATTCTAATGTGTGTGTTTGAGGAGGGAGAGAGAGATCCCTAAGACTAGACCTCTTGTCAGACAGCCTGGAAACATAGGTCCTCTTCTAATTGGACTCAGTAAACACTACATCCTTCTTTTGCCTCTTTATGCCCAGGGTGGTAAACACTTCCTGCTGTTGCTAGTTTCTTGGTACCTAAACACCCCTCTCTAGTTCCCTTAAGTCCCTTACCATAGCTAGGTAAGTAGTTCCTTCATTAAAGTATCTTAGTTTGACCCCTATGAGGGGAATACTCTTTCTTGCTGGGACTCTGACTCTTTTAGGGACTGCATATTTTAGTATTTCCGTCAACTACTTGTTACTTAGTATAATGGTAACTTGAGAGTCATTTATTTTTTAATGAATCAGTATGTCAGGGAATATAATTTTGCTTTTCAATAGTTCAAGAAACCAAAATGTTTCTAACTTGAACGAGTTCACTATTTTTTTTAAATAAACAAACAAAAAATCTTTCATTTGGTTCACACTTCAGGGAAAGGATATTTCAGATGCAGTTTAGTTTTGGAGCATAACCAATTAGCCTGGTGTTTCCCAATTAAATGGTTCATGGTTTGGTTTGGTTCAGGTTAAGCATGAAACCCTGACATTGTGGAAAAAGTCAGTTGGAATATATTTGTTTCCCTGAGTGGGACAAACGCACACTGGAATTATGGAGATACATTCCTAAGATGGTAGAAACTTAACGTCATCCTAGTAATAAAATTATTCTCAGTTAAGTGAATGGCTCATCAATCACTGGAGTTCTTATTGTGTATGGTTCAGCTTCCTAAACAAAATCAGTAATAGGGCATGGCAGAGAGCACCTGTAGTCCCAGCTACCAAGAGGCTCAGGCAGGAGGATTTATTGAGCTCAGGTGTTCAAAACCAGCCTGGGCAACATAGCAAGACTCCCTCTCATTAAAACAATCAACAGCAAACCATGTACACCTGTTTTCTAAGTGCTTCTCCACCCTCCACCCTCCACCTTCTCCACTTAAATTAATTCCTTTCCAATTAGATTTGTCTTCCTCAAAGTATGGGCCCCAGACAATCATCTGGGATTTGTCGGAAATGCAAATTCTTAGGCTTCACTGCAGATATTCTACTAAATGAGAAATTCTGCCTTAGGGCCCAGCAATCTGTGGCTTAACAAGCCCTCCAGATGACTAGAATGCACTATAATGTTTGAAAACCACTTAATTATCTATTTCTTGAAGTCAAGTCCTATCTATCTAGTATTTCTGTGTTGGAATTGCGTTCCGCTCAAAGAGCATGCTGATATTAATTTCATGTGTGTGTGAGTGACAAAATAACAGGGACAATTGATGGCATGCCCAAAGACATGAGTGTTTGAACTCCAGAGCAAAGATTTCTAACTGCTATGCTAGAATGCTCTCCTAAAGGCTGCCCAGAAGCAATAATGAAACCCTGTGCAAAATTCAAGGAACAACTAGTTGCATAAACTTTTAACCCTCAAACACCCGTAATCTGATAATGCAGTATCTATTTATGATAATACATATTTGCTCCATTATTTTTATCCAGTTGAAAAGGCCAAGATGTAATTTTACTAATACACATCTAAATTTTCAAGCACAAGTTCCTCGTTACCCTGTAACTAAATAACTTTTCACATTTTGGCTTATTGAAAGCCAGTTTCTTTGCTTAATGAAAACCAGGCAAAGCTGCACACATACAGTGCAGCTACAGTCTGTGATAAAGCCATGGACACCTCGTTCCGAGCATTCCAAATGTGTTTAATTGTATCTTTTGGCTTTCATATTTCTTTTTTCTAGGACAATAGGTCTGTTTTAGTTACATTTTTTTCCGCCTGAAGTCAGATCTCACAGCTTCCGGTGAAAGGCACAAAATGGCCAGGAAGAGCAGGGTTGGAAGTGGGTAGGAGTTGATTTCTAATCTAGGGATTCCCTTAGTCGGAAGCTAATGATGATTCACAACGCAGGCACATCTTTAATCTCATAATGAATAATGTATAATGGTTTACAGAAAGATTTAATAAAAGATCCCTATGTTCCAAAGCAAGTAATTTGGGAGTTATGCTAGTTCCTCCCTCTCTCGCCCCCAAACACAATCTGTCACCAAGCCCTACTGATTCTAGCTGCCAAACCATTCTCAAACCTGTTTTATCCTTTCCATTCTCATTACAACTGCCTGAATTTAGGACCTAGACTCTTAATTGGACTTCCTTTCTCTTGCTCCCTTTTGCTTCATTGTCATGCCAACTACAAAAACTTTTCTTAATATCATATCGCTTCCCTATTTTAAATGTCTCCAACACCCACCCGATTAAGTCATTAGCAGGCATACCTCCTACCTCGTCTTGTTGCTCAATCAATATTCTAGCAATTTGCTGTACAAGCCAATCTGTTTCATACCTTCTAGGCTTTGCTTTCCAGCCATTTCCTCTGCCTGGAATTCCCTTTCTCCTCCTATGCCAAGAGGGAAATATATTTTCCTCAACACCGAGCTCAAAGGCCACCTCCTCTAGGGAGTCTTCCTGGTTCCATGACCAGGAATTTCTCCATCCCTTGCCATCCCTGTGCCTTGTACATAATCTCATAATCCATCACATAATTATTATTATTTTAACAATTTTTTTTTCTTGAGATGGAGTCTTGCTCTTTCCCCCGGGCTGGAGTGCAGTGGCGCAATCTTGGCTCACGGCAAACTCCGCCCCTTGGGTTCAAGTGATTCTCCTACCTCAGTCACCACACCCGGCTAATTTTTGTATTTTTAGTAGAGACAGGGTTTCACCATGTTGGCCAGGCTGGTTTTGCACTTCTGACCTCAAGTGATCCGCCCACCTCAGCCTAAGGGCTGGGATTATAGATGTGAGCCACCACGCCCCGCCCATCACATAATTATTTTAGCTATTTATTTATATGTCTTGTTTAGTGTGAATTTCCAGACAGTTCCACACAAAGCCTGAAGTGAAATAGGTACACATAATTTAAGAAATAATTGCATTCATCAATACCACATAGTATGTTAAATGGTATCAGACATGATACAACTGGAAAAGTTTTGCCTCTCATGCAAATGTTCTGCAGAGCCAGATACTTGAAGTTGAATGACACAGCTTTACCACCTGTCACCTGTAGCAGTTGCTCATTCTTGTCTTTAGTTACAGAGTAAGAGAAAAAATTGTTTTAACTACCACAAAAATCTTCCTATTCCTGAAATTATATCTGTACGACATAAAGGAATCATAAAGAAAAGCCAGCTGAGCACCTAATTTTGCCTTATTCTGTTCTAATTACATGTTTTAGGGTGTCTAACCCTGGTATGTCTAGGTGTATCTAAGAATTTTGATTTTGAAGATGCACTTGAACCGACTACATTATTAGGCATAACCACTAACCTCAAAAGTCAAAGTATAGCGTGGGCACGGTGACTCACGACTGTAATCCCAGCACTTTGGAAGGCCAAGGCGAGGGTATTGCTAGAGACCAGGAGTTTGAGATCAGCCAGGGTGAGACCCTGTCTCTTCAAAAAATTAAAAGAAAAATTAGCCAGTGTGGTGGCACGTGCGTATAGTCCCAGCTACTCAGGAAGCTGAGGTGGGAGGATTTCTTGCATCCAAAAAGTAGAGGCTGCAGTGAACCATGATTGCACCACTGCACTCCAGTCTGGGTAACAGGGTGAGACCCTGTATCAAAACAAACAAACAAACAAACAGGCCAGGTGCAGTGGCTCATGCCTGTAATCCCAGCACTCTGGGAGGCTGAGATGGGTAGATCACTTGAGGCCAGGAGTTTGAGACCAGACTGGCCAACATGGTGAAACCCTCTCTCTTCTAAAAACACAAAAATTAGCCAGTCCATAGTGGTGCATGCCTGTAATCCCAGCTACTCGGGAGGCTGAGGCATGAGAATTGCTTGAACCTGAGAGGTTGCAGTGAGCCGAGATTGTGTCACTGCACTCCAGTCTGGGCGACAGAGTGAGACTCTGTCTCAAAAAACAAACAAAACTCAAACAAACAAAAAATCAAAATTCAAAGTATAAAAGTTCAAGATATAAAACAAAATGCCAGTGTATTAACTAACAATAAAAGATAAAGACCCGTGCAAAGATCTTTCTATTCGTGTCCACTCATGCCTAAGCAAGAGGTAAGTTAGAAATCAGAGGGTTGGCCGGGTGCGGTGGCTCACGCCTGTAATCCCAGCACTCTGGGAGGCTGAGGCCGGCAGATCATGAGGTCAGGAGATCGAGACCATCCTGGCTAACACGTGAAACCCCCATCTGTACTAAAAATACAAAAAAATTAGCCAGGCGTGGTGGTGGGCGCCTGTAGTCCCAGCTACTCGGGAGGCTGGGGCAGGAGAATGGTGTGAACCCAGGAGGCTGAGTTTGCAGTGAGCCGAGATCATGCCACTGCACTCCAGCCTGGGCAAAAGAGCGAGACTCCATCTCAACAAAAATAAATAAATAAATAAATAAATAAATAAATAAATAAATAAATAAATCAGAGGGTTACGTGCTGAGTGTGGACTTGGAGCAAAGGGAAATTACTAGTCTTTTTACATTTAATTTTATTTTATTTCAATCCTGCCTGCTTCTTCTATAGAAACTACAAGTCTTGGCCCGGTGCAGTGGCTCACACCTGTAATCCCAGCACTTTGGGAGGCCAAGGCAGATGGATCACGTGGTCAGGAGATCGAAGTCATCCTGGCTAACACCGTGAAATCCTGTCTCTACTGAAAATACAAAAAATTAGCTGGTAGTGGTGGCAGGCACCTGTAGTCCCAGCTACTTGGGAGGCTGAGGCAGGAGAATGGCGTGAACCCGGGTGGTGGAGCTTGCAGTGAGCTGAGATCTTGCCACTGCACTCCAGCCTGCGTGACAGAGCGAGACTCCATCTCAAAAAACAAAAAAGAGAGAAACTACTAGTCTTATAAGACATTTTTTCCAATCCAGAGAAAAGCAAGGTGAACTATTCCTGTCCTCACTGTAACAGAGCACACTGATTCTCCAGGGCCTGGATGCACTTTGTCTGGTAGAGTGAATGACTCTTTCTCCTGGACAATGCAGGAGCATTACTAAATTTATTTCTAGGAGAGATGGATTTTGTCATTTCCATTGCCTAGGTTCTGGCCTTCTGCTAACACTTTTTTTTTTTTTTTTTTTTTTTTTTTTAAATTCAGACAGTGCATAATAAACAGTGACCTCAGAACTCACCCCCTTTCACTCTTGACTTTCCTAACCACTTTTGCAACTTGGCCTTTTAGTCCTGTCCTGTCCTTGGTATCCTAGTTATGATTTTCACTTCTTCTCCATCACCTTACCGGTAGACCAGGCAATAAGGCAGTCATAGTGATAAAATTCAGATGGTTGCAGTTTTCTCAGCATTCAATTATGGTCTGTCTCATCTGTAGAAGACAGGTCCCATCTTCAATATTTTTATCCCTTCTGGCTTTCTTCTTAGAGAATAACATTCTGGGAGTACCTAACAGTAGTTCCCTAGATACTGACTATACTTAACATGATGGTCTTGACAACTACTGCTGTCCCAAGATATTTTTTTTAAAGGAAGAGGAAAAATTAGACATGATGAACTGAATCTTTCTCATACTGACTCTTCAAAACACTTCTGCCTCCACTCAAAAGCTGAAGATGGGGCTGGGTGCGGTGGCTCACGACTGTAATTCCAGCACCCTGGGAGGCCGAGATGAGTGGATCATTTGAGGCCAGGAGTCCAAGACCAGCCTGGCCAACACGGCAAAACCCCATCTCTACTAAAAATACAAAATTAGCCAGGCATGGTGGTGGGCACCTGCAATCCCAGCTACTCGGGAGGCTGAAGTAGAAGGATCACTTGAACTCAGGAGGCAGAGGCTGCATTGAGCTGAGATCAGGCTACTATACTCCAGCCTAAGCAAGACTCTGTCTCAAAAAGGAAAAAAAAAAAAAAAAGCTGAAGATGGGAGGTGACCCTCATAAGGTTATATGGAATAGAAGAATTACTCCCTGCCAGAGGCTAGAAAAAGAGCTCTGTTCAAATCATCTTCCTGCAATTTCCTGCAATGATTTTCCATGGTTGCAGAGGCAGGGGAGAGAATGTATATACAGGCATTGTCTGTGTTGTTCAAGAGGTGACTTCCTTTTTGTTGTTTTTTGTTTTTGTTTTTGTTTTTTTGAGACAGAGTTTCGCTAGTTTTGCCCAGGCTGAAGTGCAATGGTGCGATCTCGGCTCACTGTGACCTCCGCCTTCCAGGTTCAAGGGATTCTCCTGCCTCAGCCTCCCAAGTAGCTGGGATTACAGGCGCCTGCCACCATGCCTGGCTAATTTTTTTTTTTTTTTTTTAGTAGAGACGGGGTTTCACCATGTTGGCCAGGATGGTCTCAATCTCTTGACCTCGTGATCCGCCCGCCTCAGCCTCCCAAAGTCCTGGGATTACAGGCATGAGCCACCACGCCTGGTCTTTTTTTTTTTTTCTACTCACAGGATGCCTGGTTTTTTGGCCAAGGTTGGCCATAATTATTCTTGACCTTGAAGAGCATAACTTGTGTATTATCTCTCACAACTGTCTACCGGAATATTAAAAAAAAAAACTTGGTCTTGATCTAGTATACACATATAAACCAATTTCAGCTCCCCAAAAGAAAGAAATTATTCAATGTATTTTTTAAAGTTTTAAAATTCTGGCTGCTGAGTTTGGGGCACATTTCTGAAATGTGATTCTAATTATTTATATAATACAAAAAAAATGCTAAGCCTCTTTCAGTGTATGACTCACAACTTTTTTCTACCCACATACAACTTTTAAAATCATCTTTACATAATATCAGCATATTCTGGTGCTTAACTATATTATAGCTGGCCACTTAGAAGAATTAAATAAAACTCTCAGTTGCTCCTGTGAGGATCATTTGTTTTGTGAACTCTTTTATTTATTTCTTTTTTTTTTCAGACAGTCTCACTCTGTCGCCCAGGCTGGAGTGCAGTGGCGTGATCTCGGCTCACTGCAACCTCTGCCGCCTGGGTTCAAGCGATTCTCCTGCCTCTGCCTCCTGAGTAGCTGGGACTACAGGTGCCCGGCACCATGCCTGGCTAGTTTTTGTATTTTTAATAGAGAAAGGGTTTCACCATGTTGGCCAGGCTGGTTTTGCACTCCTGACCTCAAGTGATCCACCCACCTCAGCCTCCCAAAGTGCTGGGATTACAGGTGTGAGCCACCACACCTGGCCTTGTGGGCACCTCAATAGATTTACTCAACTCCGACGCCTGGATTCCTGATTCTTTCTCCTTATCATCATAAAATACTCAGGAAGACTGTACTTCTGTGCAGGGGACAATACAGATGACATAGTAAGGAAGTAGGTCTTATTGCCAAAAAGTTTACAATTTTACAAAGTACACTGACATGTAACATATGAACAGCAAAATAAGTAGAATAGGAGGGTCACAGGGGCCGACGACTGTAATCCTAGCACTTTGGGAGGCCGAGGTGGGTGGATAACCCGAGGTCAGGAGTTCGATACCAGCCTGACCAACATGGTGAAACCCTGTCTCTACTAAAAATACAAAAATTAGTCCGGTGTGGTGGTGGGCGCCTGTAGTCCCAGCTACTGAAGAGGCTGAGGCAGGAGAATCGCTTGAACCCGGGAGGTGGAGGTTGCAGTGAGCCGAGATTGTGCCACTGCACTCCAGCCTGGGTAACAGAGTGAGACTCCATCTCAAAAATAATAAATAAATAAGTAGAATATCACTATAAAATTAGTAAATTAGATTTAGGATGTTTATATTAGGGATAAGTAGCTTGAAGGTTAATAAAAATAGATGAGGCAGATTGCACTGACTTCCATGTGCGGAACGGGGAGCAGTATACTCCAATGGTGAAGAAAGTGGCAAGGGGGCCAGATAGGCCTGGGCTCATCTTCCAGCTCTGCGGTTGGCTCCCCATGCCATTAGTTAGGGGACCATGTCCTATGGACCTTGGGCATTTATGATCTAAGCCTCTGTTCCCTCATCTGTAAAAGTGGGTTAATAATCCTCACTCTAGTGCTTATTGAGGTGATTAAATGATGCAAATCCTGTAAAGCATTGAGCACAGTGCCCACACATAGTGAGAGCTCAACAAATAGTTGTGTTTTACAATTACAGCACTTTGTATTTAGTCAAAGCATTTTCAGATATATCATCTTATTGACCTGGGCCTCAATTCTGTAAAGATGAGGAGGCAGGTATTATACACCTCTTGTACCTCTACACACACACACACACACACACACACCCCACCCCTTCCGGTTCTGGACAGAGACACAGAAAGTTCAAGAGTTGTTCAAGTTAGTGACAGAGTTGGTATAAAAAGGGTCAATAACTCTGGTCTTTCTCCCTCCTGTCTCACTGAGTAGGAAGGACACACACAGGCGTTCCAGGTTCAGACAGAGTGACATCATGTCAACAATTACTTCTCTCTTTCTGTGGTACAGTGTTCATGGAATAGAAAAAAAAATGCTGTTTTCTAAATGGCTTGAGAAAACTTTATAGACAACATGAAAGATGTCAAGGGCTCTTTGAGTGGCAGAGAAAAGGTGACTTTTACATGAGGTGAAGGATTGGTTCTTAGCCCTGCTTGGAGAACAAGCTCACCAGAAGTAAGGGATTTTAATCAAAACTGCCTGAGAAGAGGAGATACATTTCAATTTCTTCTGAAACCGAGAGTACTATTTAGCTGCAGAACTGTGATAAAGATTAACTGGGGTAAAATCCATAAAGGATGTGTACATGGAATCATGATAGAATCTGGGGATCTGGAAGTAAAGAAAATAAGAAAAATAATACAGCTCCATTATCTTTCATTTTTATTACATTGCCTAAATTTACACTAGGATTCATTTAGGTTAATAGGCAGTTGTGGATTTTTAAAGATGTACATAATTCAAAAGTTTACTTATCTGCTAGCCATTAATAGATTAATGTGTTGTTTAATCAGATTGCTTTCCTAACTTTTTAATGACACTGAGGAAAACAATACTTTTTCACAGGGAGAAGAGGCAGGTAATCTGAGGGTAAAGAGCAATTGGAGAAGTAGACTAAATTGGGTTCAGTCAACTGGTAGGAGCCTAAGTAACCTGGGAGAACACAGGACTTTCAGGGCGATGAGTTGCAGAAAGGGAGATGGCAGAGTCCTACAATTATTATATGGCAAAATAATTTTCCAGGATTATGCCTGTATACACAGAAAGTGTGGAAATATTTTTCTTCTTCACCTTCTTACATAAGGGGGACCCTTAGTCTTCCTGTAACCTTATAACTAATGATATCACTCACTGTTATTTGACTATGTAATGGTTAAACAGATATTTGTGGGCTGGCCTGAGTGGTTATATTAGTTTTATGGGAAAATTATTCTTGAAGTTGTTGTTGTTGTTTTTTTCCTAATTTACCATGCCTCCAACATAAGTTCATGTTTTGGCTTTTTCTTTCTTTCTTTTTCTTTTTTTTGAAAGGATGAAGGGATTTATCGAAAATGAACATACGCTCCACAATGTGGGAACAGGCCTGAGCATAGGGGCTCAAAGGCCCTGCTACAGAGTTTTTGTGAGTTTATATACCTGCTACTTGGGGTACGCCCTATGTAAATGAAGAGGATGAAGTAAAGTTACAAAGTCATTTACTCCGTACATGCCCTGTGGAGAGGGTATTTCCTGTCATAGCTAAAGTATGAATTGGCCTTATGTTCCCTGCCTCCACACCCTATTTTACTGCCTCATCTCTCCTCTGAGAGATGTGATCCCCATAAATCTTTATGGGAGGCAGAAGGACCGATGGTCTTTTTTCTGTAACTGCTTCATGCTGGCCCCGGGTGTAGTGCCTACCTATTGGGGATCATGGAACTCTCGTTCTACTCCAACTAGTGGAGGCAGGGTAGCTTCCTGATGGCCAGGGGTGGTGTCTTCACCTGGAACTGGGTGGAACCTTTGTTGCACGATCATCTGAAGCTTGATGGTCTCCTTGTGCTGGCATGCCAAGTTTCTGGGTTCTCTCTCCCTGAGCAGCCCTGGTGACCCTGCTCTTCCTCCTGGTTGGCTCTCAAAAATATGTTAACGGTGGAGGGTGTCCAGGTTCTTGGCATCTTGAACAAAGGACTGGACAAAACGCGCAAATGAACCAGGGAAGGGACGAAGCGATATTGAAAATAAGAGTACACTCCACAGTGTGGGAATGGGCCTGAGCATAGGGGCTCAAAGGCCAATTTTTGAGACAGGGTCTTTCTCTGTAGCCAAGGCTGGGGTGTAGTGGCATGATCCTGGCTCACTGCAGCTTCTACCTTCCTGGGCTCAGGTGATCTTCCCACCTCATCCTCCTGAGTAGCTGGGACTACAGGTGTGTGCCACCATGCCCAGCTAATTTTTGTATTTTTTGTAAAGACATGATTTCACAATGTTGCCCAGGCTGGTCTCGAACTCCTGGGCTCACATGATCCACCTCCCAATGTGCTGGGTTTACGATTCTTGAATTTTAAATAAATAGTATACGAGTGAAATTATTTAAACTTAGGAAGTGCTCGTGTCGATAAAGATATCGCATGCTAATATCTTTACATTAGTTATAATAATATCCTTTATTCCTTAGCTCTCTCCAAATTGGGTGCATGTCTTGATTTTCTACTGTTATTGGCCAGTATATTTTTTGTATCACTGTAAATATTTAATACAAAAGCAGTAGAAATAGATATATTTTATATTTTCTAAAGATAGTTTCAGTTGTTTAATTGCCCAAAATTGGTTTAGAGGACTTGTTCCAAGTACAGAGTCTATCTACTGAAAATATCTAATCTTCACAAAATACATTGTTGAATAAATTCATATATTTTGAAAACAGAACTGGACAGCAATGTCTATGGAGAATCCTTGCTAGTTATCAACCTATCCTAAATTTGCTTGATTTATCTTTCCAAATATACTATTTCTCCTGAAATTATTTGAAACTTCAAATGAAAATCTCCAAATATGCAGGGCACCCAATTCAGCACAAAACTTATCAGAGCAAGTTGCGTTTATTTGGCATTACTCTTTTCCTAACTGACCTCCTTAATTTCTCATTAAATTTCTATCATGGTTACCAGATTTGTGAGTTGAGTCAGTTTCTAAAATACCACATTAACGCAGGAGATATTTAAATACAAGGATTCAGAACAATAAGTAATACCTTGTTTTAGGCTTTTTCTCTCCACTTACACCATCTTGGTGCTAGTTACTATTATCTTTTTTCTTTTTTTTAAAGAGAGTCTTACTGTGTCACCCAGGCTGGAGTGCAGTGGCACCATCTCAGCTCACTGCAACCTCTGCTTCCCGAACTCAAGTTATTCTCCTGCCTCCTCCCAAGTAGCTGAGATTACAGACGCCCACCACCATGCTGGGCTAATTTTTGTATTTTTAGAAGAGACAGGTTTTGCCATGTTGGCCAGGCTGGTCTTGAACTCCTGACCCCAGGTTATCCGCCTGCCTCAGCCTCCCAAAGTGCTGGGATTACATGCGTGAACCACTGCGCCCCGCCTACTATAATCTCTTAATTGACATTTTACAATAGCTTCTGAAACTGGTCTCTATTTCCAGTCTGCCATCTGCAATCAAATCTCAACACAGAGCCAAAGAGATATTTTAAAATAAATCAGATGGTGTCACTTTTCAGCTTAAATTCCATTAAGTGCTGACTACCGCACTTAAAATAAAATTCAAACTTTTTACCACAGCCTATGAGGCTCTGCATAACTTAGCTTACCTCTTTTCTGGTTGTTCTTCCCCCTCATTTCTGTATTTCAGCATCACTGGCTTCTCTGTGTTCCTCAAGGAAGTCCAATTTGTCCCCCGCCCAGTTCTTTGGCACTTGAAATCTTCAATAGGAGTGCCTGACTCCCATCTTTCCCAAATCTGGACCCTGCTCTTCTTCAGGTCTCAGAGTTCTCTACCTACCTATGTCATGTCATCCCCTAGACCACCCAGTCCTTCTCTAGAATACTATCCTGTCTTATTTCCTTTGTAGCATGTATTTCTAACTACAATTATTTTATCTATTTATAGCTATCTCTCTGTCCTCCCTTCCCACTAGAATTTCAGCTCAATGAGAAAAGGGATCTTCCCTTGTTCTTAGACACTATTGCTTGGAATTTTTCCTGGTACATATAGCAGTTACTCAATAGGAGTTGATTTCTTGATATTTTAAACTCCTATAACCTAAATTTTAGAATTTAAAGAAGGCCTCAAAGACTATTAAGTCTGACCTTTCTGTTATAGATAATAAAAATGAGAGCACAGAGAGGTTAAATGACATATTTGGCAAGTGAAAAGACAAGTACTATAATCCAGTTCTAATTCCATAACTTCACACAGCCACTCCATTACAGCTAGTTAGCTAGTTGCTCTGAATTCTTTCCCTAATTCTTTAGCTAGCTTGATCATATTTCTCTTCTTTCCCTAGATAATTTTAAGCTGTTACTTTGTCCATTCATCCCAGCTAATATAATTCATTTATCTGTGAGTCTTATTGGCCTTCTTAACTGTATGAAGTGCTTTGTGATTCTGGTTATGAAAACTGTCTTATGAAAATCAACCATCACATGTGAAAAAAGCCAGTCTACACAGTGCCTGTAACAAAGGCTCAGTTATGCTGTTGCAGGAGAGAGTCAATAATTAGTAACACATTTCTAAAGGTCTCTCTTGCATAATTTTTGTGTCCAGATGTCTATGACATTTGGGTTCTAAAATAGAGTTCCAAATACCACACATTCATGTACATTTTCCAAGAATAATTGGATGATTTTGAGTCTTTCTATTTAATAAACATCAGGACTAAAGATGGGCTACTTCACAGTATCAAATTTATTCATTTTAAACATCCATTTTGATGTGGAAAGTGTTTGGCATAAATACAATTAAAAGAGTGCCGGATTGTAAATCCTTTGAAGTTTTTGTTTATGATCTATCTCTTCCAACTGCTAGTAGTGTAAAAATGGAATGTAATTTGCATAAAATTTTTCAATTCACATGTTCTTAGAGCTTAACTATTAACAATTTCCACAAAACACTCTGGTGGATCCCCATGGCTGGGGGTGCAAAGTCCAAGTGCCCTAATAAGGTACAAGCTCCCTTTCCTGCATCTGGTCCTGCCTACCTCAAAGCGTCAACAGCTGCCACTCCCTTCCCAAAGTTTACGCTCCAGGAGCACTGAGTTGCTTGTAATTCCTGGAACACAATGGAATGTTCCTTGTTTCCATGTCTTTCTGCATACTGTGCCCTTTCCACTTCTCTCAGCTTAGTCCTATGCAATCTACAAGTTTCAGTTCATAGGCCACTTCCTGTAAGAAACTGTCTCTGATGTCCTCAAGTTGGGTGAGGTAGACTTAGAGTTTAACTTCCTCCCTGAGTTACAATGAATTATAACTGTTTATGGATATTTCCCAGTGGGCCATGGACTACTAAAAGGAGCTCATCTTTGCCTCCATAGCATCTAGTAGGAGTTAAATAAAAGTTCAATGAGTCAGGTATATTGGTGTGCCTGTAGTCCCAGCTACTCTGGAAGCTGAGGTGGGAGGGTCATTTGAACCCAGGAGATTAAGGCTACAGTGAGCTATAATTGTGCCACTGCCCTCTAGCCTGGGCAACAGAGCAAGATCCACCCTTCCTCAAGAACAAAAATTAAATTAATAAAGAATTTGCATAATAAAATTAAATCAGCAAAAAGCAAAGGATGGACTTCAGTGATTACTAAGTGTTTGAAAAACCTCAGTTAACTAGAACCCAGTAACTTTGCTGAAATTTTGAAAGAAGATGATTTACACTTCATGTTTTTTGTTTTTGTGTTTGTTCTGAGACCGAGTTTTGCTCTTGTTGCCCAGTTCTGGAGTGCAATGGCGTGATCTCAGCTCACCACAACCTCCGCTTCCTGGGTTCAAACAATTCTCCTGCCTCAGCCTCCCGAGTAGCTGGGATTACAGGCATGCGCCACCGCGCCCGGCTAATTTTGTACTTTCAGTAGAGACGGGGTTTCTCATGTTAGTCAGGGAGGTCTCAAACTCAGGTGATCTGCCCACCTTGGCCTCCCAAAGTGCTGGGATTATAGGTGTGAGCCACCACGCCCAGCCTCCACTTTATGTTGTTGTTGTTTTTCTTTATGTTTTTAAAAACAGTCTCAGTATTTCTTTTTTGCTTTTACCAAGGATCTCTTCTGTTGTTGAGACAGAGTTTTGCTCTGTTACCCAGGCTGCAGTGCAGTGGTGCAATCTTAGCTCACTGCAACCTCTGCCCCCCTGGGTTCAAGTAATTCTCCTGCCTCAACCTCCCAAGTAGCTGGGATTACAGGCATGCGCCACCATGTCTGGCTAATTTTTGTATTTTTAGTAGAAACTGGGTGTCACCATGTTGGCCAGGCTGGTCTCGAACTCCTGACCTCAAGTGATCTGCCCACCTTGGGCTCCCAAAGTGCTGAGAGCCCATGAGCCACTGTGCCTGGCCTCACTCATTATCTCATTAATTTTAAAGAGATCCTTGGGCTGGGCGTGGTGGCTCACACCTGTAATCCCAGCACTTTGGGAGGTCAAGGCAGGAGGATCAGTTGAGGCCAGGAGTTCAAGACCAGCCTGGCCAACACGGTGAAATCCTATCTCTACTAAAAAACATAAAAATTATCCAAGTGTGGTGGTGCATACCTGTAGTCCCAGCTACTTGGGAGGCTGAGGCAGGAGAATCTCTTGAACCTGGGAAGCAAAGGTTGCAGTGAGCCAAGATGACACCACTGCATTCCAGCCTGGGCGATAGAGCAAGACTCTGTTTCAAAAAACAAACAAAAAAAGATGCTGTATATTTTTTAAATGTATATAGATATTTGAGATTAATAAAACATAAATATATTTAAAACAATACTTAATCCACAGAATTGATGTCATTATATAATATTACAATCTGCATACTAATACATTCATTCAACAAATATCTACTGAGAACCCAGTATGTGCCAGGTCCTGTGCAGGTACTGGGAACTCAGTAGTGAACAAGCTAGAGGTAATTCCTGTCCTCAAGGTATGAATAGTCTAATAGGAGAGACAGACAATAATCAAACAGGTAATAACAAACGGGGTGACTCTTGTGAATAAAAAAAAAATCTGGAAAATGTTAGAATAAAATAGGAGAAAAAGAAACAGGTATTCAAATGAGGCCCTTCCAGAAAAGTAAGTTTTAGACTAAGGTCTAAGGTCTAAGAAGCAGCTAGCACAGAAAGAGGTGGGGGAGTAGCATTCTAAAGAGAAGGATCAGCATGTGCAAAGGCCTAGTTAAGAAAGAGCCAGGCTGGGTGTGGTGGCTCACGCCTGTAATCTCAACAATTTGGGAGGCCGAGGCAGGCAGATCACAAAAGAGATTGAGACCATCCTGGCCAACATGGTGAAACCCCATCTCTACTAAAAATACAAAAATTAGCTGGGCGTGGTGGTGTGTGCCTGTAGTCCCAGCTACTCAGGAGGTTGAGGCAGAAGAATCACTTGAACTTGGGAGGCCAATGTTGCGTGAGCCAAGATTGGCACCACTGCACTCCAGTCTGGTGAAAGACCAAGACTCCATCTCAAAATAAATAAATAAATAAATAAATAAATAAATAAATAAATAAAGAAGGAGCCACATAGTCAGGCATGGTGGCTTGTGCTGAAATCCAGCTAATAGGGAGGCTGAGGCAGGAGAATTCCTTAAGGCCATGATTTCAAGACAAACCTGGGCAAAACAGTGAGACTCTATCTCTTAACAACAAGACTGGGCTGGGCGCAGTGGTTCACACCTATAATCCCAGCATTTTGGGACACTGAGGGCGAGGCAGCTGGATTGCTTGAGTCCAGGAGTTTAAGACCCGACTGGCAACATGGCAAAACTCCATCTCTACTAAAAATATCAAAAAAAAAAAAAAAAAAAAAAAAAAAAAGGGAATCACCTGTAGTCCCAGCTACTTGGGGGGCTGAGGCAGGAGGACCTCTTGAACCTGGGAGGTGGAGGTTGCAGTGAGCCAAAATTGAGCCACTGCACTCCAGCCTAGTCAACATTGTAAGACTCTGTCTTAAACAACAACAACAACAACACGCTGGGTGCGATGGCTCACACCTGAAATCCCAGCACTTTGGAAGGCAGAAGCAGGAGGATCCCTTGAGCCTAGGAGTTTGAGATCAGCCTGGGCAACATGGGGAGAAACCATCTCTGTTTAAAAATAACAAGAAGAAGCTCATGTGTGGCCGGGCGCGGTGGCTCACACCTGTAATCCCAGCACTTTGGGAGGCTGAGGAGGGCGGATCACGAGGTCAGGAGTTAGAGACCAGCCTGGCCAACATGGTGAAACCCCATCTCTACTAAAAACACAAAAATTAGCCAGGCGTGGTGGAGGGCACCTGCAATCCCAGCTACTCGGGAGGCTGAGGCAGGAGAATCGCTTGAACCCAGGAGGCAGTGGTTGCAGTGAGCCGAGATTGTGCCACTGCACTCCAACCTGGCAACAGAGTGAGACTCCAACTCAAAAAAAAAAAAAAAAAGAAGAACCTCATGTGTTTGAGGAACTGAAATACGACCAATGTGGATGGATACAGCATGCTGGGCGAGACCAGATCATGCAGAGTGTGTGGGCCATTCCAAGCAATTTCCTTCTAATCACAGTATGAAAAATGGGGACAGGGGTAGGCCAGTCACAGTCTATCTAAATTACTTCATGCAGTGCTGATTTATGTTGCATTTACATAATCACCTAATTTTGTTTATCAGATACTCAAATAGTATTTATGAAATTATTTATTTTTCAGAATACAGAATAGAATATTGTTATACTGAACATCTTCTCAGAATATGAACATTTTAGTAGATCTAGTCAACTGTATATTGACAGAAGCTTGGCCCTTCCTGGTGCCCTCTCATCCAACCTTATTCACAGAGAAAAAGGGCTATTGACATAAGGATCCAGAAAGCAAAACTTTCTCTCTCTTTTCTTTTTTTCTCAGAGAGACAGAGTCTCGCTCTGTCGCTCAGGTTGGAGTACAGTGGGATGACCATAGCTCACTGCATCCCTGAACTCTTGGGCTCAAGTGATCCTCCCACCTCAGCCTCCCAAGTAGCTGGGACTACGGATACATGCCACCACACCTGGCTATTTTTTTTATTTTTGTAGAAACCGGATCTCGTCAACTTGCCCAGGGTGGTCTCAAACTCAAGCGATCTTCCCACCTCAGCCTCCCAAAGCGCTGGGATTACAGGCGTGAACCACCATGCCTGGCCTAAAATTGTTTCTCTTTAACTCTGGGCACACTGGTTCCAAAAAGCAACATTCTCCAGTTGATTATTGTCCTGGCCATGAAATTCCAAAGGAATATGACCTGAGATCGAGCTGGGGGGGGAAGCAGATGCTTTTAGCTAGGGCTGAATGTTGCTGTCCTCATACTTGAAATCTGGAAGATCACTCTACTGCTAGCTCTTTTATTCTCATTGTTTGTTCTTGCATAAACTGAATTTTTGTGCCTCCAAGGTATTCTCCTAAATGAGGAGGAGACTGTTTCTATATCCTTTTGTGTTTGAAGGACAGTCTCAAACTCAAAATGAGAATATAGAGATCACATAAGCCAGACGCAGAAAGACAAATTCTGCATGATCTCACTCACATGTAGAATCTGAAAAAAAAAAAAAAAAAAAAAAAGTTGATATCAGAAGCAGAGAAGGGAACAGTGGTTACCAGAGAGTGGGGAGGGAGAGAAGAATGGCAGTTTGGGGAGAAGTTGGTCAATGGGAACAAAGTTACAATCGGATAGAAAATAAATTCTGCACAGTTGGGTGACTATGGTTAATGGTAAAATATGTACATTACAAAATAGCTAAAGGAGAGGCCTTTGAATATTCTCACGACAAAGAAATGATAAACGCATAAGGTAACAGATGTACTAACTACCCTGACTAGATTATTAAACAGCATAGATATTTATCAAAACATGTACTATTACAATGTATCAATTAATGTTTTCAAAAGAATATAGTGATCATAAGCATACAATACTAATGAATATCTATGTAGTATTTTATGGTTTGTGAATGCACAATTCCTACAACTTGAGGCATTTGCCCTTTACTGTGCTCTAAAAGAGATTGAGAGGTCAGCTGTCAGCGATTTCCCTGGGGTCTCAAAGCCTTGGTGATGTAAGCACTTTTCTTCATTGGGTTAAACTTAGGAGGAAAGGAAAATCTGCTGAGTTAGTATTTTTGGTGGCAATAAGCCAATTTTCCTTTCCATATGTTGTTTGTCCTGGAGCACTTTTATAAGGTACATGGGATTCATTTCCACTGAAGGAGATGCCTTACAGCATAGGGGAAAAATGAAAGACACAGGACTGTATGATTAGTTATTTACCATGATCTGCAGAAGGGTATAAAAATTGGGAATGGCCAGGCATGGTGGCTCATGCCTGTAATACCAGCACTTTGGGAGGCTGAGGTGGGAGGATGGAGGCTGGGGATTAAGAATGGGCACAAGGTGGGGTGCGATGGCTCACGTCTGTAATCCCAACACTTTGGGAAGCCGAGGCGGGTGGATCATGAGGTCAAGAGTTCAAGACCAGCCTGGCCACGATGGTGAAACCCTGTCTCTACTTAAAAATACAAAAAAATTAGCTGGGCGCGGTGGCAGGTGCCTGTAATCCCAGCTACTTGGGAGACTGAGGCAGGAGAATTGCTTGAACTCAGAGGGCAGAGGTTGCAGTGAGCTGAGATCGCGCCACTGCACTCCAGCCTGGGTGACAGAGTGAGACTCTGTCTCAAAAAAAAAAAAAAAGAAAAGAGAAAAGGGCACAAATTCAGGCTGCCATTCCAGAAAGTGAGGAGGTTTTCTTGATTTCTTATACAAAACAGGTTGCTAGAAGGTCAAGGCCAGGAAAGTTTGGTTTGAAGTGCTGGCCCTCACTGAGGTGGGGTTTGGACTAAGAAAGGACCCCTAGTTTGCTAACGGAGTTCCAGTGATGGTTGAGTTCCCAGCGCTCTGACAAGGGAAGTAGAGATTAGTGCAACGGTAGCATATGGGAAGGATTTGGAAAGGAAGGTTTCCTGGAGGAAGTCCTTTCTAAGCTGAGATCTAAATCATGGAGATGGAATTTCAGGTACAGGAGTGGGATGGGAAAGAAGTGAGGTGCGCTGGTGTGTGGAGCATGGAGGAGAAGCTTTTATGCAAAATATAGTTAATGAAGGTGTGTTCTAGGAACTGAATGTAATTTGAAACAGTGTGCAAGTTGCAGGGGAAGGAGTGATTGAGAGGAAGCTAGAGGTGTGCAACCAATTATGAAGGACAAGCTCAAGATTTAGCTGAGGATAAGGGGATCCAATGAGGGTTTTAAGGATAATGATTGGTTGATAAATATCAATTGGGTGTCAGTGTGAAGAATGGATTGGAGGGGTCAGGAGGTAAAAGGCTGTTGTAATAAGAAAGTGATAGATAGTGATGAACTGAACTAAGGTAGTGTTGGTAGAGTGGGTGGAAATGGATGGATTAGGAAGTGAAATTAGTAAGACTTGATATGTGTTTGGAAGAAGGGAGTGAGGGAGAATAAGGAATCCAGCGTCCTTCTAGGTTTCTGATTTAAAGAGGAGGTAGATGATATGTCTGTTCTGTAGGTAGGATGGCACCCAAGAGAGCTGATGCAGTGATCTTTGCATTAGGCCATGCTCCTTCCTCTCTACTGCAGGTCATGCTCTGGTGAGAGGGAAGTCCGGGCAGTCAAAGGGCAGCTATGAATTGAGTACGACAGTCATGATTTCCCAAGGCAGTCCTGTTCTATGCCTACTGATGTCTCATCTGGTTTATCATTTTTCTGGAGAACAGCATCCAGTTTGGACCATAAGTTATAGTCACCTACTTATATGGGTGACTGCCCTTAGAAGGAAAAATGTTAGTTATTTTCTTATTTTAAAATTATTAATAAATTTTTAAAAATGTTATTATTTTTAGAGATAGGATCTCACTTTTGTTGCCCAAGCTGGAGTGTGACGGTGCCATCATAGTTCACTGCACCCTCAAACTCCTGGGTTCAAGCAATCCTTCTGCCTCAGCCTCCCAAGTAGCTGGCACTATAGGTGTGCCACCAAACTTTGCTAATTGTATTTTTTGTAGAGTTGAGGGTCTTACTTTGTTGCCAAGGCTGGTCTCGAACTCCTGGGCTCAAGCGATCCTTCCTTTTGGGCCTCCCAAAGTACTGGGATTACAGGCTGAGCCATTATGCCCAGCCTAGCTCTTTTCTTGAACACAAATTTTACTGGGGTTGCAGATATAAGGTAGTGTGTGAAAGAGATGAGTTGTGTAAAAAAATTTAGTAATGAATAATCCATTATTCATATCATTTATCTGAGTAAAATTACTGTGGTAGAAATTCTAAGTTATATCTATTCCAACTGAAGAAAGTTACTGAACTTTGGAAATTATTTCATGAAGTACTATCTTGGGTACATTAAACAAAAGAAAAAAACGGAAATCATTTCACCGTAACCTGTCACTTTATTTTTTAAATTGTGAGTATTAGTGATTCTAAATACTATAAAGAGGTGTAATAAATCATGGCCATGGCTACAGTAGTGTACATTTTTTGAGGAGCTTTTTTTTTTCCACATGGATGTGATTTAATGTAGAAGAGATTATTCTTAGGATATAATTGGGCTTTACTCCAAAGTGGATGAAGCTCAATTGTATTCTAAAGTGAATAGTTGATTCCAGGGCTATGGGAAAGATTTCCTGGATCTCTGAACTGGTGAGACTGTTCTATAGCTCCATGTTAAAGTCTTAAAATCCATTTAAATTTTTTTTTATCTAGAAGCCTCATTTGTATATTTGTAGCCCACCTCCTTCCAAAAAGTATCCAAGATATCTCAAAAAGATTGAGTCCCCATTAGAAACCAGTTTTTCATAGTAGTTGGTATGTTTCTAACCCCAAATTTTATTTGAAAGCTAACTTATACAGGCTGCCTTGTTATTTCATTTTCAAACAGATTGCATTCCAAAAATGCATTTCAGGGTTGGCTCTTTGAAAATTGGAATACATTTTTTTCAGAAACATTGTGATGGTTGAGTTCCCAGGCTACTGCACAAAAACCTGGTCAACTTTGGATGTATACTACTCATTTGAATTCTGGGTTCTAGAAGTATTACTGAGAAGAGTGGAATAAATAGAGCTTTACCCCCATTTTCTATATAAAGAGGAAAATTCCAGAAAATGTGAAGCCTGCCTTGTTATCTCCACCCTTTTCTTCATGTTTCTCTCTCCTGCTGGTGTTTCACCAGGGCCTCTGTCCTGGCCCAAGGCAGCACTGCTTCCCTCCATTTGGGCCTGTTCCAACTCCTACATAATGTCATATTTCCTAACGATTGCTTCTTTCTTCCCTAATAAAACTTCGATGCCCTCAGCATAGTTATCTTAACTTCCCATTAAAGCATTGAACACCCATATGTGAATGACTAATGAATTCCGAATATTTGCAGAGCTATTTTATTTATTTATTTTTTTTGAGACGGAGTCTCGCTCTCTCGCCCAGGCTGGAGTGCAATGGCGCGACCTCGGCTCACTGGAAGCTCCGCCTCCCAGGTTGACTCCATTCTCCTGCCTCAGCCTCCCGAGTAGCTGGGGCTACAGGCGCCCGCACCATGCCCGGCTAATTTTTTTGTATTTTTTAGTAGAGAGGGGATTTCACCATTTTAGCTAGGATGGTCTCTATCTCCTGACCTCGTGATCCACCTGCCTCAGCCTCCCAAAGTGCTGGGATTACAGGCGTGAGCCACCGCGCCCGGCCTGCAAAGCTATTTTTAAAAAGACAGGGAATATATATTATTTCAAACATGTATGATATGGGGGAAAGAACGTTGTGCAATTGAGTAATAGAAAAGGGGTAAATTCAGGTTAGGATAAGGCAATTTTAGACTAGGGCTTCCAGAGTTAGATTCTTTAAATTCCTAGTTTTATTTGTTTGGTTGGTTATAGTCTCTGCCTTTCCTTTTAAATGAGAGCAACAACTAACATTAGCATGTCACTTTATAAATACTACGATATACATTTGAACTGGTAAGGGATTATTTCTATTTAACAGAAAAGGAAACCGAGGCTCAGAGAAGGTAAATGCTTACTCAGGATCTCTAGCTAGTAGGGTTGAAGTTCAGATTGAGAATCCGGTTTCTAACACTCCTCTTCTGTGCTAGTTCTGACACATTAGACTGTCAGAGGTTCCAAAGTTCCAAATATCTCCACGTTTATAGTTTAGGCTCTGGCACCGCTGCAAAGAGAAGAGCATGGAAAGTCAGGGATTTAGTTCAGCAATGCCATTCCTAACGCAGTTTCTGTCAGAATTTAGATGTGCCTCCTTGGCCAGGCACAGTGGCTCATGCCTGTAATCCCAGCACTTTGGGAGGCCAAGGCAGGTGGATCACTTGAGGTCAGGAGTTCGAGACAAGCCTGGCCAGCATAGTGAAACCCTGTCTCTACTAAAAATACAAAAATTAGTTGAGTGTGGTGGCATGCACCAGTAGTCCCAGCTACTAAGGAGGCTGAGGCCGGAGAATCACTTAAACTTGGGAGATGGAAGTTGCAGTGAGCCAAGATTGTGCCAGTGCACTCCAGCCTGGGCGACACAGCAAGACTCTGTCAAAAAAAAAAAAAAAAAAAAAAAAAAGATGTGCCTCCTCTTGTCAGAAATGGGTGCTATGCTAATAGCTGACGTAAACAAGATTTGGTCAGAAGGGAGTGGGGAAATGGAGTCAGGAATAAACGGAAGCATTTTGCATATTAGAGAATATATACTTTATATGTGTATATATATAATAATCACTTTACATTGCATATCATCATCAAAAAACATAGATCAATATCTTCCATAAATATTTTTCAGTGTTCCATTATTGATAAGACAATGAAATTATGTATCCTATAAATGTCAGTGTTTAGGAAACTTTAAGAGGTGGAGAACATACGCTTGCTGAAATAGGGAAGAAATGAAAAGTAAAATTTAAAAACAGAGGCACAATTCAAGAAGCTATGATATTTGTGGTCACAATGAGAATGAAAATGAAGCCCAGTCAAACATGTATCCGTATGTTTGGAGAAATGCCCTAATGGCAAGCTCTGCACATGGCAAGGAACCTTCCTTTCTATTCCTAAATGACATGCATGGATGTGTTAAACAGCCTTGGGTTACTTCTTGTTTGGGGCCAATCCAGTTGATCATCAGTGAAAAAGATGACATAGGAAAACACAGATGCCCAGAAGTCCTGGCCACAGCTTTGGAAGTGAAATGCTGAGGGGACCATTTAGGTATGCCTCAGGGGTGCTTAAATGTATAAACCCCTGAATGGGCTGGGCGTGGTGGCTCACGCCTGTAATCCCAGCACTTTGGGGGTCTGAGGCAGGTGGATCATTTGAGGTCAGAAGTTTGGCCTGGCCAACATGGTGAAACCCCATCTCTACTAAAAATACAAAAATTACCTGGGCGGTAGTGGTATGTGCCTATAATCCCAGCTACTTCGGAGGCTAAAGCAGGAAAATCCCTTGAGCCTGAGAGGTGGAGGTTGCAGTGAGCCGAGATTGAGCCACTGCACTCCAGTCTGGGCGAGAGAGTGAGACCCTGTCTCGAAAAAGAAAAAAAAAAACAAACCTGAACACCTTGCTTTGGGCTGCCTAGTACTAGAAGTGCTCTGAAAAAAGTGATGGGGAAAGAGCCAGAGGCAAATAATTTACTCTTCATGTTAAAAACGTTTACAGGGACACCTGGATTTAAAAATAATATTAGGGTGGAGCGCAGTGGCTTAAGGCTATAGTCCCAGCTACTCGGGAGGCTGAGGCAGGAGGATCGCTATAGGCCAGGAATTCAAGGCTGCAGCGAGCCATAATTGTGCCACTGCTCTCTGGCCTGGGTGACAGAGCACTGCCCCCAACCCTCCCATCTTTATTTTTTTTTTTGAGACAGAATCTCACTCTGTCACCATGGCTGGAGTGCAGTGGCATAATCTAGAATACAGCCTCTGCCTTCCAGGCTCAAGTAATCTCCCAACCTCAGCCTCTCCAGTAGCTGGGACTACAGGCTCATGCCACCATGCCCAGCTAATTTTTGCATTTTTAGTAGAGACAGGGTTTCATCATGTTGCCCAGGCTGGTCTTGAACTCCTGAGTTCAAGTTATCCTGCCTTGGCCTCCCACAGTGCTGGGATTACAGGCGTGACCCCTGTCTCTAAATAATAATAATAATAATAATAGACAAACATTTATCAAAAGCTGTTCAATAACGAAAAACCTTCGCAACTGAGTGATGAAAGGAAGGTGCTAGACTATTGCCTGCATTCAAAAGAGATGAGTCATAGAATCTTACCGTGGGAAGGAAAGAAAGGTTCTTGTCAAGGGGAGGGAGGAGTGGGCAGAAAGAGCAGGGAGGGTTGTGGTAGGTTTTTAAAAATTGCTGATAATCTATCAAACCTAGATTGGAGAAGAACATCCCAACAATGAAAATGTTAATCCACTTACTTTAAACAAAGGCTAGGCATTTAAGTAGGCAGATAGGATGGAATTTGATACCATTTGGGGGTGATTGGATCTATTTGAAATTCAGAACCCCCTCAAAGAATGTTAGGGCTAAATTGGGGCAAAATAAGCATTTTTTCATTTTGTTTTGAATTTTATTTTGGCAGGTGGAAGGACTTCTTGTTTGTATAGAAGTACACTTGGCTTTATTAAAGTGTAGGAAAATTCACTAATATCCATTTACTGTACTGTATTTTATTAGTAAAAGAAAGATTTTAAAATCAAAGAGGTAGTCATATACATTGGTAATTCTTAATATTCTTTACTCAGGTAATTTGTCATTATTTATTTAGACATGAAAATACTATGAGCCTCTATAACCTTAAGTGTCAGTGCAAATTATTATTTTGTTCTGTTTTTTTCCACCAACAATCTTTGCATTGTGCTAGCACATAATTCTCGCAGTTTAATAAAGGAGCTTCTTTTGTATTTTAAGAGCTGTGCAGAGCAAGTACTGTATATCTTTAAATGTAAATAATATATAAATTATGTTTTCACCAAATTATATTAAAATCTGCTATCTAAATACATTTATGCTAAGCGTCCCATATCTTTGGTTTAATGAATATTTGTTGAATTCTTATATTGAGAATTTAAGAACAAAGTAGTTTTTTCTGAGAGCGGATTTAGTTAGATAAGACAGGTGATACAGTACAGATTAAAAAAACAGATATAATTAAGTCCACTGGTAGCAGAATAACTTAACATTATACAATCCTTCTGGTTCCATAAGACTCAGAAGTGTGATACTAAACTCAAAATATACAAGCGTTTTATAGTTTACTGAGCTTGTTAAATTCATTATTTCATATGGTCTTCATAATTTCTGTCTCCAAAATATCCCTTAAGTATATCTACTCCTCTCTGTTGACACTGCATTCCTTAGTCCAGGCCTTTAACATTGCTACCCTGGGCTATACTCAATGGCTTTTACTTTATTCCATTCTCTATACAAATGGTAGAATAATTTCTCAGAGTGAAACCAGACCATGTCACAACCCTCTTGCTGTCCCACAACCCTTAGAATAATCTCCATGTACCTTACTATGGCTGTAGGGCTGTACAGATCTGGCTCTGCCTTCTCTCTAACATCATCTCACCTCATTCTCCTCAATCATCCACTTCACTCCTGACAAGCATCTTCTTTCAACTCCTCCAATATTACAGTATTTTCCATCTCTGGGTCTTTATGTACACTATTCTGTTTCAAAAACATATTCCCTGCCTAAAATATTATTGTACTCATTCTTATCCAAAGTTTCTCTTTCATTCAACCTGGGCAACACAGCAAGACCCTGTCTCTACAAAATTTTTTTTTTTTTTTTTTTTGAGACGGAGTCTGGCTCTGTCGCCCAGGCTGGAGTGCAGTGGCCAGATCTTAGCTCGCTGCAAGCTCCGCTTTTTGGGTTCACTCCATTCTCCTGCCTCAGCCTCCCGAGTAGCTGGGACTACAGGCGCCTGCCACCTCGCCCGGCTAGTTTTTTGTATTTTTTAGTAGAGACGGGGTTTCACCGGGTTAGCCAGGATGGTCTCAATCTCCTGACCTCGTGATCCGCCCATCTTGGCCTCCCAAAGTGCTGGGATTACAGGCTTGAGCCACCGCGCCCGGCCTCTACAAAATTTTTTTAAAAAATTAGCCAGGCATGGTGTTGGGCACCTGTGGTCTCACCTATTTGAGAGGCTGAGGTGGGAGGATGGCTTGAGCCCAGGAGGTCGAGGCTGCAGTGAGCCTTGTTTGCATCACCGCTGCACTATAGCCTGGGTGACAGAGTGAGACCTGTCTAAAAAAATAAAATAAAAAGTTTTGGCTGGGCACGGTGGCTCATGCCTATAATCCCAGCACTTTGGGAGGCCGAGGCAGGTGGATCACGAGGTCAGGAGTTCAAGACCAGCCTGGCCAAGATGGTGAAACCCCGTCTCCACTAAAAATACAATTAGCTGGGCATGATGGTGGGTGGCTATAATTCCATCTACTCGGGAGGCTGAGGCAGAGAATTACTTGAACCCGGGAGGTGGAGGTTGCAGTGAGCCGAGATAGTGCCACTGCACTCCAGCCTGGGTGACAGAGAGAGACTCCATCTCAAAAACAACAACAACAAAAAGTTTCTCTTTCCTGCTCTCTTGTTTTTTTCATAACATCTGTCACAATTTGTAATTGCTTTATTTTCAATTGAGTTTTTTTTTCTGTTTTCTTTCTAGATTCATGAGCATAGAGACTATATTGATCTTGTTCACTGATGAATGCCTAGTACAGAGCTGCTGAGTAGTAAATATGCAATAAAAACTCATTACATGAGAGCCAAGCACAGTGGCTGACTCCTGTAATTCCAACACTTTGAGAGGCCAATGCAGGAGGATCGCTTGAGGCCAGGAGCTCACGACCACCTGGGGCAACAGAGCAAGACCTCATCTCTACCAAAAATTAAAAAGTCGGCCGGGTATGTGTCTCACACCTATAATCCCAGAACTTTGGGAGGCCAAGGTGGGCAGATTACCTGAGGTCGGGAGTTCAAGACCAGCCTGACCAACATGGAGAAACCCCATCTCTACTAAAAATACAAAATTAGCAGGGGGTGGTGGCACATGCTTGTAACCCCAGCTACTTGGGAGGCTGAGGCAGGCAAATTGCTTGAACCTGGGAGGCGGAGGTTGCGATGAGCTGAGATTGCACCATTGCACTCCAGTCTGGGCAACAAGAGTGCAACTCCGCCTCAAAAAAAAAAAAAGTTAGCCAGGTGTGGTGGCAAGCACCTATAGGCCTAGCTATTTGGGAGGCTGAAGTTGGAGGATTGCTTGATCCAGAAGTTGGAGGCTATAATGAGCTATGCTGGCAGCACTGCACTTCAGCTTGGGTAACCGAGTAAAATCATGTCTATAAAACTTTATCTCTCTCTCTCTCTCTCTCTCTCTCTCTCTCTCTATCTCATGAGAATTAGTAAATGAAGAAATGAACAGTAACCTGGTGAAGTGCACAGGTTTTTCAAAGGGGTCAATATTATTTACTAATGATCACATACCTTTTAAGTGGTGAACCAAATAGAAGTTAAGACCTTGTGATCAATGGTCTAAGGTTCAATTTTACTCACTGATTGGCTATCTAGCTATCTCCCACTCCTGCCACACACCTCTGTTGAGAAAATTACTTAATAATAGGAGCAAAGCTAAAAATAGGCATGAAACATGCAGGGCACAAATAATAAATTTGTTATGTTCCATACATGAACAATGAGCGACCAAATATGACAGCTGAGAAGGAGAGTCATTCCTCAATATCCACGGGGGATTGGTTCCAAGACCCCCCATGAATACCAAAATCCACGGATGTTCAAGTCCCTTATATAAAATGGTGTAGTATTTGCATATAACCTATGCACATCCTTCTGTATACTTTAAATCTAGTAGTCTAGATTATATCTAACACAATGTAAATGCTATGTATAATACCTAACACAATGTAAATGCTATTTATAATACCTAACACAATGCAAATGCTATGTAAATATTTGTTATACTGTATTGTTTAGGGCATAATGACAAGAAAAAAATGGGGGCCAGGCAAGTTGGCTCATGTCTGTAATTCCAGTGCTTTGGGAGGCCAACGTGGGAGGATTGCTTGAGCTCAGGAGTTTAAGACCAGCCTGGGCAACCATAGGGAGACCTATGTTAAAAAAAAAAAGTTAAAAAAAATAAAGAAAAAAGTGTACATGTTAAGTACAGATGTAATTTAAAAAAATTTTTTTTTCAGCTGGGCATGGTGGCTCACGCCTGTAATCCTAGTACTTTGGTAGGTCGAGGCAGGCAGATCACTTGAGGTCAGGAGTTTAAGACCAGCTTGACCAACATGGCGAAATCTCATCTCTACTAAAAATACAAAAATTAGCTGGGTATAGTGGTACATGCCTGTAGTCCCAGCTACTCAAGAAGCGGAGGCAGGAGAATGCTTGAACCCGGGAGGGAGAGGTTGTAGTGAGCCAAGATCACGCCACTGCACTCCAGCCTGGACAACAGAGTGAGACTCCATCCCAAAACAAAAAAACAAACAAAAAAATTTTTAATTTTTTTTCTTTTTTACATGAACCAGTTCTGTAATAATGAGTAACATTTTCATGTACCTCCTTTTCCATCCCTCTCTTTTTTTTTTTTTTTTTTTTGGCTATTTTATTTCTTCCTCAACTCCACCTTCGTAAAAATGTTTGATATGTATTTGGTGGAGGTGACTAATATATTCTCTGCGTAAAGCATCTGGAAACTCTAAGAAAAAGTAAAGAGGAAAATAAATTTTTACAATTAAACTATGCACATAATTTTGTATCTTACTAAAACCTATTGTGGCACAAACATTTTCCCATATTACTAAAAATTCTTCAGAAACATGGTTTCTAATATCAATAAAAGAGATGATATTGATACAATCTTTTAAAATAACAAGTCCTGTTGTTCAATTACTCATTCATCTTACAATGATATGTTGAGAATACATTGTGTATTACACATTAATAATACCACCAAGCCTTAGGGCTTCAATCTGTTTTCCTAGAATTTAGCAGCCATCTTTTCACACTTTGAAGCTATATTGTAGACCTCTAGAATTTGAGCAGAATTACTCATTCTCTCCTCTGTGTTCCCATAGCATAGTGTTTATGACACTACTATGAAAACTTCTGTTTTATATCATAATTAGTTAGGTATCTCTTTCCTTCTGTTGATTATAGACTCCCAAAGGGCAGAGGCTGTTTTTCATCCTTGTGTCCTCAGGGCCTAGGACAGGACCTGGAACTAAAGTGAATTTTTTTTTTGGCGGGGACAGAGTCTTGCTCTGTTGCCCAGCCTGGAGTGCAGTGACATGATCTTGGCTCACTGTAACCTTCCTCCAGAGTTCTAGCGATTCTCATGCCTCAGCCTCCAGAGTAGCTGAGACTACAGGTGCGTGCGCCACTGCACCCAGCTTATTTTTTGTATTTCTGGTAGAGATGGGTTTCACCATGTTGGCCAGGCTAGTCTTGAACTCCTGGCCTCAACTGATCCACCCTCCTCGACCTCCTAAAGTGCTAGGATTATAGGCATAAACCACTGCGCCCAGCCTAAATCTTGAAATTGTTTTAGTTATATCTGACTGCTTCTTATTTCCAGTAACAATTTACTCATCCCACAGATATACCCTGGGTGCCACTTTCTACCATGCATTGTTCTGGGTATGATACATAAAAACCTAACAGTAAACAGAACTGACCAGGCCCTTCCCTTTTGGATCTTATGTTCTAATAGAGGCAGACAGTCAATAAGCAAAGAAGCAACTAAATAAACAAGAAAATTATCACATAATGGTAAGTATTTCACAGAGAATTAGACAAAATGATAGGTAGAGAATGGCCACTTCAGCCTGATCATCAGAAAAGGCCTCCCTTTAGGATATTTCCCCTCTCTCTCCCTTCCTTTCTAGTTCCCTTGCCAACAGGCCTTCACCATCTCATGCCTACATTAATTATTACAACAGCTTGCTGGATGGGCTTCCGGACTCCCGAATCTACTCCATATCCTGCTGCTAGACTGATCTTCTGTTTGATTATTATGGAAAGAAGGGATAAGTCCTGTGGAAAATTGTAATTTTCTCCTTTGTTAAACACACAGCCTAAATTACAGAATTCAGATCTAATTTTTACTCACCAGACAGAAAACTTAATGACTCATTTAGTTAATAAGGGATTAAAATGGGAGAGATCTCTTTGAATTTTGGCTCTGAGACCTTTCTGATTAGAGTTTATGGAGAAAGAATTATACAGTATCTTGGAGGGAGCAAGGACCGAGCCCTTTTTCTTTAACCTTTGAGGCTGGACAGAAAAGAACATTATTCATGGAGCTCCAATGAGGTGCTGTAAACTGTACTGAGTGTTTTATTTACCATCTATTATATAAACCTCATACTAACCCTCTAATTTTGTCTAAAGTCCCCATCCCAAGTAAGTGGTAGAGCAGTGACTAGAACTCAAGTCTGTCTGAGTATGAACCTTTTAACCTTATGAATTATTTGGTTACAAATGATATCCTGAGAAATATAAGAAAGATAAGCAAGAACTACAAATCAGCTGAAAGAGAGCAGTACCTGGAACAATTATTTGTAGAATAAATGAATAAACAAAAATAAATAGGATAATTTACACATAAAGTAATCATTTAGGGAAATGGAAAGCGAAAGGAAGTAACCACAGTTAAAGATATTTGTCCATTCACTAATGCAGCAAATACTCATTAGTACTTACTCGGTGTCAGATACTGCGCTTGGCATTGTGGGTATCATTCCTGCTCTGCTGAATCTTACAAGCTGGTGGAACAGGTAGATATTAATATATACGTGCTTTGAAAGAAAAACACAGCCTGTTTTGAGAGTTAGACCTGAGCCACTTTGGAGCATCCTTGGCGATTGATATTTAAGTTGGAACATGCAAGGTAAATAGGAGTTTGTTAGGCAAGGAAGGAGGTTATGAGCATTCACAGGTCTCAAGGCAGAAAAAGCAGTATGGTGTTGGAAGAACTGGAAGGGGAACACTTTGGATAGAACATGATGAAAAGAGTGGGGAGGTGGAGATCAGGGAGATCATGCAAGAACTTAAAGATTTTGAGCTTTGAGAGCAATGGGTAGACACTGAATGAGAGGCTTAAACCGAGGGACAAGACCAGATTTATATATATATATATATATATATATATATATTTTTTTTTTTTTTTTTTTTTTTTTGAGACGGAGTCTTGCTCTGTCACCCAGGCTGGAGTGCTGTGGCCGGATCTCAGCTCACTGCAAGCTCCGCCTCCCGGGTTCCCGCCATTCTCCTGCCTCAGCCTCCCGAGTAGCTGGGACTACAGGCGCCCGCCACCTCACCCGGCTAGTTTTTTGTATTTTTTAGTAGAGACGGGGTTTCACCGTGTTAACCAGGATGGTCTCGATCTCCTGACCTTGTGATCCGCCCGTCTCGGCCTCCCAAAGTGCTGGGATTACAGGCTTGAGCCACCGCGCCCGGCCCAGATTTATATTTTAAAGAGCTCATATGTCTTCATGGTAGAGCACAAATTAGAGAGAAACCAATCTGAATGCAGAAACACTTCTTAGGAAGGGTCATTACAATAAGGAGGTGAGACTTGATAATGTATCCCATTGGTAGAGAGAACTGGAGGATTCAAGAAACATGTAAGAGGTAGAACAGATAGTATTTGGTGATTGATTGGATAAGAGTTTGAAGGACAAGTTTCTGGAATGACTGGTCATATTCTAACGTAAATAATAACCTGGTGTTAGTTAATGGGATTAGGAACCCAGATGGAGTGATAAGTGTATAGGCGTTAATATCATAAATTCAATTTGAAGAAGTAAGCCATTGGAAGAATGCGGTTGGGCTGGGAATATCAGCCAGTTGTGCTGAAGGAAGGTTTAAAACTCATTGGCTGATGACAGTGATCTCTGAACTGTTTTTTAGATTTCTCATGCCTATGAGTAAAAAAAAATTAGTAAGTAGCCCGATAAATTGTATTTATTTACAAATCATAAGATACTGTCAATCTCTACATTAAATATTAGCAATTATTGATTTATTGTATGGATAAAATAAATAGAAATAAAAATGATAACTATGTCTTCATGTACTCCAATGGATCATGATACCTTGGAGATAACTAGTCTAGAGAATTAAAAAAAATAGAGTCCTGTTATTTCAGACGTACAACTACTGGAAGTTATAACACCTTAAATCTATTAATTTAAATGAAATCATAGAGAAGGCAAGTTAGCCTTTTTAAGATTAATAATCAGTCTACCCAATGAAGGCAAACTTCTAAATTTTAAGCTAAATGTGGAATAACTTATTCAAATTGAGAGGCGACCAACCTGGAGCCCAAGTAGCAACTCCAGAAAAGTAATCAAAGACTGGCTGGTCCCAGAACAGACAAAAAAGCTTCAAATATCTAATAGGATATTAGGGTGAGAGTATATGTTTATCTATTAGTTCGAACTGTATGACTTGCACATCACAAAGACACAATGTGAACCAGCTCAAGCAAAAAGAGAAATTGATTAGGAGGATACTGGAGTGTTTTATAGAGAGTAGTAATGTGAATCTTAGGGAACTGGACCCAGAGACCTGAATCACATCAGTTCCCACAGTTTCAAGTCTCTGTTTCTTTGCATATCAACTTCCTTCTTTACTTTCTTTATTATTGTTATTATTATTATTATTGAGACAGAGTCTTGCTGTGTTGCCCAGGCCAGTCTTGAACTCCTGGCATCAAGCGATCCTCCCGCCTTGGCTTTCCAAAGTGCTGCGATTACAGGCATGAGCCACTTTCTTTTATATTAATTAATTTTCTTTTCTTTTCTTTTTCTTTTTTTTTTGAGATGGAGTCTTGCTGTGTCTCCCAGGCTGGAGTACGGTGGCATGATCTCGGCTCACTGCAACCTCCACCTTCTGGGTTCAAGCAATTCTCCTGCCTCAGCCTCCTGAGTAGTGGGACTACAGGCGTGTGCCACCGTCTCCGACTAATTTTTGTATTTTTAGTAGAGATGGAGTTTCCCTATGTTGGCCAGGCTGGTCTCAAATCCCTGGCCTCAGGTGATCCACCTGCCTTGGCCTCCCAAAGTGCTGGGATGACAGGCATGAGCCACTGTGCCCAGCCTTAATTAATTTTATTTTCATAACCTATGAAGTAGATACAACCAACATTTCCTTTTTATGGATGGAGAAACTGAGGCATGGGGTCATAAGGTTAAGAAGTGGTAGAGCCAGGATTCAAACCCAAGCAGTACAGTGCTAGCATATACACTCTAATTTTTCAGAAGTAGAGAGACTAATACAATTAGTATTAGTCTCTGTGTGTGGACTCATCATCTTGCTATGACAATCCTCAACTTACGCTCACTTTGGTTTCATATATATCCCCACCAATTTTGCCCCATCTTCACTGGATTATTTAGTTTTTCAAACTAAAAAAGGTCCATAAATTACAATTGGTTGGTGGCCTCTTAAGCTTCCTCCACTGTATACTTTCCCTTCATTTCTCTTTCCCCCCCCTTGCAATACATTGAAGAAAGTGATCTTACAACATATCCTACATCCTGGATTTTGCTGACTGTAGCATTTCATTTAACATGCTCCTCTATCCCCTGTATTTCCTGTAACCTAGTAATTTATCTTAGAGGCTTGATATTGCACAGGTTTATTTCTTTGAAAAGACTGCTTCAAAGCTGGTGTTAATACTTCCATTAGGAGACACATACTATCTCTCTGATGTATTGGCAGTTAGTGATGATTGCTGTCTAGAGCAGCACTGCCCAAAGAAATTTTGGACAGATGCAGTGGTTAATGCCTGTAATCCCAACTTTGGGAGGCCAAGGTGGGCAGATGACTTAAGGCCAGGAGTTTGAAACCAGCCTGGCTAACATGGTGAAACCCTGTCTCTACTAAAAATACAAAAATTAGCTGAGTGTGATGGTGCACACCTGTAGTCTCAGCTACTTGGGAGGGTGAGGCAGGAGAATCACTTGGACCCAGGAGGTAGAGGTTGCAGTGAGCCAAGATCATGCCTCTGCACTCCTGCCTGGGCAACAGAGCAAGACTATCTCAAAAAAAAAAAAAAGAAAGAAAGAAAGAAAGAAATTTAATGTGAGACACACACATAATTTAAAATTTCTAGTATTCTTACTTTTTTTTTATTTTTTATTTTTTTGAGACAAGGTCTTACTCTATTTCCAGGTTAGAGTGCAGTGGCATAATCACAGCTCACTGTAGCCTTGAACTCCTGGGCTCAAGCGCGATCCCCTTGCCTCAGCCTCCCAAGTACCTAAAACCACAGGTGTGCAACACACCACTCCTGGCTAATATATATATATTTTTTTGGTAGAGACAGGGGTAGGATATTGCTACGTTGAAGCGCTGGGACTACAGGCATGAGCCACCATGCCCAGACTAGTACTACCATTTTAAAAAGTTAAAAACAAGCCAGGCACGGTGGCTCACGCCTGTAATCCCAGCACTTTGGGAGGCTGAGGCGGGCGGATCACAAGGAGTTCGAGACCAGCCTAGCCAATATGGTGAAACTCCATCTCTACTTAAAAAAAATGCAAAACTTAGCCTGGCGTGGTGGCGAGTGTCTGTGGTCCCAGCCACTCGGGAGGCTGAGGCAGGAGAATCGCTTGAACCCGGGATGCAGAGGTTGCAGTAAGTCGAGATCACGCCACTTTACTCCAGCCTGGGTGACAGAGCAAGTCTCAAAAAAAAAAAAAAGTTAAAAACAGAATCTAAAATAAAAGTTGAAAGTATAAAAAGCTAAAAAATAAGTTAAAACAGGTGAAATTTATTTTCATAATATTAGTTTGATATATCCCAAATATTATTATTTTAACATGTTATCAAGATAAAAAATATTGAGATAGGGTCTCACTCTGTCACCCAGGCTAGAGTGCGGTGGCATGATCTTGGCTCATTGCAGCCTCTGTCTCTTGGGCTCCAGAGATCCTCCCACCTCACCCTCCCAAGTAGCTGGGACCACAGGGATACACCAATACGCCCAGCTATTTTTTGTATTTTTAGTAGATACAGGGTTTTGCCATCTTGCCCAGCTGGTCTCAAACTTCTGGGCTCAAGTGATCCTCCTGCCGTGGCCTCCACAGTTCTGGGATTACAGGTGTGGGCCACTGCACCCAGCCAAGATAAAATTATTAAAAAGGTATTTTATATTCTTTTTTCATTTAAGTTTCCAAAGTCTGGTGTGATTTTTTCACTCACAGCCAGTGGGTGCTGCAGCCAGCTTGACTGGCTAAATGAGAGTCCATTGTAAGCATTTTATCTCAACTCTACATTCAATGACATCTCGTTGGTAGCTCAAAATTGGATATGGTGGGAGTATTCATACCATGGTGAGCAACACAAATCAGGGTTTTGTTCTTTTCAGAGAGTCAGTCATTAAACATTTGCCAGCCTGCCACTGCTTATAACACATTTCAATTTAAACCAGCAACATTCCAAGTGCTCAAAGCCATGGACAACTAGTAGATATTGTATCGGACAGTTCAGGTCATCCATTGTTTCATTAGGAGTCTGCAACAGGCCGGGCGCGGTGGCTCAAGCCTGTAATCCCAGCACTTTGGGAGGCCGAGACGGGAGGATCACGAGGTCAGGAGATCGAGAGCATCCCGGCTAACCCAGTGAAACCCCGTCTCTACTAAAAAATACAAAAAACTAGCCGGGCGAGGTGGCGGGCGCCTGTAGTCCCAGCTACTCAGGAGGCTGAGGCAGGAGAAAGGCGTGAACCCGGGAGGCGGAGTTTGCAGTGAGCTGAGATCCGGCCACTGCACTCCAGCCTGGGCGACAGAGCGAGACTCCGTCTCAAAAAAAAAAAAAAAAAAAAAAAGAGGAGTCTGCAACAGAGGGTAATCTAGTCTATCATTTGCTCTTCCTTTATTAGGTAGAATAACTCTATCACGAAAGAACTTTCTTCATTAATTATTTAGTGGCTAGGCACAGTGGCTCCCACCTGTAATCCCAGCAATTTGGGAGGCTGAGGTGGGAGGACTGTTTGAGCTGAGGAGTTTGAGACCAGCCTGGGCAACAAAGCAAGACCCCGACTCTATAAAAACAAAAACAAACAAAAAAACTATTTAGTTACCTTAATGTATAGTAAATACAAGGAAGGCAGGATAAATCCTTAGTTCTTTCCCTTTATTAACTAGTGTTCAAAATAATGAGTTGAGACAGGGTCTGACTCCATTTGCCCATAATCATCCAATGGCATGATTATGGCTCACTGCAGCCTCAACTTCCCAGGCTCAAGTGATCCTTCTACCTCAGCCTCCTGAGTAACTGGGACTACAGGTGTGTGCCACCATAGCTGGCTAATTTTTTTTTCTCTATAGTAGAGATGGGGTTTTGCCATGTTGCCCAGGTTAGCCTCAAACTTCTGGGCTCAAGTGATCCACCTGCCTTGGGTGCTCATATTTTTATTGATGCTCAAATTGTCCTATCTTTGGCCAGTAGAAGCCTCTTCAAGTTCAGAACTTACACTTTAAACAGCTACAGTACCACAAATATCATTCAGACTTACATCTTATAATCTCAGCCATTAAAAGGGACTGACTATATTGCCTTTTCTTTCTATAAAGATGGTGACACCATTATGACCCTATTTTCTAGATCAAAAGACTAGGATTCACCAGCCCAGTTTGTTTCAAGTGCCCACCCCTGTGACCAACAGTGTCACGGGAGAATCGGCAGCTCTGTTAACAATCAGGGAGGGATCATCTCCTTTGAGAATGAAAGTTTAAAAAAAAAAAAAAAAGTCAGGGAGGGGCAGTTCCCAGAACAAGCACTTGATAGATAAAACAATAGGTGCACACCATAACATATTTAAAATATTGCACAGAAATTTTAAAACATATCATCTTTCTCATGTCATTGATTGGTGGCTTTGTTTGCTCATTTCATACATATCTATCAAGAATGAATGGCTCGACGTGGTGGCTCACGCCTGTAATCCCAGCACTTTGGCAGGCCAAGGAGGCTGGATCACCTGAGGTCAGGAGTTTGAGACCAGCATGGCCAACATGGTGAAACCCTGTTTCTACCAAAAATACAAAAATTAGCTGGTCGTGGTGGTGTGCGACTATAATTCCAGCTACTCGGGAGGCTGAGGCAGGAGAATCGCTTGAACCCAGGAGGTGGAGGTTGCAGTGAGCCGAGATTGAGTCACTGTACTCCAGCCTGGGTGGACACAGTGAGACTCTGTCTCAAGGAAAAAAAAAAAAGAATGAATGATATTCATAGGACTATTATTCTGACCATATAAATTAGTTAAAAGAAGTATAAACTTACGTAAAATTCTTGAATCTTTCAAGATTTTTTACTTTTATCAAAATGCAAGAGAATGAGTGTGAAAAACATCTCATAGCAAGTGGCACAGAAGGCATAATTACATATATTTTAAAAGACAGAGAACATCTTTTTGTCTCATGTGATTTGAAGAAAGAGGCACATTTTTACTCAGGTTGTCCCTTAGCCATGAAAAGTAAATTTTACATTAAACAATCTTATTTTAAATTTGTCCATGGTAAAATTTTTTTTTTTTTTTTTTTTTTTTTTGAGACGGAGTCTCACGCTGTTGCCCAGGCTGGAGTGCAGTGGCGCGATCTCGGCTCACTGCAAGCTCTGCCTCCCGGGTTCCCGCCATTCTCCTGCCTCCCGGGTTCCCGCCATTCTCCTGCCTCAGCCTCCTGAGTAGCTGGGACTACAGGCGCCCGCCACCGCGCCCGGCTAATTTTTTGTATTTTTAGTAGAGACGGGGTTTCACTGTGGTCTCGATCTCCTGACCTTGTGATCCGCCCGCCTCGGCCTCCCAAAGTGCTGGGATTACAGGCTTGAGCCACCGCGCCCGGCCGTCCATGGTAAAAATTAAATGGAACAATAGAGAACTCTAATACAGCAACTGTGGTCTCTTTGATTTCTTAGCATTCTCTCACTCACTGAACTCTCCGAAAGCACTAACATTGATCCAACACCCCACTAATCAATTACAGCCTGGCAGGTAGGTATTTTAGGAATGGTCATATGCTTGTATTAAAGGAGAGCTCACTCCAATTTTCAGTGAGCACAATATGAAGAACCTGTCTTCTAGTAAAAAATAGAATGCGACAATAACCAAAATATTCAAAGAATGAATTGTTAAGATTCACCAGGTACTCCAAAATAAGCAAAGAAGTATTTCCGTGACTTCCTTTTTAAAACCAAAAATATCAATAAAGGTTTAAAATTGGATGGTTAGGCCGGGCGCGGTGGCTCAAGCCTGTAATCCCAGCACTTTGGGAGGCCGAGACGGGCGGATCACGAGGTCAGGAGATCGAGACCATCCTGGCTAACACGGTGAAACCCCGTCTCTATTAAGAAATACAGAAAAACTAGCCGGGCGAGGCGGCGGGCGCCTGTAGTCCCAGCTACTCGGGAGGCTGAGGCTGGAGAATGGCGTGAACCCGGGAGGCGGAGCTTGCAGTGAGCTGAGATCCGGCCACTGCACTCCAGCCTGGGTGACAGAGCGAGACTCCGTCTCAAAAAAATAAATAAATAAATAAATAAAATTGGATGGTTAAAAACTGTAGTTGTCTTATAAAATGTTTGTGGCTTTTCAATAAAATCCTTCCACAAGTACATTTGCATACAGTTTAACAAACACAAACATAAAATGTGGTAACTGGGAAAATAATTGATTAATCTAGGGACTAAACAGGGAAAGTTACTAGGCAAAGGGAGGCAGAGATGCCAACGTCTGCAGATGAAAAAAATTCATCTTGTCAGTTCATTTTATTAGAGTCTTGGTTATCAAGTTTTGGGGGAGACTAGGAGATAATTTACGAAAAATGGAAATATTATAAACTATATTTAAAATTTTTCATTCAAAATGGAAATAGTTTTAGTACTACAGGGAGAAAAATGTGTGTTTTTAGAACTTAGATGATCTATTTTATTGAAGACTCTCAATGAAGGAAAGACTGGGGCATGACTAGCAATTTTCTTCTTCTTTTTTTTTTTTTTTGAGACGGAGTCTCACTCTGTCGCCCAGGCTGGAGTGCAGTGGTGCGATCTCGGCTCACTGCAAGCTCTGCCTCCCTGGTACACGCCATTCTCCTGCCTCAGCCTCCCGCGTAGCTGGGACTACAGGCACCTGTCACCTCGCCTGGCTAATTTTTTGTATTTTTAGTAGAGACGGGGTTTCACTGTGTTAGCCAGGATGGTCTCGATCTCCTGACATCGTGATCTGCCCACCTTGGCCTCCCAAAGTGCTGGGATTACAGGTGTGAGCCACCACACCCAGCCCGCAATTTTCTTCTTTTTACACTGATTATTCTAATAGTCTCACACCTGTAATCCCAGCACTTTGCGAGGCCGAGGTGGGAGGACTGCTTGAGCCCAGGAGCTCAAGACCAGCCTTGGCAACATAGGGAGACTGTCTCTACAACAACAACAACAATTAAGATTACCAGTGTAGGCCAGGCACTATGGCCCACGCCTGTAATCCCAGCACTTTGGGAGGCCGAGGTGGGTGGATCACCTGAGGTCAGGAGTTTGAGACCAGCCGGGCCAACATAGCAAAACCCTGTCTCTAATAAATATACAAAAATTAGCTGGGTGTGGTGGCATGCACCTGTAATCCCAGCTACTCGGGAGGCTGAGGCAGGAGAATCGCTTGAACCTGGGAGTGGAAGTTGCAAAGAGCTGAGACAGTGCCACTGAACTCCAGCCTGGGCAACAGAGTAAGATTCTGTCTCAAAAACAAACGAACAAATCAAAAACCAAAAAACAAAAAAACAAGAATACCAGTGTAAGACACTATGCTAGTGTGTTGTGGATACAGAGGTAACTACGACATGATATCCGTCTAGAGAGTTCATAGTATGGTAGTGCAGACAAATATGTGTATAGACATGTTAAAATAATTTAGGAAGGGCAAAGAGCAACATGAATCCTGCCGGGCGCGGTGGCTCACGCCTGTAATCCCAGCACTTTGGGAGGCCGAGGCGGGCGGATCACAAGGTCAGGAGATCGAGACCACGGTGAAACCCCGTCTCTACTAAAAATACAAAAAATTAGCCGGGTGCGGTTGTGGGCGCCTGTAGTCCCAGCTACTCGGGAGGCTGAGGCAGGAGAATGGCGTGAACCCGGGAGGCGGAGCTTGCAGTGAGCCGAGATCGCGCCACTGCACTCCAGCCTGGGCGACAGAGCGAGACTCCGTCTCAAAAAAAAAAAAAAAAAAAAACATGAATCCTGAGAATTATAAAGGCATAAAGGCACAAAGGTGTATGTGTGTAGGTAGGTAGGTAGGTAGGAAGACTTTCTAGGAAGAGATAGTAACTAAGATAGGTTTTATAAAAGAATGGTTAGGAATTAGCTAAATGATGAGGAAGAGGGTAGAAAGAGGCAGGGTAGAGTGTTCCAGATAGGAACAGCAGAGAAACAGCACCATTATTAGAGAACAAGTAGAAAGAGAAGAAGTGGAGGAGGATGAGAGATTAAAATATAAAGTTAGATAGGGGCAGATCACAGAATTCTTGAATTCCATGTCAAGAAGCTTGAACTTTATCCTACAAGCAATGAGGAGTCAATGAGCTTTTAAAACAGGGAAACTGGCTGGGTGCAGTGGTTCATGCCTGCAATCCCAACACTTTGGGAAGCCGAGGTGAGAGTATCTCTTGAGCCCAGAAGTTCAAGACCAGCCAGGGCAACACAGTGAGACTTCATCTCTCAAAAAAAAAAATCCAAACAAATAACATATGGAAACAAAATTAAAACATATAGATAAGGGCAGACCAGAGATTAGAATAGATTAGTTGGCCGGGCGCGGTGGCTCACGCCTGTAATCCCAGCACTTTGGGAGGCCGAGGCGGGCGGATCACAAGGTCAGGAGATCGAGACCACGGTGAAACCCTGTCTCTACTAAAAATGCAAAAAATTAGCCGGGCGCGGTTGTGGGCGCCTGTAGTCCCAGCTACTCGGGAGGCTGAGGCAGGAGAATGGCGTGAACCCGGGAGGCGGAGCTTGCAGTGAGCCGAGATCGCGCCACTGCACTCCAGCCTGGGCGACAGAGCGAGACTCCGTCTCAAAAAAAAAAAAAAAAAAAAAAAAAAAAGAATAGATTAGTTGGCCGGGTATGGTGGCTCACGCCTGTAATCCCAGCAATTTGAGAGGCCGAGGCAGGCAGATCACAAGGTCAAGAGATCGAGACCATCCTAGCCAACATGGTGAAACCCCGTCTCCACTAAAAATACTAAAATTAGCTGGGCGTGGTGGAGTATGCCTGTAGTCCCAGTTACTTGGGAGGCTGAGGCAGGAGAATCGCTTGAACTCAGGAGGCGGAGGTTGCAGTGAGTCGAGATCATGCCACTGCCCTCCAGCCTGGGTGACAATGAGACTCCGTCTTAAAAAAAAAAAAAAGAAGACTAGTTAATAGGTTTGCTGCAGTATTTGGGATAGGAGAGGATGATAGGCCAAACCAGGGCAGTAACAGTAGAGGCAGAATAGGAAAAGGATTCAAGAGCTAATTATAATTAGTAGGTATAATTGGCAGGACTTGTGGTTGGATGAATGTGGGAAATATGGAAAATGGAAGAGTGCAAGACTATTGTGAGGCATAGTATCAACACCAAGTGCAATAGAGAATACTGGAAAAGGAGTAGGTTTGAAGGGAAGTGGTAACTTCAGTGATTTTAGGCTTGCTGAGGTTAAGAGGTAGGTGGAGGATACATGTAGCAGACAGTCAGCAGGTATTGAGAAAGGTTTGGGGTGCAGCTGTAGATTTGATGTCATTACCATATTTGTGATAATTAAAATCAATGGGTCACATAACTCAGAAATAATGTAGGCTGAGAGAATTTTCTCTCAACCCACCGTGAAGTTGTACTTTTACAGAGCTTCTCTCTGCCATTAACTGTGGACTTTAGATGTAGTACCCATCATGAAAGGGTCCACCTACTAGATTTATCACTGATTTATGTATCTTTGAAATTGTTCTCCAAAGCCTAGACATGGAGGCTCATGGTTTTTTTGTTTGTTTCTTTGTTTGAGACGAAGTCTCGCTCTGTTGCCCAGGCTGGAGTGCAGTGGCGTGATCTTGGCTCGCTGCAAGCTCTGCCTCCCGGGTTCATGCTATTCTCCTGCCTCAGCCTCCAGAGTAGCTAGGACTACAGGCGCCCACCACCACGCCCTGTTAATTTTTTTTTTTTTTTTTTTTTTTTTTGTATTTTTAGTAGAGACGGGGTTTTACCATGTTAGCCAGGATGGTCTCGATCTCCTGACCTCGTGATCCACCCGTCTTGGTCTCCCAAAGTGCTGGGATTACAGGCATGAGCCACCGCACTTGGCCATGGAGGCTCATGTTAAGTGAAGAAGCGCAGAACAGCAACAAAAAAAACAAGCAAATACACAAAAGTATCTAAGATTGAATATACTGACAGTTCTTCAGTACTATTTCTTATATTCCAGGGGTTCAACAATACCCCCAACATACTAATTCTTCAGTATGTTCTACTTCGTTCAGCTTTTATGCCAAACTCTACCTGCCTCACAAAGATGTCATAATATTTTCAGTGTTCTAGTTGTTTCTTTTTTTCTTTTTTTTTTTTTCTTTTGAGACAGAGTCTCACTCTGTGGCCCAGGCTGGAGTGCAGTGGCATGATCTTGGCTCACTGCAAACTCTGCTTCCCAGGTTCAAGCAATTCTCCTGTCTCAGCCTCCCGGGTAGCTGGGATAACAGGCACACGCCACCATGCCAGGGTAATTTTTGTATTTTTAGTAGAGATGAAGTTTCAACATGTTGGCCATGCTGGTCTCAAACTCTTGACCTCAGGTGATCCACCGGCCTCGGCCTCCCAAAGTGCTAGGATTACAGGTGTGAGCCATTGCGCCTGGCCTGTTTCTTTATTAATGTATCATTTGACAATATGCTGTCAACATAACAATTTACCAATATTACCAGATCTCTTGTGGAACTTTCAAAGTGGCAGCTGAATTCTTTGATTAATTTCCAAAAGAAATCCCAAACAAAGAAACAAACAAAAAACTCTTATGATTTTTGTTTACATTTAAGTCAAATTGAAACTATTTTCTGAGGAGCTTCAGGAAAGAACCATGAACAAAACTTACAGTAACATTTCAGAACCATGTGTGACAACCATGCAGATTAGTACTCACCCAAATTCCAAGAGTTACTAAAAATAGACCTTATGTAATTGGGCAAATGAGTGGGTGGGTGGATATTTTAGTAGGGCCATGACCTCTAAGATTTTCTGTTGTCTTTGCTATGGTCTATAAACTGAACAAAGTGCTGTTTTCTTTCTCATCAGGGTAGTCTGTAACTAGTCTAGGACCAATGCATCTGTTAGGAATGAAGATATAATTCCTGTTGTTGTTGTTGTTTATGACAAATACGGCCTACTTATACCTTCTCTTTTATGTTTCTTGTCCACAGTAAACAATTTGCCACCACAATTCACAATTCCAATTCCCAACAATGTCAATTTGCCATAGCATTTTTTGGATGAGCCAGTAATCTGCTTCAGAATCCTTAACATCACATAACTCAGCAATAACTAAGTTAGTACTATTCAATTGGAGCCAACAAGCAAGATAAAATTCTAGTGCCATTGCTGGTCAAGACTTTCCTTTTCACACCTAAGACAGGCATCCAATGTGACTCTCCTTGAGGTAAAAAGTGGACTGGAAATATAAGACAACCAGGATCATGCTCCTTCTCCAAGAAGCTCAAAGTGGAATAAGAGACAGACATGTGAGCAGTCAATGAGCAATACAGTGAGGTACATGAAATAAGGGAGGTTACTTCACATTTACACTTGAATCTGATTTTCAGGTTAAACAAGAACAGGAGAAGAAAAATACCATAGTCTATGTCATCTATGCACATACCTGGAGTCCATGCAGAGCTCTTACCTCCTACCCCAAGTGACATCCATGAGAACAGGATTAGACCAACTTATGTCATTCAACCACATAAGGATATTGAAAATTATATCTTTGAAATGTCACAACAGAGATTTAAAGTTAACAATAAATACAAAAACTTACTTTAGCCAGTTAGACGTAAGTAACCAAAATAAACTGGTTCATGAAAAATCCTAGTAAACATGGAGCACTCCAAGCATAGCACTGGGATACATTAGGTTATTACATAAGAAATTTTTTTTTCTTTTTTCTTTTTTTTTTTGAGACGGAGTCTTGCTCTGTCGCCCAGGCTGGGGTGCAGTGGCCGGATCTCAGCTCACTGCAAGCTCCGCCTCCCGGGTTTATGCCATTCTCCTGCCTCAGCCTCCCGAGTAGCTGGGACTACAGGCGCCCGCCGCCTCACCCGGCTACTTTTTTTTTGTATTTTTTAGTAGAGAGGGGTTTCACCGTGTTAGCCAGGATGGTCTTGATCTCCTGACCTCACGATCCGCCCATCTCGGCCTCCCAAAGTGCTGAGATTACAGGCTTGAGCCACCGCGCCCGGCCATTACATAAGAAATTTAAGGGCCGGGCGCGGTGGCTCAAGCCTGTAATCCCAGCACTTTGGGAGGCCGAGACGGGCGGATCACTAGGTCAGGAGATCGAGACCATCCTGGCAAACACGGTGAAACCCCGTCTCTACTAAAAAATACAAAAAACTAGCCGGGCGAGGCGGCGGGCGCCTGTAGTCCCAGCTACTCGGGAGACTGAGGCAGGAGAATGGCGTAAACCCGGGGGGCGGAGCTTGCAGTGAGCTGAGATCCGGCCACTGCACTCCAGCCTGGGCGACAGAGCCAGACTCCGTCTCAAAAAAAAAAAAAAAAGAAATTTAAGAAAATCCTCCCATGAGCCTCATAGTGAATCTTGAAAGTTCAATGTCCAGCAACAGACTCCACAACTTAAAGAGGGATGTGCAGAAAGTGGAAGGGATTCAACAGACAGTCACAGAGATGATTAAAGGGATGGAAAAATAGGAGCTAGAAATTATTTAGCCCAATTTAGATCAGACTACTAGGTTTCTTAATAACAGTATTTAAGCCCAGGAAGGGTTGTTATATACAAGATGATGAACAGCTGCTTTCTTTCTCAACTGGAGAGTGAACAGAAGAAACAGACTTTGATTAAAGCATGAAAGACCTAAGATGGATATATAAAAAAGAACTTTTGAAAATGAGAATTATTAGATGTGAGATCTCCTCAGGATCCTCTTCTTGTACCTGCTCCTTAAATGATGCTGTCTCACAGAATTCTTTTTCTTTTTCTATTTATTTGTTTGTTTATTTATTTTTGAGACAGAGTCTTGCTCTGTTGCCCAAGTTGGAGTGCAGCGACGCAATCTCAACTCCCTGCAACCTCCGCCTCCCAGGTTTAGGCAATTCTCGTACCTCAGCCTCCCAAGTATCTGGGATTATAGGCATGTGCCACCATGCCTGGCTGATTTTTGTATTTTTAGTAGAGATGAGGTTTCACCATGTTGGCCAGGCTTGTCTCGAACTCCTGGGCTCAAGTGATCTGCCTGCCTCAGCCTCCCAAAGTGGTAGGACTACAAGGCATGAGCCACTGCACCTGGCCGTCACAAAATTCTAAGTTCTCTATCTCTTCTCATGATGCATGGTCTTCATAGTTCCCTTTACTTACTCTGATTTTACTTAACCTCTTATAAACTGGTAATTCCCAAATATATATCTAAATATCTCCAATCCAGACTATTCTCTAAATGCCTGCTGGACTTTAAGCTTTCATCCCTTCCTGTTCTATTGCAATAACATCATAACTGATACCCTTGTCTCTCTAGTCTTCAGTTCCATTCTCTGGTTTATATGATGGTGGGAATCTTTCCATTTAAAAAAAAGTCTAATCATGTCATTTCCTTGCTTAAGATCTTTCAGTGGGTTCCCACTACTTAGTTGTTCTCCATCATTTGACCCTGCTTATCCCATATCATCTGTCACTCCCCAAATGTTAATTCCAAGATGATTTTACTTTGCAGTCATGTGTTTATGTCTGTTTTTTATGGTCTCTGTACTCTTCAGTTCTCCTAGAAAACACCTTCTCACTTTTTTCCTGTGGTCATCCTCTACTTTCAAGTTCCAGTAATTTTTTTCTGACCTTACCAAGCTAGACTAATGATCCTCAATAGATGTTCATAAATTTCCATGAAAACTTCTCTTGAATAATGCTGTAATTAGTATTGATAAAAGCCTTTCCAGGCTGGGTCTGGTGGCTCACCCCTTTAACCCCAGCACTTTAGGAGGCCGAGGTGGGCAGATCACCTGAGGTCAGGAGTTTGAGACCACCCTGGTCAACATGGTGAAACCCCATCTCTACTAAAAATACAAAAATTAGCTGGGCGTGGTAGCACACGCCTGTAATCCCAGCTACTCCGGAAGCTGAGGCAGGAGAATTGCTTGAACCCGGGAGGCGGAGATTGCAGTGAGCCAAGGTTATGCCACTGCACTCCAGCCTGGGTGACAGAGCGAGACTTTGTCTCAAGAATTAAAAAAAAAAAAAAAAGAAAGAAAAGCCTTTCCAGCCCTCAGATTCAATAACTATTCATCTAGAAAACACCTGTATTAAGTGGCTAACAGAATATAGAAATCAATCCTCAAAAGCAATATATACCAGACTGGTTTGTTTATCATACTAGATTCGGGCTGCTGCTCATCTGACACACCTTGCAGCACTGTCTCAAGCATTTCCATATTCCTCTTTTACTACTAGGTTTTTCTTTTCCTTGCTCTTTGTCCAGCACAGTTATTCATATAGACTTAATATGTTATGTACTCATCTCCACTCAATTCTTACAACATCACTATGAAATAGGGTCAGCATCTCCATCTTATAGTTGAATAACTCACCAACTATATGCAGATTACACAGATGTATGTGTGGGTATATATTCATATATGTGTGCTTACGATATATACATATCCTATGAGCTCCAGCTTATTTAATGTGCTCTTATATGTCTTCAAAGAACCTCAAAATCAGATTTTGAAAAGTGAATGCATAATTTACTTCCCAAGCTTTCTTCTTCTGATGTCACCCGTCTCAGTGTATGGTGTCAGAAACCTAGACATTATCCTCAACACTTTGTTCTTTCTAAATCCCCCTATCCAATCCATCACCAACTTCTATCAATTATCCTGCCTAAATATCTCTCATATGTGTTCAGTTCTCTCCACTTTTACCATTATCGATCTAGTCCAAGCTTTCACTGTCTCTTGTAATAGCCTCTATATCCTCTCGTCGTCTTCGTATCCATTCTCTGCAGCTAAGATGACGTCACTCCTGCTCCTGCTCTCACCAGGTGCTGTGCTGGCTCCCCTTCACCTTCCACCATCATTTGGAAGCTTCCTGGGGCCCTCACCAGAAGCAGATGTCAGCACTATGATTCATGTACAGCCTGAAGAACCATGAGCCAATTAAACCTCTTTATAAATTAAAAAATACATTAAAATTCAAATTTGATCCTGTTACTTGACACTGCCCCTTCCTCCTACTTCATTCAAGCCCTTCAGCTGCTTCCCATTGTTCTTATCAAAAAGATAACCTCACCACTGCCACACGGCCCTGCCCCCTAGATCCCACCCACCACATCTCACACCTACCTCATCTCACATCCTGTTCTCCTCAACTGTTCCAGCCATTTGGGCTTGTTTTCTGCCCTTCACACCTGTGATGACCTCTTCCTCTGCGGGTCTTTGCACAGGATGGAAAGCCATCTTTCTTCTCCACTTCACCTAGTTCACTCCTAATCATCCTTGGGCTCAAGAGTCACTTTCCCAGGGAGGTCTCTGATCACTCTAAAGAACTCGGTCCCCAGCACTTTGGGAGGCAGAGGCGGGTGGATCACAAGATCAGGAGATCGAGACCATCCTGGCTAACACAGTGAAACCCTGTCTCTACTAAAAATACAAAAAATTAGCCGGGCATGGTGGCAGGCACCTATAGTCCCAGCTACTGGGGAGGCTGAGGCAGGAAAATAGTGTGAACCCAGGAGACGGAGCTTGCAGTGAGCTGAGATCTTGCCACTGCACTCCAGCCTGGGCAACAGAGTGAGACTCCATATCAACAACAACAAGAAGAACAAAGAACTGGTTCACATTTTTCTATTACAGTTTAAAAACACTTAGGACTGAAAGCATTTTGCATTTCAGATTTTTTTTGGATTTGGGAATATTTGCATTACGATTTATGTAAAATTTTTTTTTACTTTTTATTTTTCAAGACAGGTGTCACTATGTTGCCTAGGATGGGCTCAAGCAATTCCCACCTCAGCTTCCCAAAGTGCTAGGATTATAGGCATGGGCCACAGCACCAGGCATTTGCATTATACTTACCGGTTAAACATTCCAAATCAGAAAATCTGAAATCCAAAATGCTCCAAAGAGCGTTTATTTTAAACTTCATATCAGTGCTCAAAAAGTTTTAGATTTTAGGCCAGGCATGGTGGCTCACACCCGTAATCCTAGCACTTTGGGAGGCTGAGGCGGGTGGATCACCTGAGGTCAGGAGTTTGAGACCAGCCTGACCAACATCGTGAAACCCCCATCTCTACTAAAAATACAAAAATTAGCCAGGCATGGTGGCAGTCCCAGGTACTCAGGAGGCTGAGACAGGAAAATTGCTTCAACGCAGGTGGCAGAGGTTGCAGTAAGCTGAGATCTCGCCATTGCACTCCAGCCTGGAAGACAGAGTGAGACTCCATCTCAAAAAAAAAAAATTTAGATGTTATACCCTTTCGGATTTTGGATTTTGGATGCTCAATCTGTATAAGCTCCAAAGGGTCATGTCCTTTCCATTTCCCCTTCCTCCCTTCTTTCCTTTCCCTACCCACCCCTCCTTTTCACAGGTGTTTTTGTGATTATTAGATAATCGACCTCCCCCATTAGATTGCAAGCTTCATGAAAGGAGGGACTGTACCTATTTTTGCTCACAATATTGACTCCTGTACCTAGTATATCATCTGGCAGGTAGAAAGTATTTAAATATGATGAATAAATTAACTTGTTGGTTTATATTTATCAGGCACTGAGCTAAGTGCTTTACGTAGATTATCTCATTAAATCTTCACAACAAACCTATGAGATTACTACAATTCTGTATTAGCTCCATTATACAAATGAGAAAACCAGGATAACAGAGATATTAAATACTTTTCTCAAGGACTCACAACACAAATACTGAAATCCTCTATGGTAAAATTACGTGTGACTGGTGCCCATCATTTGTGGATGTCTATGGAGATGTCAATCTATTAACCAAAGAAACGTGGAGCATGTGAGAAAGAAGAGATCTCTGAATCACAAATTGATCATTTACGTCTCTTAAGCAAACCTGAAAATCCTGAATTTAAGAGTCAACAACAGAATCTCATGGCTGTTAGGTCAGGTTACTTAAATAGAAGAAAAAAATAGGCTGTGCCTGAATTGTACTTGTTCAATGAGCCTAACTGTTCCACTGACCAGTGAGGCATAATAACTTTGCAATGTGCAGCACTGAATGTGACTGGCCTGGGCAAATATACCTCACTCAAAAAACTTACCAAGCCAAAATAATAACCTGATTCTCATTTCACCAACAGGAGAACAACTTGCCTTCCTCACTTGTGCTGACCATCTTCCTATGTGCAGATAATATTACTGACCCTCAGAACAAGGATCTCTAAGGAAAAAGGTTTTTTTAAAAAAAAGGAGAAAAGAAAAAGAAAAAAAAGAAATAAAAAATATTACTGAACCACTGTAAGTAGTGCAACTACTTTGAGCAGTTTCTCCAAAGGAACTTGTACATTTTTCCTTCTCCAGCCACACTAACTGACCCACCACTTTTGTGAACACAGAACGACAGCACAGTCATTCTTATGGCTCTCGCTGCAAGAGTAATATTTCAGAGTTTGAGGGAAATTTTATGTTGGTTGATCACAAATGTTTGGAAGAGTTTCATCTTCATTTCTGGAAGTTTTTGTTAAGGATGTTTAAAGTATCATTGCCATCTTTTATGAAATTGCTATCATGACTATGGAATTCTCAGTGTGCCTGAGGGTTGGCAAGTTGATGAATATGTAATCTAGTGGATACAAGAAAATTGTTAGAAATTCTAGTAGCTTCTTTAAACACTAGTAGAAGTTACTGAGGCAGGCCTTCAAGAGGTGAAAATAACTGCTACATCTCCCTAAATCTCAACTAAGTATTAGCATACCAAAACTAAGCTTGATTACTATATTTAAAATATATTAGATTCTCAAACACTACCTTAAATCAGCAAAATTCAAAAGTGACTGCCTTTTTTTTTTTTTTTTTTTTTGGAGACAGAGTCACACTCTGTCACTGAAGTGCAGTAGTACGATCATAGCTCACTCTAACCTCGAACTCCTGGACTCAAGAGATCCTCCTGTCTCAGCCTTCCAAGTAGCTGGTACTACAGATATGCACTACCACTCCAGTCTAATTATAAATAAATTTTTTTTTTTGTAGAGACGGGGTCTTACTATGTTGCCAAGGCTAGTCTCAAACTCCTAATCTTAAGTGAGCCTCTTGCCTTGGCCTTCCAAAGCACTGGGAATGCAGGTGAGAGCCACCATACCTGATCCAATTCATCATTTTTCAATAGAACATGTATCTGGCAAGGTAACCTACCTTGTTTACTAAGGGAATTTCTTCCTAGTGCATAATCTATATAGGAGGCCAAATTAAAGATCAGATTGTTTGATGAGTATGTAACTAGAACAAAGGAAACTGGTATTATTAACAAATATCTGATTCAGTCACTTCCTTGCATAAAAACCTTTCCGTCTTCCTGTGACTTTCGGGATAAATCCAAGAGTCTCGCTTTGTTGCCCAGGATGAGGTGCGGCAGCATAATCTCAACTCACTGCAACCTCAGCCTCCTGGGTTCTCACACCTCAGCCTCCCGTGTAGCTGGGAGAGCACCACCACACCTGACTAACTTTTTGTATTTTAAGTAGAGATGGGGTTTCACCATGTTGGTCAGGCTTGTCTAAAACTCCTGACCCCAGGTGATCCACCAGCCTCAGTCTCCCAAAGTGCTGGGATTACAGGCATGAGCCACCGTGCCTCGCCCCCCTCCTTTCTTTTCAAACTTCACCTGAAGCATTGGTCCTTTAGCCCCAACACACTGAGCTACCTACTACTTCCTTACTTTTGAAATAAATTTCCTTTTATTTTGGGGAAATTCACATTTGTATCTCAAAACTCTGCTCAAGGATCTATCTTCCCTAGCAACTCAATTTGATTTTTCAAACAAGCAACAGTCATTCTATTCTCCACGTTTCCATAGCTATTTGTAATACCTCTATCAACACTTAACTATTGTAGTTACCAATGTAAAAGTTCTCCCTGAGTGAAAGGTGAGTTTCTTGAAAGTTGGGACAATCCTATTTATTAAATACTAATTTTGGGCAAACAGTAGAAACTCAAAAAATGCCCTCCAATTGCTTGGTATGTCCATAAACTAAGCGGTAAACTGGCTGTCTCCATTCTTCAATAATTACACAACATTCTTTTTTTTTTTTGAGATAGGGTCTCGCTCTGTCTCTGTCACCCAGGCTTGAGTGCAGTGGCGCGATCTCCATTCGCCGCAACCTCTGCCTCCTGGGTTCAAGCGATTCTCCTGCCTCAGCCTCCCAAGTAGCTGGGATTACAGGCATGCACCACTGTGCCTGGCCAATGTTTGTATTTTTAGTAGAAATGGGGTTTTGCTATGTTGACCAAGCTGGTGTTGAACTCCTGACCTCAGGTGATCTGCCTGCCTCGGGCTCCCAAAGTGCTGGGATTACAGGTGTGAGCCACTGTGCCCAGCCACAACATTCTGTATTATAAAATATTCCCCTATATATTCCATTAGATCAGTGGTTCTTTCACAGTTTTGAATTTTGTGACTTAGAAGAATTTTAAAACATTTTGGAGAGCAACAAAGAAAACATTAAAACTATAATCCATTAACATCATAATTTCAAAAATATATATTAAGTCTGAATATATCAGAGAGTATATAATTTCAGAATAAGGACAGCATTTTAAATTGTACAAATTTAACTTTTAAAAAAATTATCTAGATTGTCTTTATTTTTCATTTCACCACCAATTAGTGAAAGATAGTATTTGGAAAACACTGAACTAGACTAGCATCTTCCCTGAAATAATTTTGAAAAACTGTATGTTTTGTATACATTCTTAAGTTAGCATCTGTGATATTTCACGGTATGTTCAAGTTGTTGTAATGAATGTCATTTCTGGCAGGTTATAAATACTACAAAATAAAACTATGTCATCTTAGAAAATACACTCAATGGAATCTCTATACTGTAATTCTTTGATAGCAACCACCAATAATTTTAAAATACACTAACAATTGGAACATTTACATTTTTCTTTGATTTCCATTCTACTTCCCCACAACATTTCATAATATATTTATACTCAGAAGTCTGTTATCAATGTACTTAAATTTAATTTTAAAAATTTCTGGGCTGGGCAGGGTGGCTCACGCCTGTAATTCCAGCACTTTGGGAGGCCAAGGCAGGCGGATCACCTGAGGTCAGGAGTTCGAGACCAGCCTGGCTAACATGATAGAAACCCTGTCTGTACTAAAAATACAAAAATTAGCCGGGTGTGGTGGTGAGCACCTATAATCCCAGCTACTCGGGAGGCTAAGACAGGAGAATCACTAGAACCTGGGAGGCGGAGGTTGCAGTGAGCCGAGATCATGCCACTGCACTCCAGCCTGGGCAACAAAGAGCGAAACTCTGTCTCAACAACAACAACAAAAAGTTCTGGCCAGGTGTGTGGCTCAAGCCTGTAATCCAACACTTTGGCAGGCTGAGGCGGGAGGATCCCTTGAGCCCAAGAGTTTGAGAACAGCCTGAGCAACATACTGACACCCTGTCCCCTCAAAAAAATTTTAAAAATTAGCCAGCCTTCATGGCACTCACCTGTAGTCCCAGCTACTTAGCAGGGTGAGGTAGGAGGATTGTTTGAGTCTAGGAATTGAGGCTGCAGTGAGTCATGATCATGCCACTGCACTCCAGCCTGGGCGACATAGTGAGACCTTGTCAAAAAAAAAAAAAAAAAAGAAAAAGAAAAAGAAAATTATGACTATAAATGTTAAAAAAAAAAAAAAAAAACCTTGAACTGAGTTATTATAATTGTCAAGGCATGTTTGATCAAAACAACATAAATATATGAATAAATATTGATATTAAACACAAGATACATACATTTACTGGAAATGCATTTCACAGATGATTTTTTTCCAATGAATGATTGTGCCAAATATGTGTTTGCTAGAGTAAAACAGGGCTTATCATGTATTTTATTCCCTTTTTTCTTTTCTTTTGCTTATGTGTTAACATTTGTTCACAAAAAATTATGCACGACAGGAATAGAAGGGGTTTTGCTTGAGCTATGTCACAAAGTTCTTTAAACTCCTTTCAAGCTATGTGCAAACAAAACCCTTCAAAAGCATTTTTAATGATCAACTGACACTTCTATAAGGTCCTTCTTCAGTTCGTTGAAAGTAAAAGCTGGAAACCATAAGAGTTGCAGAAGTGTTGCTACCAAGTGATTACGGACATTTAGTTTCTCCATTTGTGCCTAGTGTTCCTTTTCCATCCTGGGACAATGTATCACAGTAAGACTAGGGATGGCATGCCTATATGGTGAAAGTATGACTTTTTTTGGTGAAATAGGAAAAGAGTGATTGTGAAAGGAGAGGTGGAAAAGGAAAAACAGCTCAACAGGAGCATTCTTCAACAGTTTAGTTTTAGGGGAAAAAGGCCATTTGCAAGTGGAAAGCCTGAGAATCAACTCTCTTAAACAGTTCATGTGCTCACACACTGCTTGGAAATTCTTTGTGTTCCTCCAGGGCTAAAGTACCCCAGTTGGAAGAACATTGGACTAGACCTGAAAGTATTAGAGCTTTCTTTGAAGACGTTACATCCCAAGCCTGGGATGTGCTCTCAGTCTTAAACAGATGACTGTCAGCCCAATCACATCTTTGGGACGGCAGATTTCTTTTGTAAAGACTGATCTCATTATTTATGCTGATTCTCTTATCTCTAGTTTTCAAAGTGTGGTATTTTCTCACCTGGACATTATCTCCAAGTTTTGGGGGATTGAAGTCACCCTATTTGAACCTAAAGCCTCCTATGAAGTTTTTGCATAAAGTTGTGTAGAAAGCCCTGTTTACAGTATTTCTTCATAGCACTATACCATTATGACCTTGGCATCTTTCTCTCTTCCACATTTTCTCACTTGATTCTTCTGAAGGTAACTGGTTTGCACTGCTAACTTGTAAGAAGTGGATTAGTGTGAAATCTGTGGCTACTGAAGAGAGTCGAGTAAATTGATTTACCAGAGAAATGAGTCTGTGAAACAAATAGCATCTGTGAGGTAAACATTTGGGATACGTCTCCTAATGAACAGAAATCAGTAATATGGTTTTATTAGTAATAATTACTTTCAAATAATAAACATCAACCTGTATTCTATTGTTCCTATTCTTTGCAGCCCATAACAAAACTACATTTAAATCAAAATAGACTGTAAAAAGAAACCATTTTGGCCGGGCGCAATGGCTTGCGCCTGTAATCCCAGCACTTTGGGAGGCCAAGGTGGGTGGACCCCTTGAGGTCAGGAGTTCAAGACCAGCTGGGCCAACACGGACCCCGTCTCTACTAAAAACACAAAAACTAGCCGGAGGTGGGGGCACACACCTGTAATCCCAGCTACTCGGAAGGCTGAGGCAGGAGAGTTGTTTGAACCCAGGAGGCAGAGGTTGCAGTGAGCCAAGATTGCACCACTGCACTCCACCCTGGGTGACACAGCCAGACTCTATCTCAAAATAAATAAACAAAAATAAAAATACAATGCAAATATTACCAACATTTAAAATCTACTATGTTTCTGTTCTACTGGCTTATTCAGCAAAATTCTGATCTACGTTTTAGTCTTTTATTGGAAGTTCAAGGTTCTTGGTACCTACAGTGCCCACAAATTTGCAGATTCATATATTTATTCATTCAACAAATCTTTACTGATTGTCCACCATGTCACAGTCACTGTTCCCAGCTTCTGAAAACATAATATTGAGCAAAGCCAACAATGGACCCTGCCCTCACAGGATTTTCAGTTTAATGCAATAATCAATGCCCTAAGGAAATAATTATACAAGTTTAAAAACTGCAATTGTGACAAGGGCTGGGAGGGAGAGTTAGAAGAATGCTAGGATAATCTGTATTAAGATATTTGAATATCTGGGGCTGTGGGTGGTCAGAGAAAGCTGCCCTAAGAAAGTGATCTAAGGATGAATGTGTGTCAATTAGGAGAAGGGAGGGAAGAGTTTTACAGCAGGGAACAATGGCTTGTGCAAAGGCCAGATAGTTCTCAAAGAAAATGTGAAGGAGGGAAGGAGGCGAGTGTTGGAGAGATGAGGCTGGAGCAGTACAAGGCCACTAAACCTTGCTGGGCTTGGTAGCCATTTTAGAAGTGTTTTGATATGTGTAATAGACCAACAGAAAATAACTGAAACTTTGAAGGGTTTTAGGTATGAAGGGATCAAGAATCATGAGTGTGGGTGGGGTGATAGGATCAGATTTGCATTTTGAAAAGATTACTGACTTCTGTAGAGAATGGATAGGAGGGCACGGCCAGAATGTGTGAGTTATTGTGACAGATGCTTCTCTGAAAATATGCATGTAAATTTAAGCTCTTGTAAAATAAATAATGTTTTAAAGAGATTGAAATTTTCTAAGAAAAGAAATACCATGGTTTTTATCTTTTGAATCTTTTGTGTTTATTTTGGGGGAAAGGCCAAAATTGGTTCATAAGTGGAGAAAAAGAAGAATGAACAGTACTTATCCTTCAAAATGCTAGGGAAAACCATGTCATTTATTTTGTTTGTTTGAGACAAGGTCTTGCTCTGTTGCCCAGCTGGAGGGCAGCCATGTGATCATAGCTCACTGCAACCTCAAACTCCTGGGCTCAAGGGATCCTCCCATCTCTACCTCCCAAGTAGCTGGGACTACAGGTGTGAGCCACCACATCCAGCTAATTTTTTTATTTTTTGTAGAGACAAGGTCTCAATATGTTGCCCAGGCTATATGGCATTGATTACTGATGTTGTTAACTTTCTCCACAAATGAAAATAGTTTTACTGACTTTTTTGTATGCTCAATATAAACTACATTTTTAATATAAGACTACAGAAAATGTATTAAGAAAGTTTTTTTTTAAAACTAAAATTCTCACCAGGCATAGTGGTTCATGCCTGTAATCCCAGCACTTTAGGAGGCCGAGGCGGGTGGATCACTTGACGTCAGGAGTTTGAGACCAGCCTGACCAATATGGTGAAACCCCATCTCTACTAAAATTACAAAAATTAGCCGGATGTGGTGGCATGTGCCTGTAGTCCCAGCTACTTGGGAGGCTGAGGAAGGAGAATCGCTTGAACCTGGGAGGTGGAGGCTGCAGTGAGCCCATAGATTCTATTCTGGTGAACATCTTTTTAAAGTTTTCTCCATGCTTCTGTTCGTACATGGATTTGACATATAACTCTAGGAACAAGGGCTGTTTTGTTCAGCAACGTATATATGCCCAGGGCTTAACAACATAGATGCTCAATAAATACTAATTGAATAATTATTGTTAATATGTTGCTTTTTTCACTCAACGTAAGCTTGATTTTTTTTTTTTTTTTTTGAGATGGAGTCTTGCTCTGTCACTAAAGCTGGAGCGCAGTGGCACAATCTCGGCTCTCTGCAAGTTCCGCCTCCCGGGTTCCAGCGACTCTTGTGCCTCAGCTTCCTGAGTAGCTGAGATTACAGGAATGTGTCACCACACCTAAGTTTTGTATTTTTAATAGAGACAGGGTTTCACCATGTTGACCAGGCTGGTCTCGAACTCCTGACCTCAGGTGATCCATCAGGTGATTCGTCCACCTCAGCCTACCAAAGTGCTAGGATTACAGGTGTGAGCCACCACGCCCAGACAATCTTGATCTTTTCAATCAAAAGACTGATCTTTTTGGCTGGGCACGGTGACTCACATCTGTAATCCCAGCATTTTGGGAGGCTGAGGTGGGTGGATCACCCAAGGTCAGGAGTTCGAGGCCAGCCTTGCCAACATGGTAAAACCTGATCTCTACCAAAATACAAAAATTAGCTGGGCATGGTAGCACGTGCTTGTAATCCCAGCTACTCGGGAGGCTGAGGCAGGAGGATTACTTGAACCTGGGAGGTGGAGGTTGCAGTGAGCTGAGACTGTGCCATTGCACTCTGGCCTGGGTGACAAAGTGAGACTCTGTAAGATCAATCTTTTAATGGCTGGTCAATAATTTATAATAGGAATGTACCATAATGCATATAAATAGGATAGAATGGAATAGAATAAATGGAAGGTCAAGGGATCTTCTTGATCCTGTTTTTTAGGCTTGTAAACAGTGCCGCAATAAACATGTTTGCACGGACATCTTAATACATCTATCTAGGATAATTTCTTAGTGCTGAAATTGCTGGGTAAAAAGTTATATACACGTTTTATATGTTGATACATACAAGCAACCTAGCAGAAAACTTGTTCTTATCTATATTCCCACTATGCTCATTTTACTATACCTTGGATGGGTTAAAAAAAATTACTTATCAATGGTGACTTTTATGCAAATTTCTGATTACTAGCCAAGGCTGCACATCTTTTTGAATGTTTTCTAGTCATTTGTCTTAAATCTAGCAGTCTGGACTGCTATAACAGAATAGCACAAACAGTAGTTTAAAAACAACAGAAATGTATTTCTCAGTTCTGGAAGCTGGGAAGTCCAAGATTAAGGCACAAGCAGATTCAGTGTCTGGAAGAGGCCTGTTCCTCATAGACGGCACTTTGTCACTGCACATAGTGGAAGGGCAAACAAGCTCTTCCACAAGCCTCTTTTATAAGGGCTCTAAAACACAGGACCCTGTCCTCATGACCTAATCACCTCAAAGTCCCCACTTTTTTTTTTTTTTTTTAAGACAGAGTCTCACTCTGTCTCCCAGGCTAGAGTACAGTAGCACGATCTTGGCTCACTGCAACCTCTGCCTCCCAGGTTCAAGTGATTCTTGTCCCTCAGCCTCCTGAGTAGCTGGGATTACAGGTGTGCACCACCACGCCCAGCTACTTTTTGTATTTTTAGTAGAGATGGGGTTTCACCATGTTGGTCAGGTTGGTCTCGAACTTCTGACCTTGTGATCCGCCCACCTTGGCCTCCCAAAGTGCTGGGATTACAGGAATGAACCACTGCACCCAGCCCGGCCTGACTTCTTAATACCATTACCATGGGGCTTAGGTTTCAGCATATAAATTTTGGGGAGAACACAAATGTTCAGGCCATGGCACTTGTGTTTTAGACGGTAGCACTTTGTATAAGATTTTTTAATACATGTCCTCTGTACATTTTTTCTTCCACTACATTTGTTTTTATAATTGATTTATTAGACCTCTGTGTATATCAGTGATATTAAGCCTTTGTCTGTCACATATATCACAGATTTCTTTTTCCTAGTCACCTTAAAAATTCTTTGTTTATAATATGTTCATTCCCTTTGCCATAGATTCTCCTTTTTAGAATTCACCTTAAAGAAATAATATTTACAAAGTTCTACTTTCAAGGATGTTCACTGAAGAATTGTTTATAATGGTTAAAAAAAAGAAAAACCCACAAAGCCCACCTGTAAACAATGAAATGTTCAACAGTGGAACACTGGTTAAATCATTTTTAAATTTGTATATTTTATTTTTATTTTATTTTTTGAGACAAGAGTCTCGCTCTGTTGCCCAAGCTGGAATGCAGTGCCGCCGATCTCGGCTCACTGCAACATCCCCATCCCGGGTTCAAGCAATTCTCATGCCTCAGTCTCCCAAGTAGCTGGGACTACAGGTGTACGCCACCATACCCAGCTAATTTTTATATTTTTAGTAGAGACAGGGTTTCACCATGTCGCCCAGGCTGGTCTCAAACTCCTGACCTCAGGTGATATGCCCACCTCAGACTCCCAAAGTGGGATTACAGGCATGAGCCATTATCCCCGGCTAGTTAAATCAATTATGATATATCCATAGTCATTGAAATGATACAAAAGATTTCATTATGTTAAAACATATTATTAACTAAAAGCACAAATATCTAGGATCTATAACTTATAAACACCAAAAAAAATATTTTTTTTAGGGAGGCACAGAGAAAAAGGAGACTGTACTTATACAACAGTGGTTAATTCTGGGTACTGGAAATAAGAGGTGATCCTTTCTTTCTCTCAATGAGATAATTGAACAAGAAAATCTAAAATTTAATGTAGCTTATAATTATGCAGATATATAGTAGCTAATGGTGCCTTAGACTGCAGGGCATTACTCCTGTCTTCAATCTTACAAACTTAACTTCTGCCTCATTCAATAACCTCAAGCAAGTTGTTTAGCCTTTTTGCACACGGGTCTCCTCATCTGTTAAATGATGATAATAATAGCCATCATGAATTAACTCAGGGAGGTTCTGTAAACCCAATGTTTGTAATTCACTATAAACTACATAGAAAATGTCACTAATAATATTTATATCTAACTATGATTATTACAATTTTTAACATAAAGGCAATGGCAACATTAACTCACTACCTTTATTTTTTATTATTTTTCTGAGACGGAGTTTCACTTGTCACCCAGGCTGGAGTGCAATGGTGCAATCTCAGCTCACTGCAACCTCCATCTCCCGGGTTCAAGTGATTCTCCTGCCTCAGCCTCCCAAGTAGCTGGGATTACAGGCATGCGCCACTGTGCCCGGTTAATTTTGTATCTTTAGTAGAGATGGGGTTTCACCATGTTGGCCAGGCTGGTCTTGAACTCCTGACCTCAGGTGATGCCACCCGCCTCAGCCTCCCAAAGTGCTGGGATGACAGGTATGAGCCACCATGCCTGGTCACTCAGTACCTTTAAGAAGAATATTTTTGTACTAAGCCAAAAAAAAAAAAAAAAAAAAAAAAGGAAAGGAAACAGACGAAAAAGTTGCCTACCAAAATTGACTGCAAGGGAAGATATAATAAATTATTCAACACTTACTACTTGCCTACTATGTACTGGTGGGGGTGGGATGGAGGTATAAGACAGTCCCTGTTCTCATGTGCTTCATTTTGGTGGATGACTCATGTCAATCCCACAGACAGAAAGGCTACTGTCCCTACAGCCTAAAGAGGCAAAGTACCTCTACTAAGGGAGTGAAGGACAGTCAAGTTTGACCCTCAAAGATCAGCTGGGCCAGGTATAGAAGCTAAGCCCCATCACAGAGATATGGTGAGCCAGTAACAAGTGTAATCTACAGCAGTTTTATGTGGGGTAAGGTGAAATTAGGGGACAAATTGGTTGGGGATGCCCCATTCTTAAGGGGTTCCCCTGGTAAGCATAAGGGGGAATTCCCTTGAATATGGTAGTACCCTAACAACAAGTATAGGGGTTAGAGGGGAGAACACATCCCTGCTTGCTAGTAGGAGACTGGAAGGGCTTGGGGAATTCCTAAAAACTCCATTTACAGTGTAGGAGATCCCCTTCTGTTAGTCAAAGTTCCCTTCTTACAGAGTATTCTGAGACATTTGTGATTACTATCCCCTGGAGCTTTGTTTCTGATTTCCAACTTCCTTCAGGGCTTAGAGGAAGAAAACTGAATACATATATATACATATATACAAAATCATAAATATATAAATACACAGGCATGCATACTCAACCACACGCAAACACACATACACATCACTCTGATACTGTTAGTTCAGTGGTCCTAGAATTTAAGTCATTTATTTGTACCACTTGAATCTAGTGTCATTCGTTCCTAATTAGTCCATGTTTAAACATAACTTCAGATAGAAGACAATGAGGATTTTATAAAACATAAGGTAAGATATATGTCTGAGAAAAAGGCAGTTCTGACATAACACAATTAGGGACTTAAACGTTTTTGGTTGATTCTGGCACTATTAGCAAAAATAATATTAACATAAACTTATATAGTGCCAACTGTGTATTAGGATATGAGATGAGACGTAGCAAATATTTGAATTTAACAGTTTTGGAATGAAAACAAGCTTTAGAGGTGAAATACAATTTTTTTTTTTTTTTTTTTTTTTTTTTTTGAGACGGAATCTCGCTCTGTCCCCCAAGCTGGAGTGCAATGGCCCAATCTCGGTTCACTGCAACCTCCGCCTCTCGGGTTCAAGCAATTCCTCTGCCTCAGCCTCCTGAGTAGCTGGGATTACAGGCACGCGCCACCGTGCCTGGCTAATTTTTTGAATTTTTGGTAGAGACGGGGTTTCACCATGTTGGTCAGGCTGGTATTGAACTCCAGACCTCGTGATCCACCCGCCTCGGCTCCCAAAGTGCTGGGATTACAGGCGTCAGCCACTGTGCCCAGCAAAATAAAAATTCTTAAGTCCATTTTCATTTCCCATCACCTTGATCCTAGATAAGTAATTAACTTCAGTAACTCTTCCCTGTTTTTATGGGGGTGGAGGCTGTGGTGATTAAAATATAATAAATGTATTTATTTTCAAAATGTCTAGAATGAAAAAAAAAAAACCCACGCATTAAAAACAGAGCACAAGTATTATTATAGCATTCTTCCATATGTGGCACATATTATATACAGCTTCACTAGACAGAGTTCTCTTATTTCTGAAGGGTAAAAACTCCATCGTCTTAAACCTCTCAGCAGCTAAAACAAAGCAGGACAAAACAAAACAAAACAAAAAACCCTACAACTGTACTCACCTGAGGAAATGCATCAGAATTTCAAGCTCTTGAGCACTGGTGGCCAAGTGACAATATGTTTATTACTGGAAAAATACTCAAAGCCAAAATCCTTTTGTGGCAGGGTAGTACTGTCATTCTTTACATTAAAATTACCTATAGTCTATAAGATAGAACCAATGTTTTTTGTTTGATACACAACACTGCCAATCAACACAGGTACTAAAAATTACAGTGAATCAAGTGAATGTTGCTTTGAATAAATCTATACAATCAGTATGAGTCTGGATGTGGATTCATGTGTTTAGTCCATTTAAAAAATATTAAGGAAAACGGCCTTTTATAATATGTTTGAGAAGACTTCTTTATTTAAATATTTATTTATTTTTAAAAGACTAGTCAAGTGGAAGTGGGGAAAGAGTGGCACAAAGGGAAACCAACTGTGAATAACCAATTGAGACAATTCACTACCTTGGGACCAGCCAAAGCTTGCTTTTTAAAGTAACCTTGAAATACATACCATATTCCATATTATACAAAGCTTTACATATTGCTCTTAGTTTTGAAATAGAAAAAAACTTTTTGAAGAGAGTAAGAATCATAAAACTAGAAGGTCTAAAAATTGTAACACTTCCTCTTCATAAAACATGTATCTTTATTTACATTAATATTTTAGGAGGTTCACGCCTTTAACATAACCCCATTAGATAATCTATAACTGTAAAGAGTTCATGTATATTTCTCATTTTCTGCACATATGTATTAATGTAAAAAATCTGCCCTGCCATATTCTTTTTTAGTCAACAATTATCTTGAGCATTTTATTAGTTTGTGATTCACCTTCTAATATATATGTTGCTTAAGAGTAAAAAGCCCCTCCATAACTTTAAAACATCTTTTTATTAACCTGAAATAGGCTTAAATTCTCACGTTGTCAGATGAGTCTTAACACTTTAGTATTTGCTAAATTTAGCCTATTAAGATTTTTTTAAAGGAGCATAAGGGCCCTAAATTGGAAAAAAAAAAAAAAAAAAAAAAACTCTCCTACGATCATAATTGTGGGATTTCATTTCCAGTTCATTCTGTTGGAATCAATCTGAATTCCATGTAATGTAAACAGTTCAAAAAGTCTTAAAAATGAATTGTTGACTTTAAACAATCTTCGGAGCCGCTCACAATGTCCGTAGAAGCAAACTCCTCCCCGCTCCTGGGGAAAACCCTGCCTAATATTTATAACGTTATGACATACTGTAATACTCACAAGGTGGTTGTAGAAGTATAAACACGACTGGAGTTATCTGATTGGCTGCTGGTGATGTAACACCCATGTCAATACTTCCCAGTGAACGCACGTGTTCGACCTTTTATTTAAATTTCCATTTCATCACAGCAATAAGACACTCGGGGCGGTGCATTTTCTGTGAAATGATTATTGCCCTGGGCCCGAGGTGCTGCCTCGCACAATGCATCAGAGGAGGTTGTGTCCGTGGTCGTAACCTCCTCGCGTGAAAGGCACCGCCTGGTCCAGTCTTTGTGAAGGAACAAAATAAGTTCACTTCCTCGGGCACCGCCACCCACCCTCAGCAAATGACAAGGCTGGAGCGCAGCTCCCACCGCACAGTTATTTGCAAAGTCCCAGGTGAACTCGTGGCGAGAGAAGGAAAATGCGCGTCCCGGGCGCGGGTAGGTGCGTGTGGGCAGCGGGGAGGCGGCCAGACCCTGACACTCGCCAGCTGTTTGTCCTCCGCGTAGCCCGGCCCCGGCCGCACACGCCCGCCCCCTCCCTGAGACCCCCAACCCGCCGCCCGGCCTTTTGTCCCCCGCCCCTCGGCCGACTTCCTTCCCCGTGGCCGCACCCCCGCCCCCAGGCCGGAGGCGCGGCCCAGCCCCTTTCCTGGTCCCCTGGCGCCCCCACCCCACCCCAGCCCAGCCCCAAGCCCAGCCCCCCTCCCCCAGCCCGGCCCCCACCCTTTCCCCCTCCAGCGGTTACTGCTACCCCGGTGCATTGTGGGCGCACGGTCCGTTGTTCATTTGCCATTCGACCTCCGCCAGGGCCTGGTCGGACGGAAACGCTCCGCCGGCTTTATTGTCGCTTCGTTATGTGGCGGAGCCGAGCAGCTTAGCGTGCCTCTCACCCTCAGCGCCTGCGAAGCCGGCGGCGGCGTCGGGACTCCTCGGCGCGCGGAGGAAGGATATCTGTGTGGAGGGTCGGTGTGTGCGCGCGGCTTTAAAGAGGGGGCAGCGAAGGGTCTCCCCGCACTCCGCCGCTCAACTTCGAAGGCCTCGCTTGCCCCCGGCTCGCTCCTCACCTCTCCGCCGCCCGCCCCCTTCTCCGCGCGGGACGCTGCCCGGAGCGCGGCGGGGCGGGGGTGGAGGACGAGAGAGCGGCCGGAGGCGTCGGCCCGGCAGCGGCAGCGGACGCGTGCGGCAGCCCCGGGAGCGAGCGCGAGCCGGGCTGCCGGGCGAGAGGGCGAGGCCGAGCCCCGCGAGACCGGAACGCCGGGGGCGGGGGCGGGGGCGAGACAGAGGGGGAGCCGCGGGGAGCGCGCGGGACGCGGCCCGAGGCCGTGCGCGAGCCGGGGCACCGGGCGGCGGCGGCGGCGCGCGCCATGTCGTTCAGTGAAATGAACCGCAGGACGCTGGCGTTCCGAGGAGGCGGGTTGGTCACCGCTAGCGGCGGCGGCTCCACGAACAATAACGCTGGCGGGGAGGCCTCAGCTTGGCCTCCGCAGCCCCAGCCGAGACAGCCCCCGCCGCCAGCGCCGCCCGCGCTTCAGCAGCCTAATGGGCGGGGGGCCGACGAGGAAGTGGAATTGGAGGGCCTGGAGCCCCAAGACCTGGAGGCCTCCGCCGGGGCGGTCGCCGGCGCCGCCGAGGAAGCCAAGGAGTTGCTGCTCCCCCAAGACGCGGGCGGCCCCACCTCGCTTGGCGGCGGTGGCGCGGGGGGCCCCCTGCTAGCGGAAAGGAACCGTCGGACTCTGGCCTTCCGAGGCGGCGGCGGCGGCGGGGGTCTCGGCAACAATGGCAGTAGCCGCGGCCGCCCCGAGACCTCGGCGTGGCCCCTGAGGCATTTCAATGGGCGAGGGCCGGCGACTGTGGATCTGGAGCTGGACGCGCTGGAGGGGAAGGAGTTGATGCAGGACGGCGCGTCCCTGAGCGACAGCACCGAGGACGAGGAGGAGGGGGCGAGCCTGGGCGACGGCAGCGGGGCGGAAGGCGGCAGCTGCAGCAGCAGCAGGCGGTCGGGCGGCGATGGCGGGGACGAAGTGGAGGGCAGTGGTCTGGGAGCTGGCGAAGGAGAGACTGTCCAGCACTTCCCGCTCGCGCGGCCCAAGTCTCTAATGCAGAAGCTCCAATGTTCCTTCCAGACCTCCTGGCTCAAGGACTTTCCCTGGCTGCGCTATTCCAAGGATACTGGTCTTATGTCTTGCGGTTGGTGCCAAAAGACCCCTGCAGATGGGGGAAGCGTGGACCTTCCCCAAGTGGGGCATGATGAGCTTTCGCGAGGGACCCGCAACTACAAGAAAACCCTCCTCCTGAGGCACCACGTCTCTACCGAGCACAAACTCCACGAAGCCAACGCCCAGGTACAGTATATCCTGCTCCTACTTTTTTGAGATCTTTTAGGGAAAGGTTTATCAGCATTCCCTTCCCCCCACCCCCCAAAAAAATCTCAAAACCATTTTCCTGGGTGAAGACATCGTTCCAGTTGAGAGGTGCGGGAAGCTTACGCGTGGGGGTTTAGAAAGCCTGGGAACAAGTTTTGAAAAGTTCTGTGTGTTGTGGGGGGAAGGGGATGGAATGACAATTGTCTTGTCGTAGCGCTGGATTTTTTTTTTTTTATGACTCAGATTTCTTATCAGATTGAATCAAAAAGAAAGTGAAGTTGAAGGTTTTAACCTAAAAGGCTGACTTTGCGGTAAAAAAAATTTATTAGCTGTGATTTTAGAGAAGCTGCTCTGTGCTCACAGACGTTTAGTGTGCTGGTCGAAGTCAAATCGGGCAACTCTTTGAAAGAGTGGATTAAACAGTTTTCCTTTACCTTTAAGGCTGCCCCTTTCAGGAAAACGTCCAGCCGAAAACATTCTTTATATGAGATCAAGATAATGTGAAGTATGAGAGAGTATGTAAATGTAGAGAATGCTATTTGGAACTCTTTGCTCTTGTGTATAATTTTACTAAATTAATCTCTGTTGAACTTTCTTACCAAGGCCTGGTTTTGGTAAATTATTGTAGTTTTTACTTGTTTACTCAGATTTCTGTGCTGAGATTTTTTTCGTGCTGTTCCTTTTCAGAAAGATTTTTAAATGCAGTTTACAATTAAGTACTTTAAACTTAGCATTAGAAATGTTTAATGTGTAGTGATTTGTATCAAGTAGTGGATTTGGATTGGTAGGGAATTTATTTACCAAACACCGTGAAAGTGCTTACAAAAAGTAAGCTGTACTTTAGTTCTTAGTCCTTGTTTTAACATTTCCAGTCTAAAGATAGTAAGCCTTACTATTTTGATAATCTGTATTCAAGCCAAACAGATGTTGATCAGTCCTCACTTTTTGACTTGAAGGCAACCTGTGGTGGTAGATGGAATTCATTCTTTCGTGTTGGTAGCCAGTCGTTGATTTTATAAAGTTAGCTCTCAGATAGTAGTTTGTTTATTGGAATGATTCTCCTGTTCAGCGCACTTACCGTGGGTTAATTAGGCGCACCAGTAACCCACAGACACAGCACCCATGTTTCTCAGAAGTTAGGGCTTTAACTTTAAAGCACAGGGTAATTTCCCCGCCCCCGCCCCAGTGGACAATGTAGTAGGGTTTTTGTTGTTGTTGTTTTGCACACATTTTAGTTGCCTAAGCCCTAGAAGGAAGGTCATTTAACGATACAAGGCCGAGAAGGGTTAAGTAAGTTGTCCTAAGAGTCTAGGGTGACCCAACTGAGGCTAGAGCCTGTAAGGAATGTCGTAATGGAAAAAGAATGGATTTGGAGTAAATCTGGGTTCAGATCTCAACTTTCTGCAATTAACTAGCTTTGTGAGCTTGGGCAATAGAGTGAAATGGAACTAACAGTTCCTTGTCTTTCGTGTGCCAAACACATTTATTCTGCAAAGTATTTATTTTTTGTTCCCATTTTACAGAAGAGGAATCTAAAGCCTTAAAGGGTTAAGTAACATTCCTGAAGTTAGGTAGTAAGATGATGGAGTTGCAGGGGACTTGTGAAAATGGAAGTTTAATTTTCCAAATAGGGCTAGGTTGGTTACTTAGAAAATGTTAAATGGGATGAATTTTCTTAATCTGCTGTGGACCAATTACTGTATCAGCATAGTCTCTCCCTGAAGGTAAATCTGAATGGGAATGCAAATTATAATTAGCTCCTTTAGTGAACCTGAAATCAGAAGAAGGGGCATCAGTTGGATAACCTTAAGTTAGCCTCAACCTGGGTGTATTCTCCTCTGGGTATATATCTTTGTCTTGGAATTCCTAGGAAAAACCTTTCTAAACTTGAACTGAACTATGAGTCTCTTCCTGTTCACTCCTTTAAATTCCCCCATCAGTGCAATCTGCAGGCCATCTCCTTTCTTTGGGACGTTCTATACAATATGCATATATTAAGGACTACAGTTTTAGTAAGTCCTGTGTGTCCTAAGGTTATATGTTAGTCTCCTTGATTGGATTTTGAGTGTTTTCACTTTGAATTGATCCTAATCATTTCTTAGTTTCGTTATAACTAATCTTGAGGGGATATCTTGTTATCAACCCCAGGTACCAGCTGTATAAATATCTCTTTGTCTTAACTTGAGTGACAGGTTCCTCATCTGTTTTACTCTTTTTGGAGACTGCAATCTTTTTTTTTCCCCGTTCTTCTGCCGTCTCCAATTACCTGTAGGAGGCACTATAACACAACACGTAATGTAAGCGCCTACATGGCTGAAGGTCAGAGGACTTTGCTCCTAAATCTCTACTTTTTTGGGCAGGCAAATTAATTTTTAGTTTCCATATGTATGCAAAGTATGTGTGCCAGCATAAAACCACTTAGTGCTGTTATTTATTATCATTATTACCTTTTTGTTTTGTTTTTTTGAGACAGTGACTCCATTGCCCAGGCTGGAGTGCAGTGGTGAGATCAAGGCTCACTGCAGCCTCCTGGGCTCAGGCATCCTCCCGAGTAGCTAGAACTACAGGTGCACGCCACCATTCCTGGCTAGTTTTTAAGTTTTTTTTTTTTTTTTTTTGTAGAAACGGGGGTCTCACTATGTTGCCCAGGCTGGTCTCAGACTTCTCGGCTCAAGCAGTTTTCCCACCTTGACCTCCCCAAAATGCTGGGATTACAGGTGTGAGCCACTGAACCTGGCCATTATTACTTATTTTGATCACCAGTCAGTTCTCCTTTTTTATACCTTCAGAGACTTTGTGGCCATCAGGTTCTTTGAACATTCTGAGCCTATTTCTCATACATGAAATTTTTCTCAGCTTCACAAACACTCTTGAATATCTTGTCTTAAAAACCTGGAAATGAGAGTTCTAGAATTCTTCAGGCAAGAAATCAGTTTGAGTCTAAGAGTACTAAACTCCTATTTTCCCCATCATTTCTCAGAGTCCTGTTTCTGAGAGGAATTTGTTTTTTTTGTTTGTTTGTTTTGTGTTTTTTTTTTTGAGACAGAGGCTCGCTCTGTCAGGCCATTCTCCTGCCTCAGCCTCCCGTGTAGCTGGGATTACAGGCGCCCGCCACCGCGCCGGGCTAATTTTTGTATTTTTTTAGTAGAGACGGGGTTTCACCATGTTAGCCAGGGTGGTCTCGATCTCCTGACCTCGTGATCCGCCCGTCTCGGCCTCCCAAAGTGCTGGGATTACAGGCATGAGCCACCGCGCCCGGCCTCTGAGAGGAATTTGGCCACATCTTAACACAGTCATGTACTGCATAACATTTTCAAGGATGGACTGCATATATGATAATGGTCCCAAAAAGACTACAGTGGAGCTGAAAAATTACTATCATCTAGTAATACCGTAAAGTTGTAGTGCACTTTGTTTTGTAATCCCAGCAGATCGGGAGGCGGAGGTGGGTGGATCACTTAAGGTCAGGAGTTCAAGACCAGCTTGACCAACGTGGTGAAACCCTGTCTCTACTTAGTGTAGCCTAAGTGTACAGTGCTCATAAAATCTACAGCAGTGTATAGTAATATCCTAGGCCTTTCTTTTTTTTTTTTTTTTTTTTTTTGAGACCGAGTCTCGCTCTGTCACCCAGGCTGGAGTGCGGTGGCCGGATCTCAGCTCACTGCAAGCTCCGCCTCCCGGGTTCACGCCATTCTCCTGCCTCAGCCTCCCTAGTAGCCGGGACTATAGGCGCCCGCCACCTCGCCCGGCTAGTTTTTTGTATTTTTTAGTAGAGGCGGGGTTTCACCGTGTTAGCCAGGATGGTCTCCATCTCCTGACCTCGTGATCCGCCCGTCTCGGCCTCCCAAAGTGCTGGGATTACAGGCGTGAGCCACCGCGCCCGGCCTATCCTAGGCCTTTCATTCAGTCACCACTCACTGACTTACCCCAGAGCAGCTTCCAGTCATGTCAGCTCTGTTCATGGTGAGTGCCCTATAAGGTGTGCCATATTTTTACTGTACCTTTTTCATGTTTAGGTAGATTAGATACACAAATACTATTGTGTTACAATTGTCTAAAGTATTCATTACAGTAACATAATGTACAGGTTTGTAGTCTGGGAGCAATAGGCCTGACCATATAGCCTAGGTGTGTAATAGGTTATACCATCTAGGTTTGTGTATACTGTGACATTTGCACAGTGACAAAATCGATGCATCTCTCAGATCATATCCCTGTCGTTAAGCGATGCATAACTGTATGTCATGAAAGGTTACTTTTCTCTAAGTAAGAAAAGTATCTTTTTGTTAATCCCTTGGTAGTGACCAAAAAGTTAATTCTTCTGTTAATTGGACCTTGGTTATTGTGGACTATTTGTGGGAGAGTCTTTTAAAACATGCTTTCTAGGCCGGGCGCGTTGGCTCAAGCCTGTAATCCCAGCACTTTGGGAGGCCGAGACGGGCGGATCACGAGGTCAGGAGATCGAGACCATCCTGGCTAACACGGTGAAACCCCGTCTCTACTAAAAAATACAAAAAACTAGCCGGGCGCGGTGGCGGGCGCCTGTAGTCCCAGCTACTTGGGAGGCTGAGGCAGGAGAATGGCGTGAACCCGGGAGGTGGAGCTTGCAGTGAGCTGAGATCCGGCCACTGCACTCCAGCCTGGGCGGCAGAGCGAGACTCCGTCTCAAAAAAAAAAATAAAAATAAAAATAAAATAAAACATGCTTTCTGAGTCTGTGTTTTGAGCCTTCCATTTCAGAGGTGTCCCTGTATTTATAAGGATATGAGGGACAATTAATAGTTTAATTTTAAGTAACAATTGACTATATGATCAGAGTTAGGTTTAATGATTAGCTCATTCAGTATCTGACCATTGGCCCAGAAGACTTTAAAATTAAGTGATTACCACTTATTCTTGGTCTAGACCACTTTCTACCCAATTGTGAAATTTTCATAGGCTAAAGCACACATCCTGTTAACTCTTCCCAGGAGAAACAGGCACCCGAATGTATTATTGTTGTAAATTTAGTTAACGTTTACAGAAACTAAGTAATGAATTCAGACCAGTGATCTGATTGAACTATCTAGTTGGAATATATTGATGTCAGTAGCTGAGCAAACAAAGAGTATAAGGCAGATCTATCAGCCTAATTTGTTTTTGGCAGAAATAAGGGCCAACGTTGATTGGTTGGTTGGTTGGTTAGTTGGTTGGTTTTTAACACTTTTGGAAGAAAGTCTGAAAGATCTTTCACTGAGGAAAAATCAATTAGAGTTGAGCCTGTAACCCATTCAATTCCATTGTTTATTATTTATATATTTTACATTATTTATAATTTATTAATTCTTTGTGTTTTATTCAGTAACAGCTAGTTCATAGCACTTATGCTTTTCAAACTTTTGTTAGCAGTGTTTGACTATACCTTATTGTGTACCTAGGATTAGCTTCCTTCTCCATCTTTTTTTTTTTTTTTTTTTTTTTTTTGAGACGGAGTCTCACGCTGTTGCCCAGGTTGGAGTGCAGTGGCGCGATCTCAGCTCACTGCAAGCTCCGCCTCCTGGGTTCACGCCATTCTCCTGCCTCAGCCTCCTGAGTAGCTAGGACTACAGGCGCCCGCCACCGCGCCCAGCTAATTTTTTGTATTTTTAGTAGAGACGGGGTTTCACTGTGGTCTCGATCTCCTGACCTTGTGATCCGCCCGCCTCGGCCTCCCAAAGTGCTGGGATTATAGGCTTGAGCCACCGCGCCCAGCCGCCTTCTCCATCTTAAATTTAGCTGTGTTAGGTTGATGCAAAGCACTGGAGATAAAAATCTGTAAATAAAACATTCATTCTCTCTGCCCTCAAGGAACTTGTAGTTTAGTAAGGAGAGATAGGACTGAAAAAAGACACAGATACCATGGTAGCAGTGTATAATCAGGGTACATTGAAGATTTTTTTTTTTTTTTTTTTGAGACGGGGTCTCACTCTGCACCCAGGCTGGAGTGCAGTGGTGTGATCTTGGCTCACTGCAACCTCCGCCTCCTGGGTTCAAGCGATTCTTCTCCCTCAACCTCCTGATTAGCTGGGACTACAGGCACATGCCACCATACTAGGCTAATTTTTGTATTTCTAGTAGAGACGGGGTTTCAGTATGTTGGCCAGGATGGTCGCTATCTCCTGACCTCGTGATCTGCCCACCTAGGCCTCCCAGTGCTGGGATTACAAGCGTGAGCCACACGCCCAGCCTGAAGATTCTTAAGGAAGGGAGTGATCAGTTCTACCTGCAAAGGTTGGAAGAAACTTGTACAACTGACTCTTGAATTTTAATTGGATTTAATTAATAGGTGTTGACCAGGGTGGGGAGGGCATTTAGGCATTGCAGTTAGAAACAGCCTGAGGAGGAGCCAGGCGTGGTGGTTCACGCCTGTAATGCCAGCACTTTGGGAGGCCGAGGTGGGTGGATCACTTGGTGAAACCCTGTCTCTACTAAAAATACAAACATTAGCCAGGTGTGGTGGCGGTTGCCTGTAATCCCAGCTACTCAGGAGGCTGAGGCAGGAGAATCGCTTGAACCTAGGAAGCACCCCACTGTACTCCAACCGGGGCGACAAGTGAGACTGTGCCTCAGAAAACACACACACACACACAGCCTGAGGAAAGTGAAGAATGGTATTTTAGAGAAAGGAGAGTTTGGTTGCTGTGCAGGATGAAAAATCAAGTTTGAACAGTAAGGTCATGAAGGATCTCCTGTCGTGCTGAAAACATTAAATTTTATTCTCTTGACAAATGGGCAACAATAGCAGTTTTAAGCTGGGGGAGAATCATTATCAAATGTGTATGCATTGCCGTCCAGAGACACCTACGAAGTATGTATGTGGGCTTAGAGTTTGAGGAGAGAACTGGTTGGCAGGCTGTTATAATAACCTGAATAGGCCAGGCACAGTGGCTCACACCTGTAATCCCAACACTTTGGGAGGCCGGGGGTGGGGGAGGGGGTGGATCACCTGAGGTCGGGAGTTCGAGACCAACCTGACCAACATGGAGAAACCCCATCTCTAATTAAAATAAATAAATAAATAATACAAAATTAGCCAGGCATGGTGGCATGTACCTATAATCCCAGCTGTTCAGGAGGCTGAGGCAGGAGAATCGCTTGAACGCAGGAGGCAGAGGTTGCGGTGAGCCGAGATCGTACCCTTGCACTGCACCTTGGGCAACAAGAGTAAAACTCCATCTCAAAAATAAAAAAATACCTGAATAACCATAGTCTGTCTGCTCCCTAACACTTACAGGATTAGAATTTCTGGGGATAGTACTTAAGCTACCAGAGAGGATGCCATCACTCAAAGATTCAGAGATGATCAGAAAACTACAAAAGAGACCACCTTGTCTTTTTTTCTACCAACTATTATAATTTGTCATTGCCACTAGCATGTATTTGTTTGGCATCACACTTGCTATGGCCTTGTCTTCCTTCTATAAAATGAATTTATTCTAAAATTTGGAAGTAGAAATTACTGTTTTTGTTCTTTCAGTATATTCCAGTGAATTGCTGCAGAGTAATGAAGATTTTGATGTTTTCATTGCTTTTAGTTTACCCTTGAATGATTGTCTTTCAAATGTCTTTTTTGCTAATTCAGTTATTGGAAAAGGGCTGTAATTGAGTACGGTAGTAAATACTAATTGCTTGTTTCTTTTTTTTTTTTTTTTTTTTTTTGAGACAGAGTCTCGCTCTGTCGCCCAGGCTGGAGTGCAGTGGCCGCATCTCAGCTCACTGCAAGCTCCGCCTCCCGGGTCTATGCCATTCTCCTGCCTCAGCCTCCCAAGTAGCTGGGACTACAGGCGCCCGCCACCTCACCCGGCTAGTTTTTTGTATTTTTTAGTAGAGACGGGGTTTTACCGTATTTAGCCAGGCTGGTCTCGATCTCCTGACCTTGTGATCCGCCCATCTCGGCCTCCCAAAGTGCTGGGATTACAGGCTTGAGCCACCGCGCCCGGCCTAATTGCTTGTTTCTTTAGTTGAATAACATTTTCCTATCATTTATGGATTGACTACAGGTGTGTTGTTTGACTTTCTATTACTTGCAACTGAAGTTAGCCTCTCTTCCTCTATTCCCACGAAAGTGTAGGAGACTGGTGATGGTCTTGTATTCTCTACAAGTTGGCGGCATTGTTAAGGCCGCAAGCTAGAATGCTGATGACCCTATGATTCTCTCCCTCCACCCCTTATATCTGTTTTATCATGCAAGTTCTGATGATTTTTAGACTATTTTTGTAGGCTCTGCTTGACACCTCATTGACATCTATCTTCTCTAATTAAGGTCTTTTTTTCTTGCAAGTATGTTGCGCTGTTCACAGTAGCTTTCCAGAGGGTACATGGCTCACACCTGTAATCTTATCTCTTTGGGAGGCCGAAGTGGGAGAATTGCTTGAGTCCAGGAGTTTGCCACCAGCCTGGGCAACACAGGGAGACTCTTACCTCTACAAAAAATTTAAAAAATAAAATAACCAGGCATGGTGGCACACACCTTGTAGTCCCAGCTACTTGGGAGGCTGAGACAGGAGGATCCCTTGAACTCAGGAGGTTGAGGGTACAATGAGCCATGATCTAACCACTGCACTCCTGCCTGGGTGACAGAGTGACACTGTTTCAAAAAAAAAGGAAAACTAGCTTTCCAACTAGTCACGGTATCTGTAGTCTTTCTTTCCCTGATAATAAATCTCCACCTTGCTGCCATAGTCATCTCTTCTCTTTGTTATTTCAATTATATCACTGTTTCTGAAAACTCTGTAAGGTGCCAGTAGCAATGGTTCTAATATTTGGGAGGGGGAAGGGGGTTCACATCTTTTTTTTTTCTTTCTTTTTTTTTTTTAGAGATAGGGTTTTGCTATGTTGACTGGACTGGGCTTGAACTCCTGGCTACCAGCCATCCTGTCGCCTTCCAAAGTGCTGGGATTACATGTCCCTCTTTATAATCTGGTCAAAATGGATGGACATTTACCTCTGAAATGTGCCCAAGTGCATATTTGCATTCCATAGGGCTGTTTAGAAAATCACATTGAAATTCTTTTACAAATCTGAACTTTTGAGGATGCTATAGACCATCTTATGTTTTTTTAAATGCTGGATTTTTTTTTGTTGTTTTGTTTTGTTTTTAATGCTGTTTCATTTACTTGAAGTGCTCATCCACCTATCCCACTCTTGGATCCTTTAAAGCTCTGCTCAGGTCTTGTTTCTTCCAAAAAGCATCCCCACACTTTAAAAACAAAAAACAAAACACTGGATTAGATACACCTGCTTTCTGCTCTTACACCACCTTAAGAGTCTTACCCACTAACAGTAACTTCAAATTAGCAACTGAATCATTTTGGTTCCCAGTGTAGACCCAGGCCAAAGTAGGCATTCATTTAATGCTATTAAATAAATGCGTAAAGTTAGGACTTTTCAAGCATTTTCGTTTGAGTAAAATATTTACTATTTTGTAGCCTATGTTCTTTAAATATTGAACATCTAGATAATAGGTTATAAGGATTTTAATAAATGGACACTTATCTATGTTTTCTAAATTTTAAAAGACTTGATATTGAGGTCTCATCCAGACTACAGTTTTACTAACGGGCATCTTCACAAATGAAAAAATTCAAGATTTCGTATTTAGCTCTGAATGTCTGTTTCTTTAAAATCTCCTTGTTTAGCCAGTTTAGACTATAATGTCAGAGCTAATTGTGTTGTCCTTTTTGGGAGAGAGGTTAGAAAAGGTCACTACATTTGAAAAGACCAGTTGTGGATATAGTAATTTTTTTTAAACTTATCAGTGATATCTGATGTTATCGGTATACTAAAAGTGGACATAGAACATTAAAGAAGGATCTAAAGACGCAAAGAATACCTGGAGTTATTAGGGACCTATTTAAGATTTTGTCTCTGGCACTAAGAATTTATTAATTTGTTGAGTTCAGCAAATAATATTGGCAGTTTTTTAGTGCTTTGTACTTATTTAGCTCTTTTACCCAAATCCTTTAATAATAATCTCCTTAGAGAGTACACGTACTCTTGGAAATGATTCATTTTTTCGAAGGGCATATTTATTTGTGTGGTTTTTGTTTTTTGTTTTTTTTTTTGAAGGGCATATTTAATAGCTGCTGCAGACATATGGAATAGTGCTTTAATCAGTGGTAAACAAGAAATTGCTGTTACTGGTTATAAAAGCAAGCGACATTAATGTTCTTGTGCCGTAGTAATGAGAAAAAAAAATAGTGGTTGAATAGTGTTTAATTTGTACAGTTTGTGTCAGAGTAGAATGGGCAGATATTTTGATGGATAGGCTTTTGTCTTAGTTACTTCTAAAAATTAGAACATCTGGTATGGTAAAGGCAGAGAATCTTAGCAATTGGCACTGGCCCAGAAAATTCAGAGTGCAGTGACCATAGCCTATTATGACTGCTACAATAGGCATAGCCACCTCCTGAAGTGTTTTCAACTGTTTGATATATGAACTTTAGGCAGTTCTTGACTTGTGCATGCTGATTCACTGCTTTCACAAACACTTCATGGGTATATGCTGCCAGATATTCAGTGTTGAAAACTTTGCTTCTTCCAAATATTCATACAATATTCATACTTTTACTGTAATATATAGTAGATAGAACATTGAACCACATGAGCTTGGGTTCAGGTACAGCTTGTGTAACAAAGCTTAGTGTTGGGCCTGCATCAAAGCAAGATTCTTCCCCCTTATTTGGAATTTCTGTAGAGAGCATAGGCAAAAAAATTGACTCAGTCTTAAAAGGGAAACCAAGTAAACAGAATGATGCTTTTGTAGAAAGTTACATTGTCCAAGTAATTGTTATAGGTGTTTTTAGTATCATTCTTTACATTTTCACACAAGTAGTAAATCGTTTCTTTCCTCTTTGCTACATATGAACTTTCACAACATACTGTTTTTTTTTTTTAAGCAAGTATTTGCAACAATCCAATACAACATACTGGTTTAATACAAAAGCTTAGGTTAAATAAGTCTCATTATTACGTTACTTCCTTTCTGCTGTTCCCCAAAAACAAAAATAAGAGTATTACTCATGAATGGACTTGTTCTGATTCCTCTATCCGTGACTTAACAGTTTTTGCAGAATTGGATGTTTTGGTAGGAGGAGAAAATAGCTAATTTAGAGCATGGAACATTATTATATGGTGGGGGGGCATGGGTGGGAGTTTTTTGGTAAAAGGGCATTACGCACTTGGTACCAGAAGGGAACGGGAAGGTTGCCAAGGAATCGTCGAAAATGAGGAAATTTCTCTACTTTGTGTGCTTCATTCTGAAGTGATCATATACTCCAGATTCGCAGGGTTTTTCATACTATTCTATTTTCACAGTGAAACAGTTGAAGTGTGTCCTGGAATCTTTTTTTTTTTCTTTTTGAGCCAGGATCTTAGTCTGTTGCCCAAACTGGAGTGCAGTGATGCGATCTTGGCTCACCGCAACCTCTGCCTCAGCCTCCCAAGTAGCTGGGATTACAGGCGCACCCCACTACTGCCCAGCTAATGTTTGTATTTTTAGTAGAGATGGAGTTTGGGGTTTCACCATGTTGGCCAGAGTAGTCTTGAACTCCTGACCTCAAATGATCCACCTGCCTTAGCCTCTCAAGCTGCTGGGATTACAGGCGTGAGCCACCGTACCTGGCTGTGTCCTGGAATATTAATATTTTGGTTCTTTCAGTTGACTTCTCATATGTGGGAGCAGCACTATAATTTTTAGATGGACTGAGTTAGTTTCAGAGAATTGAGATGACTGTGACAGTGTGTGTGGCCTCCTGTGACATGGACTCAAGTAAAGCTAAAATTTTTATGATTTAGCCATGCATGTGATTGCATTAAGTCACATTTTGTGATTGTTTAGGGATCCACCATTTAGGATATTGTTTGTGAGACTTCTTTTGCAGTCCTGTCATCTCTACACCACTTCTCTCTTCTAAGCATGTCAGTCCTTTGAACCTGTTTACACTCTAGTATTTATTTCTCCACGTTTTTCTCCATGCTTGTAAAATCATAGATCCATGTATATGTGTATATATTTTATTATTTTATAGAAATGGTCTATGTTTAACAATATTTTGTGCCAAAGAATTGACACTTGAATAAGGTCAGTATTTTCAGTTATCTTTTCTACTAGAAATGGTCTAAGCAGTTTATCTCTTGGGAAAGAGATTATTACTTCAGTTGTTTAGCAAAGTGTGGAGGGGATATTTAATCAAAGTGCTGGAGGGGATATTCAGCTCTGCCTTGAGGGAGCTTACCCACCTAGTCACTGTATGAGGAAAGTCATAAAGTTTTAACTAACATTTGTAATACTGATTTATAGTTTAGGGAAAAGGCTCGGGGATAGTGACTTTCCAAGGATACGCAGTTAATAGCTGGTACAGACAGCATTCTGAATTCTAGCTCATACTCTTACGATTATATCACACAATTTTAATTGTGACTCCAAGTAGGTCTATAATGAATACCTGTATGATAAGCAAAATTTATAAACATTTAGAATTTTGAATTCAGGAATTTTAATTTACCTTACAGTTTATAGTATGTATGACCCTAAAGAGATAAATCGTTTTGAAAGTTGATAGGAAATTATATAACTAGATATTCCTGCAGTTGAAGCAGATTTTCCCCTTAGGGTCTTACCTTTATCTCTAGTTAGATTTAATTAACTTCATTGACCTAAACTGTTTGATTTTAATGTTTGCCAAGACTTAAAATTTACCTTTTTATTAATGGTAGACAGGGTGATATGCCTAGCACAAAATATAACTTGGATAGTTTAAGTTCAATCAGGGGAGACTGCTGCTTTCCTATCAGAGATAAAGCAAACTCATTTAATTCCTATAAATGAAAGTTTCTTTTCTGAAGAAAATAATTGCTCTTTTTAATTTTAAGAAATTCTCAATTCATATTCTTAGCTTATATTTGAAAGATATAACATGATGAATGTTATTTTTAAAATGAAATCCTGCTGATCTTCAGTCAGATGTGTTGATTTTTTTTTTTTAAATAATAGCAGTGGGTTGCACCACCATTGTTCACTCTCTTTCTTGATTACTTACAGATTAATATATATGATTATCGCTTTTTAAAAGCTTGATAATTTTTTTCCTTGGTTTGGGAGTTTTTAAAAAAGTCAATAGAGTTTAATACTAATGTTTTTTATCCAATTACAGGAGTCAGAAATACCATCAGAAGAGGGGTACTGTGACTTTAATAGTAGGCCAAATGAGAACTCTTATTGCTATCAACTTCTGCGACAACTAAATGAACAGAGAAAGAAAGGTATTCTTTGTGATGTCAGCATTGTGGTAAGCGGAAAAATCTTCAAAGCTCATAAGAACATCCTGGTTGCAGGCAGCCGTTTCTTTAAGACTTTATATTGCTTTTCAAACAAAGAAAGCCCTAACCAAAACAATACTACCCACTTAGATATTGCTGCAGTTCAAGGTTTTTCAGTCATCTTGGACTTCTTGTATTCTGGTAACCTGGTGCTCACAAGCCAAAATGCCATTGAAGTTATGACAGTGGCCAGCTATCTTCAGATGAGTGAAGTTGTTCAAACTTGCCGAAATTTCATTAAAGATGCCTTAAATATAAGCATTAAATCAGAAGCTCCAGAGTCTGTAGTTGTGGACTATAATAATAGAAAACCAGTTAATAGAGATGGTCTGTCTTCATCACGGGATCAAAAAATTGCCAGTTTTTGGGCAACACGGAATCTTACCAATTTGGCAAGCAATGTAAAGGTTGAAAATGATGGTTGTAATGTCGACGAGGGCCAAATAGAAAACTACCAAATGAATGACAGTAGTTGGGTCCAGGATGGATCTCCTGAAATGGCTGAAAATGAATCTGAAGGTCAAACAAAAGTGTTTATTTGGAATAATATGGGCTCCCAGGGAATTCAAGAGACTGGCAAAACAAGGAGGAAAAACCAAACTACAAAAAGATTTATTTATAATATTCCACCTAATAATGAAACGAATTTAGAAGATTGCTCAGTGATGCAGCCACCTGTTGCCTATCCAGAAGAAAATACACTACTCATCAAGGAAGAACCAGGTAAATATATATACAAAGATACTTCCTTGTTCATCTTAATTCTAGTTGGATATAACCTTGAAGTATATTTTTAATTGAATTATTTTAATTATAAAGTAATACTAAAGTTGTTTACAAAAGAAGGGGGGACATCATTCAAATGCATTACATATTTGGTATATTTTCTTTGTCTTTTTTCAACACATATATATGTGAGTTTATCAAAAGATGTATTAATAGCCAGGTATTGCATATATTGTTAAGGAACGTGGACTCTGCTGCATGTACAGGTCTTTGACTTTCCTCATTTTTAGCCTCTGTGCTCACTATTTTATACCCAGTGCTGGGAAAGATAGAATCTTCAGTTGTAATATATAATCACTTTGTTATTTCAGAGACCACCTTAACCTTTTTTATTTTATTTTTGGCTGTTAAAACATATTTAAGTGTTTCAAAGAATTTTGCCAATTATGAGATTATGGTATTCTAGTTTATTTAGGACTACTGTTCTTCTGTTTTTATTTATTTATTTATTTATTTATTTATTTATTTATTTTTGAGTGGGAGTCTCACTCTGTAGCCCAGGCTGGAGTCTCACTGCAAACTCCACCTCCCGGGTTCAAGCAATACTCCTACCTCAGCCTCCTGAGTAGCTGGGACTGCAGGTGCATGCCCCACACCCAGCTAATTTTTGTATTTTTAGTAGAGATGGCATTTCACCATGTTGTCCAGGCTGGTATCGAACCCCTAACCTCAGGTGATCCGCTTGCCTCAGCCTCTCAAAGTGCTGGTATTACAGGCATGAGTCACCACATCTGGCCTAGAGCAGCTGCTGTTCTGTTATCACACGAGAAGCTATTTTGTTTGTCCACTGTCACCTGATTTTCATTCACCTTTGCGTTAGTTGCAAGGCCTCTGAGGCCTTTCTCTTCAATATATTTCCCTCCAAAAGTTATATAGGAATCTTAGAGAATCACATTGATAGTGGGAATTTTTTTAAAAGAAGACGACCATTGTTAAGTCTTTAGTTTAATCTGACTGTGTGTATCTTTATTTGAAGAAGCTCAGTGGGTTTGAGGTTTCCTATGCATACCCGAGGCTTGTCCACCACTGTCATACATTATTTAATGCTAGTTTTTTTCACTTCAAAGCACCATAACTGTTCAGTGTCTGATTTACACGATGGTGGTCATTTGAGGATGGAGTATTTTCTGTTAAAGGAATCACTGTTTTTAGTTGCCAGAGGGCAAAATGCCATAGTAATCCTGTGAAATGTTCCTCTGGCTTTTTAAATTTGGGTTAGCTTTCAGAGGTAGGAGTGTGTGTGTGTGTGTGTGTGTGTGTATGTGTGAAATTTTTACTGTGTGAAAATCAGCTAGTGTGTATATATAATGAATACTATTTGTTGATCTTTTTCCTTGTACTTTATATCAAGTTTTAACAATAAAATCCCTGAGACAATTTAGTTAAATAAAATATTAAGGGTAGATAGACTCCTTAGCCAGCACTTTGTTTTGTCTTAATTATATAGAAGACCTTGACAAATTTCTTATTAGAGCTACATTGTCTTCCTGCTGTATGGATTATTCCTATTTAACAGTATGTTGGGAACCCTGTAGTGTTTTTAAATACACACACTTTTCCTTAAAGAATAAATAAGATCTTTTGGGTGTAGTGGTTGTTTGATGGCAACAGCAGTAACCCCATTTAAAAAATTAATGCCACATATAATTGGAGTGATTTAAAGAAAAGCATTAATAATGAACTACAATGCATACTTTCAAAAATAATATTACTAGCAATTTTTATCAAGTATTTCCTAGCCATGGTTGTATCAATGGATTAGTTCTATCGTAAATTAATTGGTGGTCTAACATACTTTATCTCTTACGTCTGTGTGGTTTTTTTTTTGTTTTGTTTTGTTTTTTAAATGGAGTCTCACTCTGTTTCCCAGGCTGGAGTGCAGTGGCACAATCTTGGTGCACTGCAACCAGTGCCTCCCATGTTCAAGCGATTCTCCTACCTGAGCCTCCCCAAGTAACTGGGATTACAGGCACATGCCACCATGCCTGGCTAATTTTTGTATTATTACTAGAAATGGGGTCTCACCATGTTGACCAAGCTGGTCTCAAACTCCTGACCTCAAATCCACCCACCTCGGCCTCCCAACGTATTGGGATTGCATGTGTGAGCCTCCGTGCCCAGCCATCTCTTAAAAAGGATCATTTTCATTTCGTTGTTACCAGTTTGGTATCCGAACCTTGCTTAACTCACAAATTTGGTTCTATCAGTGCCACCAATGTTGTTTGGTGGAAAAAAAAAATGGGTCTCGAGCATTATGGTTAGGGTAAAATATGATTTAGAGCCAAGGACTGGCGAATTTTTACTGTAAAGGGCTAAAACAGTAAAAAAAAAAAAAAAAAGACTTTCACCTTTGTTGGCCATAAAAATCAGCTCATCAACTCTGCCACTTGTGACATGAAAGCAGTCATTTGTAATATGTAAACAAATGAAGGTAGGTGTGTTCCAGTAAAACTTGCCAACCCTTTGTATATAGCAGTGGTTCTTAATCATGGCTATGCACATTGGGATCACTTGGGAGCATTACATACCGTAAGAGGTCTCTCTTCCTGTGGATTCCAGTTTAATTGGTATGGAATGTGGTTTGGATGTGGAATTTTTTTTTTTTTTTTTTTTTTTTTGAGACGGAGTCTCGCTCTGTCGCCCAGGCTGGAGTGCAGTGGCCGGATCTCAGCTCACTGCAAGCTCCGCCTCCCGGGTTTACGCCATTCTCCTGCCTCAGCCTCCCGAGTAGCTGGGACTACAGGCGCCCGCCACCTCGCCCGGCTAGTTTTTTGTATTTTTTAGTAGAGACGGGGTTTCACCATGTTAGCCAGGATGGTCTCGATCTCCTGACCTTGCGATCCGCCCGTCTCGGCCTCCCAAAGTGCTGGGATTACAGGCTTGAGCCACCGTGCCCGGCCTGGATGTGGAATTTTTTTTAAGGTTCTATAGGTAATTCTGTGAGTTAAGGTTGAGATCAGCAAATATTACTATATCGGAAAGAGCCTAAATTGAATCAAACATAATGAATTTGAAAATAAGCTATGCCACCTACCCACTGTAGTCCATGATCAAATTAAGCTCTTGTCCTCAGTTTCCTCATTAAAATATTGTGTTGATTTTAGAGATTATGAAAATGAAGTGACAAATATGAAATAACTCTCTTGGTCATGGCAGTCCTCCTTAAACTTGGAAAAGACTATTGAGGTTATTCACATCAGTTTTCCGGTGCTGTGTGCTTTCTACCAAATGCCAAATAGATGGTCTTAGCCTCAGCTTGATTTTTTTGACTGCTTGTAAAGACTTCCTTAAGCAGCTTCCAGTGTAGGGTGACTGATTATTAGGTAGTCATTTTAAATGTAGCCAAAATTTGCTTCTCTATAACTTCCTAATTCTGTCATTGGGAATAGTATAATTTATAATTAATTAATTAATTGTATTTATTTATTTTTTTTTTTGAGAGACAGAGTCTCCCTGTGTCACCAAGGCTGGAGTGCAGTGGCATAATTTTGGCTCACTGAAACCTCCGCCTCCCAGATTCAAGCTTTCTCCTGCCTCAGCTTCCCAGGTAGCTGAGACTACCGGCGTGCACCACTACACCCAGCTAATTTTTGTATTTTGTATTTTTAGTAGAGAGTTTCACTATATGTTGGCCAGGCTGGTCTGGAACTCCTGACCTCAAGTGATCTGCCCGCTTTGGCCTCCCAGAGTGCTGGGAATACAGGCATGAGCCACTGCGCCCTGCTTGAAATAGTATAATTTAAACCTAACCTAATTCCTCTAATCTACCTGATAACCCTTCAAATGTTAGACATTTAAAAAGTCCTGTTTTTGTAGGCTATGTGCTCTTCTGCCCACCTTGTAATTAATGCACAGAATTTATTCTAACTTTCCAGGCAAGTTCTGACCAATATAGAACACAGTCAGCCTGTGTTTACCAAGGTTAAGGCCTTCCCAAGGTCATTCAGCTAGTAAAAGTAGAAAGAGGCAGGTTTCATATTTAGGACTATCCAGCATTACAACCTTGCAATTAACCACTAAAGTAGTAGATTCCTATCTTTTAAAAAAATTAGTTCCTTTTAACTTTAAAATATTTTTATGATCCCCTTCATCATTAGTTATGCTTTAATTTCCATTTATTGAGAAAACAAAAAGTTTTCCATGAAATAAATGCTTTTAAATGAATGTAAAGTTCTGTAGCAAGCATCTGAAAAGTCTTAGTGAATTGTTCAGTCTGCAAACAATGTTTGGCATGTTTGGATTTGTGGGTCTCTTCTAGTTACTGTGACTTCTCCCAGGTCTTCAGCCCAGAGTTTGTAAGATAGAGCTCTAATAATGCTGTCTTATATAATGTTGAAGCTTTTGTTTGGGTGCCTTTTAAAAATTGAGATAAGAAGGTATACTCATAGCTGCAGAGTTTTTATTCAGATGGTATTTTTTTCTCTTGAAATTAACGTATTACTACAGCGTCATATTTGTTGTTAGACTTCACTTCAGATCATTTCTGATACACAAGAATACTTGAAGGTAGAACTCAGGAAAGTTAGAAACTTCTGTCCTAAGAGAGTATACACATACTGGGATTATGGAATAACTAAAACTGTCAGCAAAAACTAAAATCTGGGTAATCAAATAAGGGTAAAAATGATGTCATGAATGAATTGCTCTGATAATGTAAAAATTTCAAAATCCTTGTCTTGCTGATTTGCAACCAGGAAACATTAAATTTTAGCCAAATAAAGTAGATTACCTGAGATTAGAAATTGAATTACAGAAGTACAGATAACTAGTGCCTAAATTTGTTTTACAATGTGTGTTCACACATGACGTGTCCCATTTAACTAGAACAAGTCAGGTGTTAATCTCATTTTTTAAAATCACTTTATTCTGTGGGCTCAAGGAACATGGTTTTCTGAGCCTAGATTTTTAAATTTATACCTGTCATACTAGCAACTTCTGCCTATTATGAATAATTTTATTCTGTATATACGTTGCATGCATACATACCTTATTTTGAAATGACGAAAGAAACAAATTAGCAAAATAAAGTAAAATTGGCAAAGAAGAGTGCTCATCATGGATATAAATGTGGTTGCCCTAATTAAGCTTTTAATTGGCTCTAAGATACTAAACAGCCTTACTCAAAAGAGAAAAACATACCAGTTCTACCAGGATGACAAACTTCCTGGTACCGTCTTCCGAAAGGAATTTCTCCATTTTTTATGTAGTTGACACCAAGTAATATAATTGGACAGTTTCCTCAGATACTTTCTAGTAAATGCAGTTGATTATTATATTTTTTGATCTTTGCCACAAGCTGATGTAGTCTGTGTAAATGATTTTTTTTCTTATGCCATACGAGGACTTAAATGTAAGGTAATTTTAGTTGATCAAAAGATAAAATTTAGAATTCTTTTAAATAATCTGGAAGTTTCTTTCACCTAGACTTCTGATGGAAAAGGAGTTTTGCAGCATTTTTAGGTTTGTATTAATCCTTACAAGTAGAGTTGAAATCAGGTTTAAGCTTTGCGTTTATTTGTGTAATTGCTTTTTTGGTAAAAAAGCATATAATTTGGTACTTTGAAAACTATTTTGAGAAAAGAATATTCAAACTAGATAGATTTAACAAATCCTAATAAGGCATATATTTGAGACAGAGTCTTGCTCTGTCACCCAGGCTGGAGTGCAGTGTCACGATCATGGCTTACAGAAACCTCTACCTCCTGGGCTCAAGTGATTCTCTCACCTCACTCTTCTACAGTCAGTCAGCCCCACAGTACTTGGGATTACAGGTGGGCATGTACCACCATGCCTGGCTATTTTTTTTTTTTTTTTTAAGTAAAGATGAAGTCTCGCTTTGTTGCCTAGGAGGCTGGTCTCAGGCTCAAGGGATCCTCTAGCCTGACCTCCCAAAGTGCTGGGATTACAGGCTTTAGCCACCGTGTCCAGTCTAAAATACGTTTCAAAACCATGGGGCATGGCTTTGGTGAAGGAGACTTGGGCTTTAGATTCAGTTTTGCCACAATACTAGCCTTGAGTATATCCCAGACAGCCTCCCTAATGGGAAAGAAGTAAAATTTCTACCTTAAAATTCTGAAATCTTAAAAGCTCTAGAGACCCAAAGCTTTTTCTTAATCATTTTGGCAACAAAGCAGCTACTTTTTTTTTTTTTTTTTTTTTTTTTGAGACGGAGTCTCGCTCTGTCGCCCAAGCTGGAGTGCAGTGGCGCGATCCTGGCTCACTGCAAGCTCCGCCTCCTGGGTTCACGCCATTCTCCTGCCTCAGCCTCCCGAGCAGCTGGAACTACAGGTGCCCGCCACCGCGCCCGGCTCATTTTTTGTATTTTTTTAGTAGAGACGGGGTTTCACCATGGTCTCTATCTCCTGACCTTGTGATCCGCCCGCCTCGGCCTCCCAAAGTGCTGGGATTACAGGCGTGAGCCACCGCGCCCGGCCATAGCTACTTATATTTTTTTACTTCCTTAAATGTGAATATTCATGGGCTTTTTTTCTTTTTTTTTTTGAAATGGAGTTTCACTCTTGTTGCCCAGGCTGGAGTGCAATGAATGGTGTGATCTCGGCTCACAGCAACCTCCGCCTCCCAGGTTCAAGCGATTCTCCTGCCTCAGCCTCCCGAGTAGCTGGGATTACAGGCATGTGCCACCATGCCTGGCTAATTTTGTATTTTTAGTAGAGACAAGACAGGGTTTCTCCAAGTTGGTCAGGCTGGTCTTGAACTCCTGACCTCAGGTGATCCGCCTGCCTCGACCTCCCAAAGTGCTGGGATTGCAGGCGTGAGCCAGCACGCCCTACAAATATTCATGTTTTACTGTATAAATATTAATGTTTTGTGTAAATATTAATGTTTTGATTATAGGGTGCTACTCCAGACCCCACATGAGGTGTTACAGTCATAGCTATAAAATCTGAAACATTCTACATTCTAAGTCTTACTCCAAGGGTCTCACATAACAGATTTATGGACCTGGATTAGTTTTTATTCTCTTAGGAGATTCCGGGTGTTTTGCTAAACCTTTTAGGCATCCCATGGAGTATGCTATGAAGGATGAGCTACAAGTCAGAATTTAATTTCATTTTTCATTAGTAACTGGGGTTATAATAATTGGGGGGAGGATGCTGAAAGCCTGATGCTTATTTATTTTATTTTATTTTATTTTATATTTTACTAAGAGACAAGATCTCCCTCTGAGGCTCACGCCTGTAATCCCAGCACTTTGGGAGTCTGAGGCGGGCGGATCAGGAGGTCGAGAGATCGAGACCATCCTGGCCAACATGGTGAAACCCTGTCTCTACTAAAAATACAAAAATTAGCTGGGTGTGGTGGCGCGTGCCTATTATCCCAGCTACTCGGGAAGCTGAGGCAGGAGAATCACTTTAACCCGGGAGGCAGAGATCGTGCCACTGCACTCCAGCCGAGTGACAGAGCGAGACTCCATCTCAAAAAAAAAAAAAGGCCGGGTGCGGTGGCTCATGCCTGTAATCCCCACACTTTGGGAGGCCGAGGCCGGTGGATGACAAGGTTAGGAGATTGAGACCATTGTGGCTAACATGATGAAACCCTGTCTCTACTAAAAATACAAAAAAATTAGCCGGGCGTGGTGGCGGGCACCTGTAGTCCCAGCTACTTGGGAGGATGAGGCAGGTGAATGGCATGAACCCGGGAGTGGGGGTTGCAGTGAGCCAAGACAGCGCCACTGCACTCCAGCCTGGGGGACAGAGCGAGACTATGTCTCAAAAAAAAAAAAAAGATCTCCGTCACCCAGGCTGGAGTGCAGTGGTCATAGTTCACTGCAGCCTCAAACTCCTGGGCCCAAGTGATCCTCCTGCCTCAGCCTCTGAGTACCTGGGCACACCTACAGGCACCGGCCACCACTCTTGACTAATTTTTTTTAAGATTTTAAAAATAGAGACAGGGTCTCATTATGTTGCCCACACTGGTCTCCAGCTCTTGGGCTCAACTCTCCTCCTGCCTCAGCCTCCTAGAGTGCTGGGGTTGCAGCCACCATACCCAGCCTTGATGCTTATTTTCTTTTTTTTTTTTTTGAGATGGAGTCTCGCTCTGTCGCCCAGGCTGGAGTGCAGTGGTGCGATCTTGGCTCACTGCAAGCTCCGCCTCCTGGGTTCACGCCATTCTCCTGCCTCAGCCTCCCGAGTAGCTGGGACTACAGGCGCCCACAACCGCGCCCGGCTAATTTTTTGTATTTTTAGTAGAGACGGGGTTTCACCGTGGTCTCGATCTCCTGACCTTGTGATCCGCCCGCCTCAGCCTCCCAAAGTGCTGGGATTACAGGCGTGAGCCACCGCGCCCGGCCAGCTTATTTTCAAAATTAATAATAGTTAATGAGTTATACGATATACTAATGCATAAGAATCTTCAGTATTTAATTTTAAAAGATGGTAGTACGCAACCATATGGTAGTGGAAATAGTAGTCTGCCACTTTTTCCACTCTTGCTCTGCTTACTGTTGGCTTTCCTTCCCTGTATTGTACTTGACCCAAGAAGTGGCTACACTGGTGATTATTACCTGTAAGTTAGAAACTCTTTTAAGTGGTCAGAGTAAAACTGAAGAGCTGGGTCAGTTAAGACATTTTTGTGACTTCTTCCTGCTGAAGGTGTTAAATTGTCTAAACCATATAAAGGTCAGTCCCTGAAAGTTTTTTATAGAACTGAATTTTTGGTTTCTGATACAGCCTTAATATGTAGTAGGGTGACCAGATAGTGTAAATTTTCATTCAAAGCTTTACTCTTCAGAAATGTTACAACTTTCTGGGAACTCCAAAATAGCTTTCCACATATAATAGGAAATTTGGAAATGTATTTATTTAAAATCGAAAGACACCGAGCAATAGGCCACATAATGTCAAGATTGAGGAGTCCCTTATGTGGAACTTATTCACAATAGGCTGACTGTGGGGTAGAAGCACACGCAGTGCCGTGTGATAAATGTTAAAAGTAGATTATTTAAGATGCATGAGGCGGTACAGTGGAGCAGTCCTAACTGTCCAGGAGAGTTGGGGAAAGCTTCATAGAGAAGGCAGTGTGAGTGAATCTTTTGTTATTTACAGGTTTGCTAGGAAGAGAAGAAGAGCATTTGTTGACTTGCAAGGTGGAAAGAAATTGGAATGAGTGGGTAGAAGAATAGAAAGGGAGTAGTGTGGGGACATCTCCAATTTCCTACCACCTTGTCTATAGGTATAACTAGTTATTTTTGTATTGTAATAAATTGTGACTTGTTTTACAGACTCTAAAGTAATGAGTGGTTTTTAACTAGAGATTTGATCTGTTTATATTGCATTTAAGACTACAAAGTTTAAGAGCATTTTTCATGGATTGGAGGTGGGGCATGTACTGGGGGAACCTGTTAGGGAGAAATAACAGCACTTTGGAATAATGCAAGGAAGAAGCACTTGAGCCTAGTCTAAGATGGGGCAGTCACTTGTCAATGAGTTTGCGAGTGAAAGGGAAGCTATTTTGAGTTTAAAAGGCCACTTCAGGAACTGTAAAGGGTGGTTTATATAATACATTTGCAACTGAATTTACTGTCCATTGAAAGGAGAAAACCGAAGAGAAAAAGTCTGTACCTGTTTGGGGGGTGGGGAGGGGCAGCACCGAATGCATTTGCTTTTAGTTCTGAAACTTACCATAAGAGAAACTTGCGCTGATATGTATTTATATGAAAATGAAAGTTGAGTGGATCTGAGTCTTGAGTTTTTATACAACTTGTTTAGCTGTTTCTTAAAACTTCTTTCCCAGTGTCTTGTCTCATATCTTTTCAAGAGTATTTGTATTCTAAGAAAATCTGGATTAGTCTGCACTTGCCTAATGGTTGGAATATTGAGAATCACAAGCAAATGGTAGGGAAACCTTCTTTCCAACTCAGTCTTGTTTAATTTAGCATTCACAGGCAGGTGCTATACTACTCACTTCACACATAATTCAGAAGGGTTGGTAGCCCACCATGATCTAAGAGATTCCTGACATGACCAAGGCACCAAGATTAGTCTTGTCTTTAATGATACTTTGTTTTGTCTTGTACTTTGCTCAGTATTTTCATTTACTAATATCAATGGTCAAGGGCACATTTTTGGGAGGTAGAGACTGAGATTTAGACCAGTCTTTTAATCCCATCTCATTCTTTTTCCACTGTTTGTTATAAGATTTTTAAAAATCTATGGTAATATTTTCTTTTTTTTTTTTTTTTTTTTTTTTTTTTGAGACGGAGTCTCGCTCTGTCACCCAGGCTGGAGTACAGTGGCCGGATCTCAGCTCACTGCAAGCTCTGCCTCCCGGGTTCACGCCATTCTCCTGCCTCAGCCTCCCGAGTAGCTGGGACTACAGGCGCCTGCCACCTCGCCCGGCTAAGTTTTTGTATTTTTAGTAGAGACGGGGTTTCACTGTGTTACCCAGGATGGTCTCGATCTCCTGACCTCGTGATCCGCCCGTCTCGGCCTCCCAAAGTGCTGGGATTACAGGCTTGAGCCACCACGCCCGGCCAATTATTTTCATTTTTTTTTAGGAGTCAGGGTCTTGGTCTTTCGCCCATGGAGGGAGTGCAGTGGGAGCTTGCTGCAGCCTTGAACTCTTGGGCTCAAGGGATCCTCCTACTTTGGCCTCCTCCCAAAGTACTGAGACAGACATGAGCCACTGTATCTGTCCTTCCATGAATAATACCTCTCATGAATATATTTTTTAAAATGCAATACATGGTTAATTAGGGAAATATATAAATGTTAATTCTAAGGAGGAGGTTGCTTTAAAGTAGACAAAAAGTCTTACTGTAAAGAGCAATGATAGCTAGTACCTTGGTATCCTTAAGATTTTGGAGAATGTATTGTTAAATAAAGGGAAAGTAATAAAATGGATGCTGGTTTAAGACAGAGTGGAATTAATGTTTATTTTTGTTCATTTCACAAAAAGAGCATATCAAGTGTCAGCAGCAAAGTACGTGTGAATATACTTCTGCTCTCATGTTCCCAGCATTGCAAATTGCAGTTTTTTGATTGCCTGCTTATGTGCCAGGCCCTGAGGCTTGGTGCTTGTAATAAACTGTTGGGAAGCAATGTAATACAGTTACTAAATAGTGCAGACCTCTGCCATTAGCTTGTGATTTAACCTCTCTCAGCCTTAGTTTACTCATTGATAAAATGTTGAAAGATTTTACTGCTGGATGCGTACAATCTGTTTTTGTTATAGAGATTGCTATCTTTTCACTGAGAAAAGACATTTTTTAAAATAGAAGACATCCTACATGGCTTGTCATTTAGTTCTGGTCATTTGAATATTACATGCCACAGGTGTACCTGCCACCAGTCAGAAAAATAGCTGTCATCTTGTGAAACCACTGTGGTGTTTGTGTGTGTGTGTGTGTGTGTGTGTGTGTTTTAGACAAGTGCAGTAGTGAGAAGAGGGGTAAGGAAACTAATGTTTGAATCAGTCTTCAGAAAGGATTTGTGCTGTTTGCAAAGAAATCTTAGCCCTTTTTTTGCTACCTTTAAATGAAGCTTAAGATTCCCATAGGAAGATATTTGATATCACAAAAGCAGGTGTATTAGAGTTTATTTTGTAATCTTGTAATTTTAGAGAAAAAGATGATGACCAAGAGTTGCTATCATGCTTCCTAATGAAGCAAAATTTATTCATGTCAAGTAAATGGTTGGTTGTCTGGCTTCTATTCCATTCACATCAACATCTCTAATAATGAGTTACTAGGTGGTTTAGCTGGTTTTGAATAAGGTAAGCAGTGACATAATATATTGCGTCCTGAAAGTTAAGCACACTATTTGTCAAAAGATTGTCAACTTGGAAGAACTCACCGGTTATTGAGATTTGTTTTTGATATCAAGAACCAAGTAGTTGGTGCCTTTCAAAAGAGACATGAGACAGATACACTTGCAATTTATTTCGTAAGGTTTTGGCCAAGAAGGTCTATACTTGTTGTCCATGTAGAATTAGAAATCACAAGTTCTAATATACTTTAGGGGTAGGGTAGGAGATAGGAAATGCCTCTTAAGAATTGAGGAAAGCCTTCAGCAGTTCACTATAGAATTTTGCATAAATAGAAACCTGTATTTGAAAACCCACTCGGCAGAATTGTGAGAAATGTCCTTTGAACAGACTGCATTTCAGAATGATGACTTTTTTAAAAAAGATAGAGAAGTCTAGTGAAATTGAATAATTGTATTTTTTATTTTTATTTCAATTTTGTTGAGACAGGGTCTCACTCTTGCCCGGACTGGAGTATAGTGGAGTGATTGTAGCTCACTGCAGCCTTGGACTCCTGGGCTCAAGCCATCCTCCCACCTCAGTCTCCTCAGTAGCTAGGACTAGTACATGCCTGACCAATGTTATTTTTTGATTATTGAAATACATTTAACTTTAAGAAAACAAAACCACTAAATTTCAGTTAAATATTTTCAGTTCATGATAGGTTTTAGTTTAATTGTAGACCAAAAAACCAAATTATTCTTCAGATACCATGAATTAAAACTAAACTTTGTTTAGTGATACAAGTTGCAAAGGGCAGACTATTCAAGCCAGCATTTAACTATAGTATATATATATCCCAAAGTGCTGGGATTACAGGCTTGAGCCACCATGCCTGGCAAACAATATTTTAAAAAGCCTTTTATTTATCATGCATTATGATAAATACTGGGAAAATACCTAAACAGTATCTATACTGTTCTTAAGGATTGGGCAGAGGAGTTCTGTATCTATTTACTGTTCTTTCCACATTAAATGCTTGTTCATTGTTCTGGCTTCTAACCCATTTATTCTAAGCAATAATGCTACATTCTACTTAATTTCACCTTACAGAGAAAAGAGAAATCAACAGCCTGGTGGAATATCCTTAAGTTTTGGCTTTAACTCTGTCCTTAAGTTTTGGCTTTAACACTGATTCTCTGCTGTCTCTCTTAAGTACCCAGACCTGTGCCCCTATATCGCAAGACTCCTTAGGAATGTTACACAATGGTTAATTCCTTCTCTTCGCAGCAATATCTTTAGTATCTTTAACTTCTCCCTTTAGTGACTCCTTCCTGTCAGCATTTAAATATGTAACTTTTGGCCAGGTGCTGTGGTTCATGCCTGTACTCCCAGCACTTTAGAAGGCCAAGGCAGGAGGATTGCTTGAGCCCAGGCATTCAAGACCAGCCTGGGCGACATAGTGAGACCCTGCCTCTACAAAAAATTACAAAAATTAGCCAGGTGTGGTGGTGTACACCTGTAGTCCCAGCTATTTGAGAGGCTGAAGTAGGAGGATCGGTTGAACCTGGGAGGCAGAGGTTGCAGTGAGCTGAGATCGTGCCACTGCACCATCTCACTGCACTCCAGCCTGGGTGACAGAGGGAGAACCTGTCTCCAAAAAAAATGTAACTTTCACTTTCTTAAAAAAGAAAAAATCATTACCCTATTTCCTATACTTCCCTTTTATAGTTAAATTTCTCAGAAAGATTGTCAGCATTTTTTCTTAATTGATCATCATCTTTTCACAACAGACCACTCTCGTTTTATCTGCTTGCCCACCTACTCACCAGTATTGCTCAGTAAGATTACCAGTGACATCCTAGGTGCTTATTGAATGAAAGTGATGTCCATTTTTAGCATTCATCTTGAATTCTAGGGAGCGTTGACAAAGTGGACTACTTTTCCCTTAAAGGTTTTATATATATATTTTTTGTAACTCATTAAATGTTAGGATTCTTCAGTGTACTTAATCTTTTCTCACTGTCTCATCTGTTTCACTCCCATGGTTTTATTTGCCATCTATATTCTGTATTCTGACAGTCAAACTTTTTTTTTTTTTTGAGATGAGGTCTCACTCTGTTGCCCCAGACTGGAGTGCAGTGTTGTGATTTCAGCTCACCGTAGCCTCTGCCTCCTGGGCTCAGGCAGATCCTCCCACCTCAGCCTCCCAAGTAGCTGGGACTACAGGTGTGTGCCACCACACCTGGTTGATTTTTGTATTTTTTGTAGAGGTGTAGTTTTTCCATGTTGACCAGGCTGATCTCAAACTCCTGGCCTCAAATGATCTGCCCACCTCAGCTTCCCAAAGTGCTGGGATTATAGGCCCGAGCCACCACTTCAGTCAAGCATTCTAGCTTTAATTAGTCTTATCCACTTATGAACCAATACAGATGCACCAACAATGTGTTTTATACATCTGGTACTTACTAGTTAGTACTAGCAGTATTGTTTGAGTGTCAATTACCATAATTGTAACACTTGGCTTGTTACATTATCCAATTAGATTCCTAGATCGCATCTATGATATAAATTAGGGAGAAACTAAGGCACTTAGTCACTAAGGTCACGTAGCCTGTAACAGAAATAGGAGTGGCATGTAATTCACCCTGGTTCTACAGCCCATTCATAACCAGTACACTGTACTCACTGTACATGTCTTAGGCTTCTGTGAGCCTTGTAGTATTGAACACAGTAGATAATTCAGTACTTACAGATGGTACTTTTTATTTAAGAAACAGTTCCAAGAAAGAGTGGTGTTTTGGGTGGTGGCTATGGTGTGGTTTGTAGATAAATTTTTCTATGTTTCCTTTTCAGATTTAGATGGTGCTCTACTCTCGGGGCCAGATGGTGATAGGAATGTGAATGCAAATTTATTGGCTGAAGCTGGCACTAGTCAAGATGGAGGTGATGCTGGTAGGTACAGTAAGATTTTAGCAACAGTACATTTAAGATTGGGAAGTGTTACATCTTACCTGCAGCCTACTGTAATTTCTCTCCCATAAGGGGGTTCTGTTGTATATAACTACTCTCAATCTATGTTAGCTATGTTTATGATGACGTTGGAAAATTGATAAATGCAAATTGATGTTTCTGGTTTTGTATGTTTGAGGGAGTCATTTGTTTAGTTTAAAAAGTCTTACATATAAAAAGTAATTGAGTTAATATGCCTTATGGCTTCCTGCTGGTATATAGATAAGGAATGGAAATGGTAATTACGATAATGATTGAATTTATTTTAATTAGTTTTTATGCAAAATGGTGCAGTTAATGGCTATAGAAAATGTTGATTAGTTCTGTGTGATATCAGCAGTGCATTGGAGGAAGCTTGATGAAAATAAAAACAGAATTCATGAGTATGTTATGAATGAAATAGAATAAAAGAAAGTCAATCTTTACAGAAGAATGCCAAGCTGATAGAAGAATGATAGAATTGGAAAAATAGCTATTTTGCAACCCCCACAGGAAATAATTCAAAATCATCAGTGGATGTTAAGCCACTGTTAATGGGCTTGTCCCACTATGATTGGGTGAAAGGTTGTTGGGGAATATCATATTCACATGGTCTCAAATTATTCCCATAGATTCCCATAGATGATTTCCACTTGCAAAGGGGAAAAGGTAAATTTAGAATAAAGAGATCTGAGGAAGATTGTCTTAACTAAGTGATTAAACTTCAGTGTCATTAGTAAGAGAACAAACTGAAATTAAAGGCTGGCTGATTTGATGTACTACCTGGCATACAACATTTCTTTTTTTTTTTTTTTTTTTTTTTGAGACAGAGTCTTGCTCTGTCGCCCAGGCTGGAGTGCTGTGGCCGGATCTCAGCTCACTGCAAGCTCCGCCTCCCGGGTTCCCGCCATTCTCCTGCCTCAGCCTCCCGAGTAGCTGGGACTACAGGCACCCGCCACCTCGCCCGGCTAGTTTTTTTTGTTTTTTTTTTTTTTTTTAGTAGAGACGGGGTTTCACCGTGTTAGCCAGGATGGTCTCGATCTCCTGACCTCGTGATCCGCCCGTCTCGGCCTCCCAAAGTGCTGGGATTACAGGCTTGAGCCACCGCGCCCAGCGGCATACAACATTTCTTATGCAGTATTCTTGAGAAACTGTTTAGCTTGTATCTGATGACAAAGGAAAACCCAGACATCGATGTATACGACAGGTAGTCCAAACTCTAAAATATTAATGTTATGATAGATAAGTGGGGAAACCACTAGATTGAAGGAGACCAAGGAAGTAAACTAAAGTGCAGCATGGATCTTGCTTAGATCATGGGAACACAAAATGACTAAAGAGGACATTTTGGGGCCAACCAGAAATTAGAGTATGTAGTATGTGTTAAGTGATAAGCAATTTTAAATTTCTTATACGGTGGTTATCTAGGAGCATGTTCTAGAAGATGCATTTAGGCTTGAAGTTATGAGCATGCATGTTTTCAGATAGTGCATAGAAAGCATGTATGTGTGTGTGTACATTAAAACGTGACAAAACTAGTATTTGTTGAAGATAGAGATGGATGTTTATTGATTGTTTCAGTTTTACTAGCTTTGGAATTGTTTTCAAAGTTGATGAGAACAGAGACAATGAGGTACTTCTTACAAAAAGTAGTCATGGGCTCTGAATTCAGTATGTACTGACGAAAATAAAGCCACATTTCTGAAGAAACTGCCTTAAGGTGGTTTCCCCTGACTGTCTAAAAGAATTTATAAAACAAGTTTTCAGATGTGTTGAATTTTAAAGATTTTGTTTGTACAGAAAATTGCTAACAGCGCAAGAAGATGTTATTGCACTTGCTTTCTCAGTTTTGAAATCTAGTCCAAGAATGGGTTTAGTTAGGGGTGTGTGAATTCATATGTAAAGTTTTAAATTTGTAAATCTTTGATATAGGGTTATTCCTCTTAAAGGGGACATTTAGATTCATTAGTATTTTTGCATCTGAGATCAGCCTTTGCTTGATGATTTTGATGTCAAAAACTTACATTGCTTTTTCCTTAGTTTTCTATTATGGAATAATGTACCCAGAAGGATATTATTGATCAGTAAGCACCATTTTGAAGAGCTCTATGACCTCAATGATCCTTAAGTGTAGTGAATTACAATGACAGTACCTTTATTCAGGCCACTCTTGTAATTCCTACAAGTATTCTCTGTTGTAAGAATTAGGAGAGATGGAAGAAATTTGGGGCAAGGTTTACTCAATTTGAATTACCATTTTGTGTTGCAGATAGAGTGTTACGTTCCTTGTTATCATGGATGTTGAATCTCGGATTTTCAGTTTACAAATTGTTTTAGGGATATTCTTCTGTCTTTTGAGATGGGCTCTCGCTTTGTCACCCAGGCTGGCCTGGATGTTGAATCTCGGATCTTCAGTTTACAAATTGTTTTAGGGATATTCTTCTGTCTTTCTTTTGAGATGGGCTCTCGCTTTGTCACCCAGGCTGGCCTGAATCTCATGGGCTCAAGCAATCGTCCCACAGCCTCTCAAATTACTGGGATGACAGGCACCAGCTACTGTGCCTGGCCTATTTCCTTATTCTTATATGTTGTGAATAATTATAGATATTAGAACATCTAACATGTCTTTTGATACTAGTTTCCCAAGTTATTTTAAGCAAGTCAGAAGAACTTATTGGCATGTGCTAGATAACATTTATTCTACAAGTAATTGTAGGGCATATGTCTTAGACAGTAGAAAAACCAAGGCAAGTAAGATAGGCACAGTTCTTGCTGTCTTGGAGTTTGACTTTGTACTGATTTAGACAAGAAATATGGATCATAAAGCTCAAACTTTATTTAGAAATGTGAAACTAACAGTAGGTTGACCTCCAGGCTACCACCTCCATCCCATTCTTTATCCCTCACACAGAAATGCTTCACTTTAGGATTCTTACAGCTTACTTCCAAACACGAATTAGGTGCAACTATGATGAATTATAGTTGAATTATATGTAGCTATGGGTGCAGGGAGCTTTCTTTACATCAAAAACCGGTCAAGGTATTCCAAATACAGCACAGTTTACAGTAATAGTAATGATGTGCAGTTTTAAAATACTTTAGAGACATTTTTACTTTGTTGGGTATTAAGACTTTCACCAAAAGGAATCTTAAGTTATCTTAATTTTTAAGAGGAACAACATGTCTGGGAACATATATGGGAAATGATTCTTAGCAAATCCATTTGGGTAAACATTCTTTACTTTTGAAACCGTGATGCCCATGGGAGGAAAATGTATTATTGCTGCTTGAGTGAACTGTATCTTGGCAAGGAGTGTTTTAGGCAGCTTAAGTGCTTTGAATTGGGAGCATGCTTATCCATGGATGAGGAACAGCACAGAGGTCAGTATGGTTGGAATAGAGTGACTGAAAGGGTGGTTGGAAGCCAGGGCTCCACCAGGTAAAGCTTTGGAAGATACTGAAAGTCTCTAGCTTTTACTGTGAGGGTGGGTAGTCTTTGCAGCCTTGTAAGCTGATGGTGATCTGCCTTAAGGTAGTGTTTTAAAGAATCTGTGATTTCTCTCCTCAGAACACACTCCAGGAAGGCAACAGTGGAAGTAGGGAGACAAGTTTTTGGTGGCTACTGAAGACAGTCCAGGGGCTAGAGCTCACGATTGATTGGATCAGGGTGGCAATAGTTGTGGAAGATTCTGGATATATTCCTATTGCCAAAAGGTTCCTGGTCCAAGGAATTACATTAAAGATGGAATTAAATCCAGTGGATATAATTCCCGCCCTTGCTAATCTGAAGATCCTTAGGCACATGCATTCTATTTTGATTCTGTCTTCTGCACGTTATTTTATTTAAGGATGGAGTTAGAAATTTCAGTGAACCCTGAGAGCATTCAGTTACCTTGCCCTAATATGTCTGAAACAACAATGATATAGTAATAGAACTTTAAATTTTTAATTATCCTGTGTATATTCTTTATTCTCAGTCCATTTTTCTATACTAATTAATCTTAAAATTATGTGCCTGTCTTGGGTTTGTAATAAGGAGAATATCCCATTTGATAGCTGGGCTTTAGGGTGATATAATCTCAAGTGATAGAGTAGTTAGAAAAAAGCAACTATTAGGAGTTCTGGTTTGAATATACCCATCCTTTAAAAGGGTAATTTCTTGTGGCGTCTGCACAATTAAATGATACTCATGTTTTTTTCTCCCCTACCAGCACCTTTTTTTTGGTTGGTTTGTTTGTTTTCGTTGAGACATGGTCTCACTGTCACCCAGGCTGGAGTACAGTGGCGCAATCTTGAATCACTGCAACTCCTGGTCTCAGATAGTCTTCCCAAGTAGCTGGGACTGCAGGCACCCACCACCATGCCCAGCTAATGTTTAAAATTTTTTTGTAGAGACGGAGATGGAGTTTCTCCATGTTGCCCAGGCTGGCTGCGAACTCCTGGGCTAAAGTGATCCTTCTGCCTCAGCCTCCCAAAGTGCTGGGATTATATGCATAAGCCACTGTGCCTGGTCCATGATTTTTTTTTTTTTTTTAACTGAATTTCTTCTATTATAGTTGAATAGTATTTCATTTAATTGTGATAATAAAGTAGGAAGACATCTCAATTTTAGACTAAAATACAGTTTTATTTAACTCATTAAGAAGTTCTATCATAATGCTCATAGGATATAAATATATTTTCTCTTTTCTGACTCTGATAAGAGATAGATCTTTATTACCATTACTAATTCAGACTTTTTACTTGTACTAGGTACTTCACATGATTTCAAGTATGGTTTGATGCCTGGTCCTTCAAATGATTTCAAGTATGGATTGATACCAGGTACTTCAAATGATTTCAAGTATGGATTGATACCAGGTGCTTCAAATGATTTCAAGTATGGATTATTGCCAGAATCTTGGCCAAAACAAGAAACTTGGGAAAATGGCAAGTATTAGTCAACTAAACAAATACAGAATTATTAAATAATTGTTAAGAATTAAAAGCTTTCATATTCTGCATTTTTTAAAAAACAAGTATCAGTAGTTCTACATAATTGCTGTTCTCAGAGATAAGAAGTTTTGATAGCAAGTTTTCTGTTTAATGTATAATAAGCACTTTCTCTTTTTTTGTTAATTCTCATAGGTGAATCATCTCTAATCATGAACAAGTTAAAATGCCCTCATTGTAGCTATGTAGCCAAATACAGACGAACACTAAAAAGGCACTTGCTCATTCACACAGGAGTGAGATCATTTAGCTGTGATATTTGTGGAAAACTGTTTACTCGAAGAGAACATGTAAAAAGACATTCCCTGGTAAGTAACTTTAAATACAGCTGATCTTTGAGATAAACTGTATTTATGTCAGTGAAGTTTAAAGGGATTTAAACAGTTAATTGTGAATTTAAGGAAGATTGTCTCCTAAATTGCTTTAAACAAAGAGTTTGACTTTATGAACTGATAGTGAGCTTTTTACAGAGAAACAGTGGTATATTCACTCATTACTAAATGTGTGGTTTAATTTGAGTGGTTCAAATGCATTCTATTATATATAATATCCTTATATTGGATTTTTCCCCCCTTCAATTAGGTGCATAAAAAGGATAAAAAATACAAATGTATGGTGTGTAAGAAGATCTTCATGTTAGCAGCCAGTGTTGGAATAAGACATGGATCTCGACGTTATGGTGTTTGTGTAGACTGTGCAGATAAATCACAACCAGGAGGGCAAGAAGGTGTAGATCAGGGACAGGATACAGAATTCCCTCGGGATGAAGAATACGAGGAGAATGAAGTAGGAGAAGCTGATGAAGAGCTAGTTGATGATGGAGAAGATCAGAATGATCCCTCTCGATGGGATGAATCAGGAGAAGTTTGTATGTCTCTAGATGATTAACTGACCTACTATACTCCTCAAGGATGCTGCATTTGGACCTAATATGAATCGACAATTTGGATTGTTGAACTTGAAGGCTTGCAAAATATGGTACATGCTGGATAGTAGTTATGTTGCTGTGAAAACTGTAGGGTCAAAGCCTTATAGCAAAAAAAAATTTTTTTTTATATTTGCACAGGACTATACAGCAAACAACCATGTGGTTGGATTACATGGAGTCCCCACATATTCAGTCAGTTATCAAAGTAAAATATTTTCTATTTATAAGATATACAGTAACTATTTGGGTCCTATGAAAATAGTCCTTAAAGAGCTTACATTCATGTGCTACTTTAACATGAATGGAGAAAATCCATTTATGGAAGTACAGTGACAATTGACCCAATCACTCTGTCCATCAAACCACTCAGGCTAGTTTGTACTAGTAGAGTTTTGTTTCTATTTTTATTTTTATTAATTTTATTTTTTTTAATACAGATTTTCAGTGAGGGGCTTTTTCAACCCCATTGGTTCTATTTTCTTGTATTTTTCCATTTAATTTGCTTCATAACTTAAACCAAGTCTCTTCTAGTCTTAGGTATTATTTCTCAATTTTGTGCTGATGGGCATGTTTATAAGAACTGGAGAGGTAATTTATTGGAATGAACTAACTGACTTCCTCCATTCCCCCCTTCCTTTTTGACATGAATTTTACTACTTCACAAATGAAGAATGATGTTATGAAGTTACCGTGGCGAAGTTGACAAATACCACTAAAATGATTATGATTTAGAAGTAACTTTCTTCTGCTGCTCTAATCTGATAAATGGTTACTATATGATGTTTTCTGACATGGTATTCGGTTTTGGGTATCTGTTACTTTGGCACTATTCTTGTTTGCCTCTTTATTTTTGCCAGTGTACTATACCTCAGTCCTATTTGAAAGACCTAATTGAAAGAAAAATCATAGAAATAAGTAAAATGATTTGTTTTATAATTTATCCACCATGTCCAGTTTGGTTAGCTTGTTATGCAATATAAGTGAAATATCAGGTTTTTACCCATGTCCCTTTTATCATTAAAATTAACACAAAATGTGCATTCTCTTTCGTTTCATACTTAGCGGGATATTGATTGTTTTGAAATTATGATCAATACTTAATTTATTTTTTTCTGTTCCTTGAAGTCACTACACCTTGATACAGCCCTTCTAGTAGTCACCATGATTCAACAGTCTCAAAAATCTTACAAATAAAATTCTGAGAAGCTTTATTATTCTATAAACTAAATTCTTCAGGGTACAAAGGGTGACATTGAGGTGAAATTGTCAGATTTACTTAGCCTGGTGACATGAATTAGCTGATTGTGGAACTCTCAGCAGCATTTCACGTATTGTTAACATGTATGGCATTTATTAGCATATTGTATATTATATAAGATTGAGGGATGTCATATTTTCAGCTTTCTTTTAAATAAAAATTGAGTATATTTTCCTATTTTATATCAGGTAACTAAATTATGCTAGTTATGTGGAAAAAATTGCAAAGATGCTTTGACAGATATAATCCCTTTGGTGCTCCATCTGATCAAAGTTGGAAAGTTGATGTTTTTTAAGAGACAAGCTTTATCATTGTCTCTGATTTCAGTAGAATAATGGTTTATTGTTAGACAATGATGTTTCTGCTTGGATAAATCAAAGATAAATTACAGTTACATGGTTAGATGCATCTTTTGTCATCTATATTGTAGTTTCTACATAACTGTAAACCTGACAGATAAGAATAGTTTCAGTTTGATTTTTGTTTAAAACAGATGAGTACATCTTAATGTTCTAGACAAATGAGTAACATGTATTTCTGGTAGAAATTAGTTGGGCAAAGATACTATGAATGAAAAAGTATTTTAAACGTAAAATGTTCTTTGTGAATATGTAAGTATAGTATAAAGATTTCTTTCATCCCATTTATTCCCTTCCTTTAAATAAACTAGTTTACAATTGGTAGATCTGTCTATATATAAATATATATTAAAGAACAAAGATATATATCTAAAAATCACCTAAATCTGCTTTATTAGACTACAGTTCACTTATTGCATAGAAACTGGACTTTGGCTTTACATTCTTAATGTACTTTTACTTTTCCTCAAGATATGAACTTACTCTCTTGAAGCTGAATTTTCTTTTACTACTTAAATCATTTATGTATATCTGGTAAATTATGACCAAATTTTTGTTAGATTGCATACAGTAAATTGAAATACACACTTGGTACACTACGGGATTGTTGTGCTTTTGTTTGGTTTTAGTTGGAAATAAGGTTTGATGTAGATGGCTTGTTACTGTTAATTTAAAATATTCTATAATTGTCCATTTTATGTTGTGTTGTGACAGATTTGGCTATATTTTTAGTCAATTGAAATATGATACTTTAAAAGTTTGTTTTTAGGTAATCCAAAGGAAAAGTGTTTATACTCTTGAATATATTAGCCTCAGCCTATATAAAAATTTCTTTGAAGTAAACATTTTACCAGAAACAGAATTGACAGATTTTTCTACTTGCTGACTGCCTAACTTATTTTGTTTCATGATCTCGAGGGACTGCCTTTTCCCATCTAGATCTTTTTAAAAAATAGTTTTAGTACTAAGGTATACTACTGGACATTTCTATTTTTTTAAGTGTATTCTTCTTCTGACTTACAGTAAAATTTCAGGAAGTTGATAGATACTAAGAACTTATGATTGGTCTCAGAGGTAACAGTGAAATACTCATAATTTTGTCTGTGGAACTCTGGCAGAATTATGTTACACATTTGGCGAAGTTGTCTCTTGTAATTTATATTTTAAATGAAAAAGTATTTTAGAGCTTTTAATTTTAATGAAGGGGAAGAGTATAAACTTTCTTTCATATTCACTCTGTAGTTACAGACAGTCTCATAAATCAAGATTGTGCATTATTTCTTAGAGTTCTCAGAGACAGATACTTCCATATGGACCCCTGTTCATCTTTCTTATTTACTAGATATTTTGCTAAATTTAGCACACTAGCAATTAAGAGTTTAAAAAAGAAGAAACATTATAGGAAAGGGAAACTGAACAGTAATGAGTAGCTTTGAAATTGAGGAAAACACACTAGCTGGGTTAGGTACAGCCATCCTAATGGAGAAGAGTGAGCTAAATGAGTTAATTCATGTAAAGTGCTTAGAACACTGGTACATAATAGGTGCATAACACATCTTAAAGTTGTTTAATAATAGATAACCAAGAGGGAAAAAGAAATGAGAAAAGACAGGGGAAAGGAAGGAGAAAATAGGAAATGAAAGGATTAGGACTTCGTCATTTATATTAATACAAAATGGTGTAAAGGGCCTGAATATGACTGGAGTAGTATCATATGGGGGAAAGTGTGATGGAAAATAGGTTTTTAAAAATCTTAAATTTTAAAACTTTAGTAAGCTTTATTTATATTTTTTAGGATTTTCTGAACATAGCATGAAGGGTTTAGATTCATTTTTCTGAAAAACGATTCAAAAAACTACCAATTTTTTTTTGAGTGCCCACACTTGCCATTGTGCTGTATACCTGATTTTACCTTAATCCTCTATAAGGTAGGTGCTAATTGTCTCCATTTTATAGATGAGGAAAGGCTCAGAGAAATTCAGAAACTTGGCTAATTTAACACAGCTGTGATAGAGCTGGGGCCCTTGAGCACGTCTGATTCTGAAGCCCATACTCTTTCAAGGAGGCTCTATTGCTGCCTCACTGAACAACTCTTGTAGAATTTCAGCTCTTACTGGAGTCTATGGATTTATATTTTTCCTATAAGACAGCTGTGTTTAGAATTTTGAGTGTCTTTCCTCCCCCCAACAAATTTCCTTACTACTCTTTCCTCATAAAGCAGTTGTTTTGTCACTTTGACTATATTAAGACACATCAGTGTAGCACATGCTCTTAACCGGCTGTGGCATTTTAATTTTATAAAAGAATGGTTTTTATCTGAAGAACTAGATAGAAACCCCAGTTTTTGTGCCGTTCAGTCACCCAGATCCTTAAACTTAACGATGGTACATAATATCCACACTTAGAACTAACAGGTGTTTAGTCACTTTAGGACTTAAAATGGAAAGTTTTTTTTTTTCCTGCTGTATCCCTGCTTTCAACTGAAGTTAAAGAATTCTAGATAGTTTAAAATGTGTTAGGGATAAGCACACTTCAAAAGATGTTTTCTAGCCCTAAATTTGATGATATTGGGTACTTAAATTTGGAGTACACTAGCTATTGAGAACAATATTTTGGGTTGAGGAGAGTGATGGTTGAGGCCATTATTTAGTGGGAGCATTGGCATTTTGAACACTGTAAACATAAAAGAACACTTCTGCCTGCTGTTTGTAAAAGCTCTTTGGGAAGATCTTTTACGAAGACCAACTTTTTAAAATGTAAATTACCTACCTAATATAAGTGTCCTAAGACATGTATGTAAACTTCCGAAACTGTTTTGTCTGTGTATTTAGAAAATACACAAGAGTCTTTATTCAAACCTAAAAATATAAACTTGTGAGCACTAAACTGCTTCTGGCTTTGTGAATTTTATTGACTGACATTTAATTCAGATTTCTTTGCAACTGTACTAATTTAGACTAATTGGGGTAAGGGAAACACCTTAATGAACTTGACATGTATAATTCAGATATCTTTGTACTTCAGGCTTACAAGTTTGAATTATAGAATAAGGGTTTTTTGTTTATTTGTATGTTTTTATATGAAAGTACATAAATGACAAACTACCTCCAAGTAATGCTGCTTTAATTAGTAGCAGTGATTTGTAATCAGTGTATCTTTTAAGATTCTCTACAGGTTTTAGAAAACATTAAAAATTCCCTTTTAATTTACATTTGTGCATAATCTTGGAAATGGGTTGAAAAGCAAAGGTAAACTGCTTCATCCTGTGTTGTATATTTGTGGACTGATTGACTACAAGTGATGTGATGTTATAAATTTCAAGTCTTTGAAATTTTATTAATGTAGAGAAAACATAACTAGCTTTTTAGGTTATTTCAAAGTAATAGAGCAAAGGAAATCAGAACTGATTAGATTATTCAGACTTTTCTTAGAAAAATAGGAGTTCGTTGATTTTGTTTGGAGAAGGGCACAATACAAGGAAGCCTACATAGCATTATAATGCCTAGTATCTTTAAACATGTAAAGAGCTATCATGAGGCAGAATAATTAAGATACTTTATGTGTTTCTAAGGGGTCATGATTGGGACCATTGGCTCAAGATTGAAAATCGGTTTTTAATTATCCAAAGATGAAATGGGGCTGCTTCAGAAAAAGGTCTGCCACTAGAGATAACTGCGTAAAGTCAAAGAGATTACTTAATCATTTTGGCTAAGGCAGTATTGACCAAACATTTCTATTTCAGAGTTGGATTTGTGCTTAGTTTTTTTTAGGTGTTGGGACCGTTGTAGTTACTTTTTGTTTTGCTTAGTCAACAAATAACTAAAATGATAAAATTTTGATGTGTGAGTACTGGTGGATGAAGGATGTTTTGACAATAAAAATGACATAATTTAGGAAATTAAGAATTTAGACACCAACTTCAGCTTAATAGAAAAAATCACTACTTGAACTTCTTTCTTTTTCACCACAAATCACCACAGACCAGTGTTTGGGAGCAGGTATAGGAAATTGAATTATTGGATCTATGTTTAGGTAAGAAAACTAAAGGTTCTTCAAAATTTAGGCTATGACATGACTGTCTTTCTGAAGTTTAAAGAAAGAAATTGAACTATAGGAAATCTATTCCGCTAATTAAAGTCAATGAAAAACTGCATGGCGCCCTACCTGCTATTAATACTGCCACTTTACTGTCAGCCAGATTATTTTTTTCCCACCATGGCCAGTCTTAAATTTGGCAATAAGAAAAAACTAATCTTCCAAGTGTAATTAGGTATGCGTTAGAAACTTAGTAAAACTAAACACAAGACAGTCTTCTTGGCACAGGTCCTAACAGTTGGTGAGATAATACATAAGATGGTTTCAAGATTATTGTAGAATTACTTAGATTGAAAAGAGACTACCCAATGAAGCATACCCAGAGAGGTTGCCACAGTGACTCCAGTCAGTTTTAGGACCCAGGACTCCTGAACTTCCATTTCTGTATTATTTTTCCTGTACCAAACTCATTCAATAAATGTTTGAGATTAGGGATAAGTTTGAAGTTAGAAGATTCCAAAGTACACTCAAATAGTATTTGGCACATAGCTTGTTGCTCAAAAGTATTTACTAAGTGAATGACTAAAGGCACTAGCAACTTTAAGGATTTCGCCTGTTAGTATCATATGGCATGTAGCTATCAAGCCAGTTTCGTTATTTTGTGTTGCCAAGCATATGATACATGGTGTCACACTGAGCCTTTGGGATCCTTTGCCTGGATACATAACCCTAGTAGATAATGTTACTGCAAGATGTAATGACCAAATCCAACCTACTGCAGATGTTACTATGGAGATCTCAATGCAAAAGTAGCCTTTGTAATTTTTTTTAAACCATCTCCGTAACAACATTTAGTGAGAATTATTAGCCATTTGCTGCAAAATATTTGTTTAAAAATGTCTGACATATACACCACTAATACTTAAATGCCCAGCATTCGGTCTATATGTGAAAAAACTAGAAGAAAAGCCCTGTTGGAGTTTTGATGTAGCGTGCAATAATACATCAATAAAAATATTTTAAAATGACCTGATGTTTTAGTTGCCAATATGATTTTGGTATTTGTGAAGAGGTATGTTGGGTTTTGGCATTTATATTTTGCCATATGAAAGACATATTCATGTAAAAGGTAATGTGAAGCTTAGCATCTCTGTCAGCCTGTCCCGTTTTCAAGTAGTCTCCTTGGATATTTGTAGCATCTGGATTCCTAAAGTGGGATGGTGGCATTTATGTACTGACATGGGTAATTCTCCAAAGCAGATCTTCCCACACTAATTTTTCAAGTACTTGTCACCTAAATCATTAATAAAATGTGCCCATTCCAAATAATAGCAAATGTAGGAATTGAATCAGCATCCCAGAGTACTAGTCCTGGGCCATATCCTCATTTATAGCAAAGGAAATTTGAAGAAGTCCTAAAATGACTTTACTTAAGGTGAAGTCTAGAATTTTACATATGTAGGTATATTTTTGTTAGTCTTGCATTTGTCTAAAAATTGTTTTTTTTTTATTTCATAGGCATAAAGATGTTTTTATTCTTACATTAGACTGAAGACAGTGTTTTGGAGCCAGGAATCATTCTAAACTTTTATCCTGTATTTGCCTTTTAAAGGTAGCTGACATCTGTGGTGGTCTTTCATTGCTCCTGGGGACTTGTACCACACTCAAATGTGAGCTCCCGTTTCATTCTGTGGACTCTTCCTCTTTGTTCATACATGCATTCCACAGATACACATTGAATATCCACTTGTTAGGCCCTTGGATGAATAATGAGACCACAGGGTATATAGTGTTCTCAATTATTACTATACTGCAAGTCAAGTCAGTTGGGATGGGGAAAGATGAAAAATTAGACATCTGGGAAATTTTACCAAAAAGACCCTTTGTATCAATGTTTTTTTTTTTTTCTTTCTTTCTTTTTTTTTTTTTTTTTTTTTTTTTTTTGGAGACAGAGTTTCACTCTTGTTGCCCAGGCTGGAGTGCAATGGGACAATCTTGGCTCACCACAACCTCCACCTCCCGGGTTCAAGTGATTCTCCTGTCTCAGCCTCCCAAGTAGCTAGGATTACAGGCATGTGCCACCATGCCCGGCTAATTTTGAATTTTTAGTAGCGACAGGGTTTCTCCATGTTGGTCAGGCTGGTCTCGAACTCCTGACCTCAGGTGATCCGCCTGCCTCAGCCTCCTAAAGCGTTGGGATTACAGGTGTGAGCCACCACTCCCAGCCTTGTATCAGCAGTTTTTAAAAGCAGGAGCGGGTAGGAGGGGTAACAGGTTACAGGATGAAGACAAATATAAAACAGTGCAGATTAAGAATGCATACAGACAGCACTTTACATTGTCCCCCTTCAACATAATAAGAGGGGAAATAATACTTTCACCTTAAAAATGCACTACAGCGTTTTGGGAAAAAGATGTTAACTCAATTTTGACATGTGCTTGACATTTTTGTATTAACTGGTATAGAAAGATGATAATGTTGGTCAGTTACATCTTTTTCTAGGATATATATTTTTTAAGTGCTGCTTGTTTCTATCAGCTGTATTGGATAAGTCTGTAGAATTAGAAACGCTATTTTCTCAGAAGACTTGGTATATACTCGGAAACACACGATAGAGTCTGCCTACCATTTTAGGGGCGTAGATGATGGAGAGGGTTTAAAGACCTAGAGGAGTTTTCCTATCCAATAAAGCAGTTCACTAAAATTGCAGATACTTAGTTAATGTTCATTTCACTTTTTGCAGGGTAGTAGAAAAAAAAAATCACCTTACAGGATGAAATCATAAGCTTCTGTAAGTATTCGCAAGGAAAGTGATAGCCTAAGTATCTGTATTTAATTTTAATGTGGTTTTTTTTTTTTTTTTTTTTTTTTTTGAGACGGAGTCTCGCTGTGTCTCCCAGGCTGGAGTGCAGTGGCGTGATCTCGGCTCACTGCAAGCTCCGCCTCCCGGGTTCACGCCATTCTGCCTCAGCCTCCCAAGTAGCTGAGACTACAGGTGCCCGCCACCACGCCCGGCTAGTTTTTTTTTGTATTTTTAGTAGAGACGGGGTTTCACCATGTTAGCCAGGATAGAGGTTTTTTTAATTTAAAAAAGCATAGCATATTTACATCCTCAAAATTATTATATCAAATGTTTAGTGTCTAAAATTCCAGTTTTCTCATTGGTTGGAATATATCATTCTGGATATGTTTCTTATTGCCTATTGTATATGTGAGTGTATTTTGCTTTTTAGTCAGGATTATTCGATGTATGTAGGAATCACCAAACTTTCTGTAAGGGACCAGACACTTCGGTTTGGTGAGCCATAAGGTCTCCATGACAACTATTCAACTGCTGTTGTGGCACAAAAGCATCCATAGACAATATGTAAGTGAATTGTAAGGCTGTGTTGTGTTTATTTACAAAATTAGGCAACAAGCCACAGTTTGCTGATCCCTGATCTATAGGTTCCCCTTCCCCCACACCTTGTCCCTGTAATACATACATTGAAGAATGATGTACCTTCCTAACATCAACGAATTCTTCCCTTCCAGAATTACATATCTTGAGTAGCAAAGAGACTTAACTTTAATGGCATCATTTTAGCCACAGAGGATTAAAAACCTTACCATTTCAGCTTTAATCAAACAGCAAGACCGTAATAGGAATTTAGTTACACCATATCTCAGTACCCAAGGTGTCCCCCCGCCCCCTCCCACACACACCCTGGCTCTTATAATATATCTGATTGAGAAATAACATTCAAAACTTCATGAGAGGAGACTTTAACTTACTAATAAAAATAATTTGCTAATTTAGACCCTTTTGTTGCCACGTTATGTTAAAAGAGGCTTTTATTTTCAATCATGCTTCAACCTTGAGCACTATAACAGACTTTCTGTAGCCTTTCGAATGTTGAGTATCTGATTAATATCTACATTCATAACAAGGTATCACTAAATTAGACGTCAGTCATCCTGGGCATAGCTTGAAAATGCTAAGTTTGTGAATCAAAATAGCTTATGTGAAAAATACTTTTCCAAAAAAAAAAAAAAAGAAAAATACTTTTCATCAAGCCCTCAAGAAGTTCCCAAGACTAAAGACTATCAAGGCCGGGCGCGGTGGCTCAAGCCTGTAATCCCAGCACTTTGGGAGGCCGAGACGGGCGGATCACGAGGTCAGGAGATCGAGACCATCCTGGGTAACACAGTGAAACCCCGTCTCTACTAAAAATACAAAAACTTAGCCGGGCGAGGTGGCAGGCGCCTGTAGTCCCAGCTACTGAGGCTGAGGCAGGAGAATGGTGTGAACCCGGGAGGCGGAGCTTGCAGTGAGCTGAGATGCGGCCACTGCACTCCAGCCTGGGTGACAGAGCGAGACTCCGTCTCAAAAAAAAAAAAAAAAAAAAAAAAAAGACTATCAAACTGAATAATAAACCTTTATGTCATTGTTTCAGACACACTGATTCCCCATTGGAAGTCCTAATGGAGGACTTTCTCATAGTCTTTGTGCTACCCAGTCTGGTGGAATAGTAGGCTCTCAGTAAGTACATGCCAAATGTACAAATTCAGTGCTGAGCACCACTCTTTAGAGTCAGAAAATTTCTATTTAAAACAAGTTGATCTAACTTGTTCCAAGAGTTTTCCCATAAAATTAAGGCTAATATTAATCAGAAGTTAGTTTGATTCTAAGGGATATAGAAAAATTTCTATTGTTCTTCCTGTTTAATGAGATCCTATCCCATCAGGAGGGTCAGATATAATCAGGGAAGATATATAATGGAACTCTGAGGAAAACCTAACCATTTAAGATCATGTGGGCATTTAATGCACTGTCCAACCCATAGCAATCTAGACTCTGTCTTCGATATTTTAGTGAAACTACCCTTCAAAAGGCCACTAGTGACTAGTTGTCAAATACACACCCCACTCTGCAGCATTTAGCATTATTAATAACTAGTTTCCCTCAGATAACACTCCTCTTATTTGATCCTGAAAGCATTGATATTCCCCTATTTCTTTGCTGGATACTTTTTTTTTTTTCCTTGAGGTAGGGTCACACTCTGTCACCCAGGCTGGGATGCAGTGATGTCAGCTAACTGCAGCCTTCACCTCTTAGGCTCAAGTGATCCTCCTGGCTGGGTGCTCTTTTCCCATTGTTCTTTCCATTGGTGTTATTCCGTTCCATTGATCACAGTGGCTTAAACTCTGGTAACTTTTATCCCTGATCTCTTCAGAGTTTGCAAACATGTAAATGATACCATGCACTGTTGCTTGGTGCATGAAGGATATTCAGTCACAATCCTAATTTGGGTCACAATTCTTTAGTTTCTGTTGGATGTCCTCAAGGTCTTTGGATTTACATTTTACTGTACGGAGTCTCACCATGGGCTGATGTTGCATAGTAAAGTCACTTTTAGAAAAATTATAACCTCACCTTTTCTGAAGATATTTAATGCATGCCAGCCGTGTTAACACTGTTTGATGAGGTGGTGTCTAGCTGACTTCATCATGTCTCATCATGTATGTGTCTCTGTTAACTAAAATCAATAGAATCTTAGAGCTGAAGGAATGTTAGAAACAAATACCCTGTACTTTATCCGGCCTCTGCTTGAACTCATGCCATAAATGTTTACCTCCCACTTACTACCTCATATAACAGGTCATATTATCTTGAGGTCCTATCAGTTCTTCCCTACTTCGAAGCAGGTGGAAATCTGCCTCTCTGCAACTTCCACCGGATAATCATTTCATCCCCTGAAGCCACTCAGATTAGTTTGAGACTACCACATAATGATTTATGTAACAGTGGAGATTGGAAGGGAGAGAGGAGTGCTTGGGATCTTAAAATTTTTCCATGCCTAAAAAACAATACTCTAGGTTTTCTTTCTTTCTTTTTAGAGAGGATCTCGCTTTGTTGCCCAGACTAAAGTGCAGTGGCACAATTGTATTTCACTGTAGCCTTGAATTCTTAAGCTCAAATGATCCTTCTGCCTCAGCCTCCTGAGTAGCTGGGACTACAGGCATGCCCCACCACTCCCAGCTAATTTTTTTTTATTTTTTGTAGTAACAAGGTCACACTATGTTGTCCAGGCTGGTCTCCAACTCCTGACCTCATGCAATCCTCCTGCCTCAGCCTCCCCAAGTGCTGGGATTACGGGTGTGAGCCACCGCAGCCAGCCTATGTTTTCATTTCTGTAAGAATATGAGAAACCCATGCTGTTTACCTTTTTTCAATTGAATGTTTTACTTTTCAAGACTAAGAATTGAATATTTGATATGAAAAATGGATGCCCAAAAAGATACTTTAAAGAGAGGCATCAAGAATTATTTTTTGTAAACTAGGATGTTAATTTGCTGGCACTGGTAATAACACTTATCTTGGAGAAGCAAGTTTAATCTTAAGATTAAGTCTGCAGTTTGATATCAAAATTTAAATGTTGCTTAATCCCAGGCTTTCAAGAGTTTCAAAATTAATTGACTTAAGGCAGTGTAATTTTAGCATTCATAAATTTATGCAATTCCTTTAGCAAATGTATTACAGGGAAGATGAGAGATTTTTTCTTTAATTGCATTTTAGATTATAGTCTAAAAGAAATAAGGAATATTTCAATATTTATTTATTATTAAATTCTTGTAAAACTTCAAGTCCCTCAAGCCCCAGTCATTCGCCTCTTTAGCAGCAGGATAGATTCATCATTATAGCTACTTTGTTATTTTTATGCTGTCCTTATTTTGAAAAACATTAAGAGTATATGTCTAGTGCATTTATGTCACTAAGATGGAATAATTTGAATATTCTCATTAGCTAATTTACATCCTAAAAGTTATTAATGCTCATTAGCATATTTTTGAACTTAAAAATATGAGTCAGAAAATTACCTAATAATAAACACCCAAACGCATTTTCTAAGGCTTATGTGCTATTTGAAAGCTACCACCATAGATGTCATTATTCTCTTGGCATAAGGTCTACAAATGAGAGAGCTGAGAATCCTAAGACCATCCTGCCTGTCTAGGTGATTCATTTTATTGCCATTTGCAGGGATTGATTGATATGCGTGACAAAGGAAAGTTTTTACTCTTTAAACATTTATTACTCAGTAGCATCATGCCAATTTGCTGTAAGTTTTATGTTTAATGTAAGCCATTTCCTTATAGTATCAGTGTGACTCAACTTCTAAATGTTGGGAAACTAAGTGCAAATGATGCAGACATGCAGTATTTTTTGCAAGCAGAAAGTTGATAAATATGCATTAGCTATAGTGGTAAATATGCATTTACCACTGTAGAAGTTTGTTTTCTGCATTTATGATGTAAATCACTTGAAAAATCAGATTTGAGAATGTTTCCAGTATATTATACTTAATTAATGTCCTTTTTAGTGGCATATTTTTAAAAATAGTACCTCCTTTATCACCATAATTTCATTGTTGGAGATGACTAATGAGGTAATTGCAAAGGCAGAATGTAGTGTTTATAAAGAAAGAGACTCAGTTTTATTTTTTAACCACATGCACTCACAGAAAGAAAACCTAATCGTACCATTAAAGAAAAATCGCAGCAATTGAAGCTAAAGATTGATGTACTATGTAATTGAGTCCCATCATAATAATTTAAGTGTGTTTAAAGCATTTTTATTGTGGAATTAACAATTAGAACATGGCATATATTTAAGGCCTTTATATTTCGATTTCAGAGATGAAAGCTTTTAAAGACTTCTGAGAAGAGTAGTTATAGCTCATGAATGGGACTCTATCATGGACATTGGAAAGGGAATGTAGGGGATTCTTATGAGGCACAATAGATGGAAAATATTCCTCAAGCAAAAATTCTCATGATTTGTAGATGTGATTTAGAAAGGTTTCAGAATAAACTACAGCTTCATATGAACTGGCTTTACTTCTTTGAGCAGGTAAAGTTGGGGAATAATTGGATAATTTTTTTTTCTTTAATATGTCCAGAACATTTGGTATATTCCATCACTATTGGTATCATTTAGATCATGTATATTTATTTAGCTCTATTAGAAACCTTTTGTTTTTTCTTTATAGTAGAGAGTGATCTAAATAATTAGTTTAATTATTTATAACATGAATTTTTAAAGTGATTGAGCTTTGTATTTTCCCTCTTTTTGTTTGTGCTTGACGAGTGTTCCATACATTCTTTGCCTTCATCTCTGAGTTCCTACGTAGTCCTTTGCTTACTTTCTTCTGATCTTTGGCTAACTCTTGGGAGTTACTTTTCTGGCTAGATTCTTTTAACTAAATCTAGCTATGTTTTAGATAAAAAGACAAAGCTAAAGACTCACTGTATCTTCAAGATAACCTAAAATAAATTGGAATCCTATTTTATTTGCTAAAAATAATCTCAATGTTTAAATTTTTATTCTAATGTTAACCATGTAAATTTACTGCTGGATTTTGAATACTTTACTTCCAGGAATGGTTTTTTCACAGTGTATTTTCCTCTGCCTTAAATTTGGCCATTTTGCCCTGACTGTGACCTTTCTTGTTTAAGCCTAACTGGCTAACAAATGCAGAGTGAACCTCAAAAGAGCATTGTTTTCACTTTTAAATAACCTTCTTCAGGGATTTTCAAACTGTGCTCTCGGGTCCTAGGGGCTCTTTGAAGATGCCTCTCTGGCTTGTCCGGGAAGGACATAGCAGAGTAGTAGGTGGGACTCTGGGCCTTAAGCTAAACCTCAACTACGGCAACTTCACTTTTATCTTATTTGTTAGGCTTTCAGGGTTTCGTGCTTACAAAAAAATTTTTTAACCATTAACCTAATTTTAAAACACTCATGAATGATGATGATGATGATAATAATAATAATAATAATAATAGCTTTTGTTTATAGAGCACATATCTTGTCCCAGACCCCGCTTTAAATATTTTTGAACACTTTTTTTTTTTAAAAAGCCCTCTAAAATGTGCTTTCATCATCCCTGTTTTACAAATTAAGAAACTGAGACTTAAGGAAATAAGCAATTTACTCACAGCATCATAGCTACTAAGTGACAGATTCTGAATTCAAATTTGGGTGCATCAATTAGTGTATTAGTTTAAGCCAGGAATGACAAATACAGGATTAAGTGTGCCCTCACCCTGTATTCCCACACCTGAGGCAGACAGGACTAATGGATGAAAACAGTCTTTTTCGCTAATCACCAACACAGCCTTAGAATCTTTCTCAGCAAGGTGCTATGGGCCGTCTGTCCAAATCTATTGGTGTTGGCATTAAATGAGGCCTATTTACTTCCCCTACTTTAAGGTGAGATATTTGTGGCCCCACACTTCCGAATAGGAAGTCTCTTTAGCTCTAAAAGTGTTTGCCAGTTGATTGTTTTGATATTAATAAACACCAAATTATCTTTGATCCTAGATGTACTTTATCATAATGAAGTTATTCTGTGAACTAAAATCCCTAACTCTGTCATCTTCATTCTAACTTCTAATATAGAAGTTTTGTTTCTGTATTTATATATTTGTAATCTGTATAATTTATACATTGATAATTATAAACACCACACAGTCCTCATAATCAGGATCATTACGGGTTTAAAAAAAAAATTCACTTTGAGTAGCCTAGTGGAATAAAGACCTAAAATAATTTATATTCTGAGACCTAATATTTTAGCTGTGGGGTGGAGGTGGTGAGGGAGAGGGTGGAGAACTCATGATTGGGGTAAGTCAGCCAGTTTCCATATAGCTGAGAATTTAGTGGTTTGAATAACCTTCACTGTTTCCACTACCAGCATGCCCTGCCCAAGAATGTCATAGCCACAGGGCTGGGTGAATGCCCAAACATTTTTAAAAAGGAGTATACACAACCAACCCCTTGCTGATTTTTTCAACTGCTCTTGCCAGGAGGGAACCAGTAGTTCCTGGGCTGTACCCATTCTTACCAGGGAGAGCTGGGTGCAATTAAAGTTTTTCCTGTTAGGTGTAAGACTTTTTGAATGACTCATCATAGTTCCTGCTCAAGACGTGTCAAAGAGGCCCAAGGCTATATTTAGGAACTTACTATGAAATTGCCTGTCAGTCCCAACCAATTTTTCCAATATAGTGTATATGGAGAGTTAGTAGCAAGTAACTTTAAATACATGAAAAGGTTTTTGTTGTCGTTTTCTGTTGTTGCTGTAAACTGGTATTGAAGATTTTCTTAAATGGATGGACATTCCTTTCATTGTGAAATGATTCAACACCCATTCAGCATGCACATGACTATATTGGAATGACCCTCATGACCATCATCATGGAACCCATTAAATTCTTGTTTAAAAAAAGTTTGAATATGTCTTAAAATGTTTTCTATATGAATAAAAAAGGATCTTTCTAAAAGCTATTTCTGATGCACTTTTTTTTGAGATGGAGTTTTGCTATTGTTACCCAGGCTGGAGTGTAGTGGCACAATCTCGGCTCACTGCAACCTCCGCCTCCTGGGTGCAAGCAATTCTCCTGCCTCAGCCTCCTGAGTAGCTGGGATTACAGGCATGCACCACCACGCCTACCTAATTTTGTATTTTTAGTAGAGACGGGGTTTCTCCATGTTGGCCAGGCTGGTCTCGAACTCCTGACCTCAGGTGATCCGCCCGCCTCAGCCCCGCAAAGTGCTGGGATTACAAGCGTGAGCCACTGCGCCTGGCCTCTGATGCACTCTTGAGTATTTTTGTAAAATCAGAGATTGTTGGACAGTGCTAAGGAGAATGAATCATGGTGACTGGGTCCAGTGACACTTGAAGTATGAAATTCTTTTGAGAGTTTAAAGAACCACCTCTTGCTGATGAGAGTGTTGGAAAATTCTATGGTTGGAAGTCAGCTCCACGTGCCTCCTGGTTTTTGCTTTTGTTGAATAAGAGAAAAGAGAGTAGCCAATTGTAAGTGGTCGTATTCCTAGCTGATCAGGACTTGCTAAAAAAAAAGACAAAGCCATTGATTCAATTACCGTAGGTATAAGAGTTTTAACTAGGATCAGTAGCCCACATGAAGTAGAAATAGAAAGGCCAACCAAGGAACTAGTGATTCTAAGGTAAAATTTCCAGAAATGTAGAAAAGAACACTTAAGATTGGAGATGATGCCAGTTTTATATAAACGGTGATTGATAGCTGTTAAGGTTTGATGAGAAAGGTTCACGTATGTCTGTTTTCTTTCAAAAGTTTGTTCCCCTGATACTTCTTTTCTTTTTTTCTGAGACAGTCTCGCTGTGTCACCCAGGCTGGAGTGCAGTGGCGCATTCTTGGCCTACTGCAACCTCCACCTCCTGGGTTCAAGTGATTCTCCTGCCTCAGCCTCCCAAGTAGCTGGGACTGCAGGCGTCCACCACCACACCCAGCTAATTTTTGTATTTGTAGTAGAGACGGGGTTTCACTATGTTGGCCAGGCTGGTCTTGAGCTGCTGACTTCATGATCCACCCGCCTCGGCCTCCCAAAGTGCTGGGATTACAGGCGTGAGCCACTGTGCCCGGCCTGTTCCCCTGATATTTCTAAGTCACTGTTTATTAAAGCACGTAATCCTAAGCATAAAAATTAATTTTTTTTTTTAAGAGACAGGGTCTTGCTGGGTCGCCTAGACTATAGTGCAGTGGCGCCATCACAGCTCACTGTATCCTCAAACTCCTGAGCTCAAGCGATCCTCTAGCCTTAACCTGTGAGTAGCTGGAACTGTAGGCACACACCATCATGCCCAGTTAAGTTATTTTAGTTTTTTAGGGGTTTTTGTGTGTGTGCTTTTTTTGTTTCGTTTTGTTTTGAGACAGGGTCTCCCTCTGTCCCTCAAGCTGGAGTGCAGTGGCATGATCGCAGCTCACTGCAGCCTCAACCTCCCAGGCTCAATCAGTCCTACCACCACAGCCTTCCAAGTAGCTGGGACTACAGGTGTGCACTACCACACCTGACTACTTTTTGTATTTTTAGTAGAGACAGGTTTTCACCATGTGGCCCAGGCTGGTCTCGGACTCCTGGGTTCAACCTATCCACTGGCCTCAGCCTCCTAAAGTGCTGGAATTACAGATGTGAGCCACTGTGCCTGGACAAAGTTATTACTATTTTTTTAAAGTAAACATGCACTGCAGTTACCTGATGCTACCACATATTAACTGCATGAAAAATATTCCATAGAAGTAGAAAGTCCTTTTGACTGTGAACTTACAAACATGTCAGTGGAAAGTATTATGAGCTATAAATTGAATATATTTTTTTCTTAATGACTTTGTAGAAGGGCTCTGATACAAGCTTAATATGAATACTAAAAACGGCCACTTTTAGCAACTGAAGCTAAAATATTGTAAGATCAGAATACTCCCGTCTTGTAGACTGATAGAAGGCTATTTATTAAAATTTTGGGGAGAAAATTTTCTTTTTTTAATGTCTTGAGTCAGTTTGAAAAAGTGTGGGTTTTTTTGAAAAATGTTAATAGAGTTAAAAGTCATAAAATTTTTCCTTAAAAACTTACTGTTATTAAAATTTCTGGCCCATAATTGATTTGTTGGATAATAGTCATTAGTATAGTGCTATTATAGCATTTGCCATCACAATGCCATTCATATGGCCAACACACATAAAAATAATCCAGTGAAACTATTTCTCAAATATAAATTAAAACTAGAAAATGGATAATTTTTAAAAACTATACTACTATCAATTTGCAACTGTAAGGCTAGATAAGATTTGACATTATTGGGAGAGCCTCCCTGGAAAGCAATTTGGTAATACATTTCAAGAGTCATTAAAAAATGGTCATAACCAGGTATGGTAATGCACACCTGTAGTCCAAGCTACTGGGTAGATTTAGGCAAGAGAATCACTTGAGCCTTGGCGTTCGAATCCAGCCTGGGCAATATAGTGAGAACCTGTCTCAAAAAAAAAACTAAAAGTTTAAAAACTTGATGCCTTAAAAATGTACTCCTAGAAAACTATCCCAAAACAGAGATGACTTTCATAAAAGGATGTTTTTCAAACAGTAATTTGTAAGCCAGAAGAAAAAAAAAAACAAAACCTTGTTTCTAATATATATATTGGAAGAAATATGGGAAGAAGTAAGTTATGATAGATTCTCATATTATAATTAGGTACCCATTGATAATATTTTCAAAGAAAGATAATGTATTCTCTTGTTTGAATATTAAGGAAAAACTAGTCAAACGCCATTGTATGCTTTCAATTTTGTATAAAAGATAAAAGAAACCCATCGGGGCCGGGCACGGTGGCTCATGCCTGTAATCCCAGCACTTTGGGAAGCTGAGGCGGGCAGATCACTTGAGGTTAGGAGTTCGAGACCAGCCTGGCTAACATGGTGAAACCGTGTCTCTTCTAAAAATACAAAAATTAGCCAGGCGTGGTGGCGCATGACTGTAATCCCAGCTACTCGGGAGGCTGAGGCAGTAGAATCGCCTGAACCCGGGAAGCAGAGGTTACAGTGAGCCGAGATCATGCCACTGTACTCTAGTCTGGAAGACAGCATGAGACTCTGTCTCAAAAAGAAAAGAAGCATATGAAAATACAGAAAGGCGGCCGGGCGCGGTGGCTCAAGCCTGTAATCCCAGCACTTTGGGAGGCCGAGACCGGCGGATCACGAGGTCAGGAGAGCGAGACCAGCCTGGCTAACACGGTTAAACCCCGTCTCCACTAAAAATACAAAAAACTAGCCGGGCGAGGTGGCGGGCGCCTGTAGTCCCAGCTACTCGGGAGGCTGAGGCAGGAGAATGGCGGGAACCCGGGAGGCGGAGTTTGCAGTGAGCTGAGATCCGGCCACTGCACTCCAGCCTGGGCGACAGAGCACGACTCCATCTCAAAAAAAAAAAAAAAACAAAAAAACAAAAAAAAGAAAATATAGAAAGGTATGACTAAATAAAGAAGAAAAGTGAAAAAAATCACCTATAATAGCACCACTTAGAGATAGTAATTGTTAACATTTTGTTGTGTATTCTCCCAAATAATTTTATGCATATGTAGCTCTATGCAGGACTGGTTTTCAAGCACACTGGTAAATAGCCATGTCAGGTATTTATTTTTATTTTTTATTTTTATTTGTTTTTGTAGGTTTTTTTGAGACAGAGTCTCTGTTGCCTAGGCTGGAGTACACTGGCGTGATTTTGGCTCACTGCAACCTCCGCCTCCTGGGTTCAAGCGATTCTCCTGCCTCAGCCTCCCAAGTAGCTGGGATTACAGGCACCCACCACCATTCCTGGCTAATTTTTGTGTTTTTAGTAGAGACAGGGTTTCACCATGTTGGCTAGACTAGTCTCGAACTCCTGACCTCAGGTGATCTACCCACTTCAGCCTCCCAAAGTGCTGGGATTACAGGTGTGAGCCCCCATGCCCGGCCGTGTCAGGTATTTATAATCAGCAACTGTTCTGGTTGTTTAGTGTCCTTGCCTACTGGTGGTAAAATATGTTAACTATTACCCTTTTCCTATCAACCTATTGATGGATCTATTTTTATACTTTTAAAAATGTGACCATTAGCCAGGCATAGTGGCTAACACCTGTAATCCCAGCGCTTTGTGAGGCCAAGGCAAGTGGATCATGAGATGAGGAGTTCGAGACCAGCCTGGCCAACATGGTGAAACCCCGTCTCTACTAAAAATACAAAAAATTAGCAGGGCATGGTGGTGGGTGCCTGTAATTCCAGCTACTCAGGTGGCTGAGGCAGGAGAATCGCTTGAACCCGGGAGGCAGAGGTTGCAGTGAGCCAAGACCGTGCCATTGCACTCCAGCCTGGGCACACAGCAAGACTCCCATCTCAAAACAACAAAAAAAAAGAGTGACCACATACTATGTTATCTGTCCTATAATCTGCCCTTTTTAAATTTAACAATGTAGTAACATATTTTGATGTTAATAAATACAAGTCTACCTCATTTTTAATAACTGCATTGAATTTGTGTGCTTAGGAAAGCCGTCTTCATTTTAAAATTACTAAAATAGTTGATTACTTTCCAGTTAAGGTTATCTCTAACTCAGTGGTCGTCAGCAAACTTATTCTGTAAAGGGCCAGACAGTACATATTTTTGGCTTTGTGGGCCATACAATCTCCATTACAACTAATCAATTCTGCCATTGTAGTGGGAAGCAGCCGTAGACAGCCAATACCTAAACAATCCTTAAACTTAACTTCTGCACGCTGAAATTTGAATTTCATACAATTTTACATGTTATGAAGTATCTTTTAATTTTTTTTCCGTTTAAAAGTATAAAATCATTTTCCCCTTTCTTAACTCACCAGTCATACCAAAACAGGTGGCAGATTGCACTTGGCTCCCAGGCCGGAGTTTGCTGACCCCTCTAGTAGAATGCCTTCCTTCAGAGCTTTCATCTCCTGCTATGAAGTCTCTCAGTGTCACACCTAAGTTTCCTTCAGTTAGATGCTAACCGTCTTGGAATATATTCTTTTGATGGTACAGAGATGCCCTGGGTTGTAAAGCAAAAAATCACACCTCTGACTTAGCTTGTGTTTTTGTCACACGTTTCTGATCCAAAACATAAAATGATAAAATTCAGAGGTTGGGAGAACAACTTCATTTCTATTTTAGAAAACACAACCATTTGAACATGTTTACTGAAAGCACTGATATATTTTATAAATTCAGTTTTTCCTTCCTTTTCTTATAAAAGTTTCTCATTGCTCTTATACCTTTACTAAGAAAAAATTGCCTTGATATTGAAGAGGGAGACTTCCCTTACTGTTATCCTGTAAAAGCCATATTTCCCAAGCTGCATTATATACTCCCTTTGTTTTTTGTTTTTTGTTTTTTTTTTTTGGAGATGGAGTCGACTGACTCAGTCACTCAGACTGGAGTGCAATGGCACGATCTCGGCTCCCTGCAACCTTCACCTCCCAGGTTCAAGTGATTCTCCCGCCTCAGCCTCCTGAGTAGCTGGCATTACGGGCACCCACTATTATACCTGGCTAATTTGTATTTTTGTAGAGACAGGGTTTCTTTTTTTTTTTTTTTTTTTTTGAGACGGAGTCTCGCTCTGTCACCCAGGCTGGAGTGCAGTGGCCGGATCTCAGCTCACTGCAAGCTCCGCCTCCCGGGTTTACGCCATTCTCCGGCCTCAGCCTCCCGAGTAGCTGGGACTACAGGCGCCCGCCACCTCGCCCGGCTAGTTTTTTGTATTTCTTAATAGAGACGGGGTTTCACCGTGTTAGCCAGGATGGTCTCGATCTCCTGACCTCGTGATCCGCCCGTCTCGGCCTCCCAAAGTGCTGGGATTACAGGCTTGAGCCACCACGCCCGGCCCAGACAGGGTTTCATTATTTTGGCCCCACTGGTCTTGAACTCCTGACCTCAGGTGATCTGCCTGCCTCAGCCTCCCAAAGTGCTGGGATTACAGGCGTGAGCCACCGCGCCTGGCCTGTATACTCCCTTTTTAAAAAATAATTTGTACTGCTTAAGTACTGCAGATGTTTTTCTTAATTGACTGCCACCAAGGAATATTGAGTATCAAATATTCTTCTAAAGGCCCAATGTGCATTATCTCCTGTAGTTATCCATGTCGGCCTTGTGTGGTAGGTACTTATATTTATTTTAGTTTATATATATAAAAAAAATATGAGTCAGAAAGGTAAGTAACCTGCCTAAGATCACTCAGCTAGCAAGTGCAGGATGGAAATTTTTTTTTTTTTTTTTTTTTTGAGATGGAGTTTTGCTATGTCATTCATGCTGGAGTCAAGTGGCATGATCTCGGCTCACTGCAACCTTCACCTCCAGGGTTCAAGTAATTCTCCTGCCTCAGACTCCCCAGTAGCTGGGATTACAGGCACCCACCACCACACCTGGCTAATTTTTGTATATTTAGTAGAAATGGGTTTTTGCCATGTTGGCCAGGCTGGTCTCGAATTCCTGACCTCAAGTGATCCACCCACCTCGGCCTCCCAAAGTGCTAGGATTAACAGGCATGAGCCACCCGCCCCCTGTACTTGGCCTAGGATGGAAATTCAAACCTAGATTTGTGAATCTTCAAAGATCACCAATGCTCTTGAGCAACGCTAGCCTGCATCTCTGTGATTTGCCATTCTGAGGAAGTGCAATTTTTGGTATTCAATAAGAACCTTGTGAAATGTTATTTTGATGTAATTGCAAAGGCTTGTCTCGACAATATCTATTTCCCATCCAAAAACAAATTACAAATTGGGTGGCCAGCATGATTAAAGGCTCAGAATGAATTAAGCCCCAAAACCTAATTATGTTCAAAAAACCCTGCAGTAGACAGAGGTATGTTTTTTAAATCTACTTACTTTCTGCTGTTTAGGTTATTTTTTTACATAGTCAAATCACTTTTGTTTTCTTTATAATTTCTGCTCGTGGTGTCTTTTATAGAAAGGACTTCCCCAATCCAAAATTATTAAAGTGATCATCTATTTTCCTTTCAATATTTCCCTTGAAGTAAACCAGTCTCCAAGCTGTTCGTAAGATTGTTTGGCAATTTATTTAGAAGAAATCCATGTCAGAGGATCCAAATTTAATATGCTTTTGCTTTGATTTCAGTACCAAAAAGTTAGATAATTTTGCTATGACATTATCTTCTCCCTTACAAGTCTTGATATCTGAATTTATAATGTTCAAACGTAACCCCACTTTTCAACAGATTCAGTTACCTTTGAAACTGTGTATCATGTTTATTAATTGCAGAGAAGCCCATGAGCTGTAGAAGAAAGCTCCTATTCCTAGGGATTAGTTCAGTATTACTATCTAAATAACTAGTTCACCGTCATAAATGATTTCTTAAATGGTCTCTTATTAATTCCCCATGAGAGAGATAATTTAATTCAGAAATTGCCTGTTGCATAGCCTATCTGCACACTTGTGACCCACAAATGGATGATCCATATGTTGCTTTGAGGAACAACTGGATAAAATTTCAATCTCCTAAAAGACTCACTAAATAAATTTTTTATCTGGTCATATAATTGAGATTTATAGTCCACCAAATGAGCTCTATTGGTTTACAGCTGGGAATTGGCCATTAGAACTTCATAATATCTTTTTAAAAAATATTTTCTATCTGATTCCACAGAGATATTTTGGTCTGCAGCCTTTATTTTCTGCTCCTTTCTTTCCTGCTTTTCTGCTGAGTAGCTTGTGAATTTACTTTCACTTACATTTCTCGCTATGTGTTTTTCTGATTAGAAATGTAAAGCCACAAGATTTTAAAGGTAAGTGGTTAGAAGAAGCAGTGTATAAAATTGACAGAGGTTATAAGTGTTGTGAACAAGAAGAAAAGTATATATTCACAGAAAGAAACCTGGACAGATCATAATGTTTGCAGTGATTATTCCTGAGTGGCGGGAGCATGGATGATTTTCAGTTTCTTTGTATTTTGGTTATTTTCAAATTTTCAACAATGAGCTCAATTACTTTTACATAATTACAAAATATTTGGGGTCAAACATTCACCTATTTCCCTTTTACTAAAAGTTACTGGAATTAACATCATTTGATATAGTAAATATTTCTGAGTTAAGAAAACATAATTAAGATCGCAAAATTACAATAATTATTAAGTCACTGACTTATTCCATAGCACTGTGTAAGCACAGCATAGAATTAAGAAGATGAAGATCCCAGAATGTGGAAACAGAAAGCTGACAAGTGATTGAGGAGTGGTGAGAAGACACAGGTTCTGAGGACTGCTGGACAGCCTTTCCTGTTTTTAAAGAAAAGCTATCTTAGAATGAGAGAAGAGTCATGAAAACCAAAAGGTTTCTGCATTTAATTCATTATTTAGAGGGCTGAATTTACTCTTTGATTTACTCTTTGATTACAAGCACTGGTGGTTATATTTTATCTACTTTGTGGAAATGAGTTAGCACATGTAGAAAACTGCTCCGAAAAGGGCTGAAATGAAGCCATTAAGACCGAAGTGTACTTTTTAAAAATCCAAACGTGATGATTTATATCTTGATCTTGGTGATACTTATATGGGTGTGTTCACTTTGTAAACATTCATCAAACTATACTTACCACTTGTATGCTTTTCTATATGTGTGTTATACTTCAATTAAAAAATTTACTTGAAAGAAAAAATCCCACCATAGCTCTGCTTCTGTCTTTTTGCAATGCACGGTGGTAGCCACGGTGTTTGGTTCCCCAGAACATTTCCTCCCTACGCCCACCTCTGGATCTGGCCAATCGCAGCAGCTCATCTCCTGCGCTCCAGATTGGTGGGTATGTTTCTGAAGCAGAGCCAATCAGCGTGCTTCCCTGGATCCCTTTGTGTGAAAGGAGGCGAGAATCAAGGTGGGTGGAGTTGGTGTTGGTGTGTTAATCCCTGCACAGTATTGTGAGAAGGAAGGGCAGTGGTTGAGGTGTTTCTCCCAGCCGGTAAAGAGAAGCCGCAAGCTTTGCACAGGTTCACCTGTGATCTCTAAGTTGGATTTCTGAGTTCCTTGACACATGAGTCAGTTGCGGCAGCTAAACAAGGTGAATGTCTTTTTTTCCTCTGGATTAAATGACAGCTAAATTGAATTACTCTAAACCAGTGATTTTCAAAGAGTGCATCAGCATCACCTGAAACTTACTAGAAATGCACATCCTTGGGCCACACCCAGACCTACTGGACCCACTAGTGATGGGTCAGGGGCGGGGCCCCAGCAGTCTGTGTTGCAGCAGGCGCTTCAAGGGATTCCAATGTGCTCAAGTCTAAGAGCCGCTGCCCTAAGCTTACAACACACATCCTCTCATATCGCTATACCACACAAAATATCTCTACCATAAATTGACCTGTTGAGAACGTCTCTCTCTCTCTCGCTTTTTTTTTTCCGAGCTCCAACCATGTATGCAGAATCCTAGGTGGAGAAAAGACATTCAAGAAACCAAGGGGGGTTCTCCTTACCTTCAGGTGCCAGTAAAAGTAACAATAGGAAATTTAGTTAGTAAAGCATTGCAAGACAAGAATTCATAATGCTTTTAATTGTAAGACTGTGATTAATTCCTGATTCATTACCACATAATTGATAAAGGAAGAGGGAGATAACCTTTGTAGTTTAACAGGACTGTAGAATCCTTTGTCCCTTGCCTCAGGCTTGCTGGAAGCTATTCTAGAAAGCTGGAGAAGTTTCCTCAGGGTTTATGCACCTCTTCCCCAGTTTGTCATAGTGTGGGCAAGTAATTGATATATGTGGATTCTTTAATAACTTGCCAGTGCCTTTTTACTAGTGTTTCTACAGAGTATGTATGTTCACAAAGGGAGTGCTTGCAATGTTGGACCTAAACGATGGCTGATGCTTTTTTTTTTTTTTATCTGAGACTTTAAAAAGTGAGAATAAAAAAAAAAAAAAAAAAAAGGCCGGCATGGTGGCTCATGCTTGTAATCCCAGCACTTTGAGAGACCTAGGCAGGCAGATCACCTGAGACCAGCCTGGAGTTCGAGACCAGCCTGGCCAACATGGTGAAATCCCATTTCTACTAAAAATACAAAAATCTCAGGGCGTGGTGGCGCACGCCTGTAAATCCAGCTACTCAGGAGGCCGAGGCATAAGAATCGCTTGAACCTGGGAGGTGGAAGTTGCCGTGAACCAAGATCGTGCCACTGCACTCCAGCGTGGGTGACAGAGCAAGACTCTGCCTCAAAATAAATGAATAATAATAATAATAATAATAATAATAAAAAGTGAGAATCACTGTTATTATCTTCTATACTTTGACCCTTATGCAGCTTTCCCTGGACTGAGATGCCTCCGTTTTTCTGGCCTGAAACTCTCCAGATGGAACGAGTAAGGAGGGGCCTTCAGGCTCTGCGTAATACCTAAGACTCTGGAGAAGGTGAAGGCCAGCAGAGGGAAGCTGGGGGAAGGGAGGTGACAAGGATCCAAGCAAAGGAGTGGAAATTGGGCCTGGCGACTTGCTTTCCACCTTTCCTCCCCTGCCCTTTCTACCAGGTCAGATCCTCCTCCTGCTTACTGTAGCTTTCACATGTCAATAAAAATACTGCGTCATGTAATATATAATGCATTTCAGGTGCCTGCTACAGTGCCTGGCATGTGACAGGTGCCTATTATTCTTAACATTATTATTTTACAGTAATAGTAATATATTTTCTTTTCCTTTTCATCTATCTTTTTTTTCTACTATTTAGTTACCTGCATGGCAAACTCTCACTCTGAAGGCCTTTCCATCCCTCACACCAGTAGGACAATATTAATCATACTCTTCTTCTGTGAGGCCACTTATATTACATTATGTTATGTTACATTATATTTTGTTGTGTCTGCATTTCCTTCTCAACTGTGAACTCCCTAAACTACAGGACCTAGGTTTCGTTTTACACATGTTCGAATCTTCAGGGCAAGCACAGCACCTGGTACTTATTAAATGTGTGTTAAATGAATATTGGATAAATTGAGTCACAAAGAGAAAAGGACATATCTGAAAACCACATGCTTTATTTTGAGACTACTATCTATTGACATAGTATATGACCACCTATTGCCCTGTCCTTGGGTTTCCACAAGCTGCCTCTTTTGTATTATCTTTCATAGATTTCACTGTCTTTCTTATTGCTTCTGAATTTTTAGCAACTATTTCCTTTTGTGAAATATCTTGAGTTGCAATTTATTCCAATGTTGTCAGCTTTGCCACATTATCCATTAAGAGCATTTTTCTTTCATATTGGAATCTAAATCATTGTTAGCTATCTTTTATTGAGCCCTTGCTATTTATTAAACAAATATGTATTGAGTATCTACTATGCCAAGTACTATTCTAGGTACGTTATGAAATAAAAGAGACAAAAAGCTGTGCTCCATGTCTGGTGATAGGCCATGTGTTTTCTATATGTGTCATCTCATTAAATCACATGTTGTGAAAATGAAATTTTTCAATTCTCATGGCAAGCCTCAATCTAGAGAACTGGGAAATATTTCTAATTTACGTTCATTAATCTCTTATTTTATCTTAAGTGATAAAAGAGACCATCAAAGTATCACTAACTATACCATATTCTATATTTTATAAAATTTACCAAGTTTACTTTCCAGCTCAAAGCCCATTATTGTTTAATATTGAGCATTAAAATTACATCCTAACCCATGGGCTACGTGCATCTCTGGATGTTTATTAGGTGAGGTTGATAATTGTGCTTTGTACCCAGGCAACTTGGATGAGACTATTAAACTCCTGTGTGCCTGGGTTCTTATAATTATTACTATTATTAGGATGAACCACATGGCCCAGAAATTTGAAACACTCCGTTTGATTTGTAATCCCTGTTGCAACTAGGGAGTGTTGAAGAGTAATTAAGAGATAGTTTATCCAGCTTTCTTGCTGAAATAAGATTTTTCAAAATACACAAAATTGTTTTACTATGGTTAAAAAACACATAACCTAAAATTTATCATCTTAACCATTTTTAAGTGTGCAGTTTAGTAACGTTAAGTATATTCACATTGCCAAGAAACAGATTTCCAGAACTTTTTCTTCCTGTGAATCTGAAACTCTGTCCCTATTGAACAATGACTTTCTTTTTCCACCTCCTTGAAATATCTTTATAGGGCTTCCATGGACAATGTTTGCAGAGTTCAATGCTTTTTCTCGAAGAGGTCTCTGAAAGCACAAGAAGAAAATAGTAAGGCCAAAAAGAATTGGTGTCTGTGTTTTCCTATGAGGCATTTTACCCTATCCCGCTGTCAAAATTGCTGGCTGTCAGAAAGCTCCCTGAGTAGCATTGGGTCTTTAACAGATGACTCTGGCCCTGAGTGGTGCCAGGGAGTCAGAATGTATCTTAGTCTGTTTTGTACTGTATACCAGAGACTGGATAATTTATAAAGAAAAGAAATGTGTTTCTCACAGTTCTGGAGGTTGAGAAGTTCAAGGTCGAGTGGCCAGCATCTAGGGAGGGCCTTCTGCATCATAGCACATCAGAGGGCATTACAAGTTGAGAGAGAGCAGGGGGGTCGAACTGGCTTTTATTATAAGCCCCTCTTTCGATAACAAGCCACTCCTGTGATGGCAACATTCATTCATCCATCTATGAGGGTAGAGTTCTCATGGCCTAATCATTTCTTTCTTTCTTTTTTTTTTTTTTCTTCTTTGAGCCAAAGTCTCGCTCTGTTGCCCAGGCTGGAGTGCAGTGGCAGCAATCTTGGCTCACTGCAACCTCCGCCTCCCAGGTTCCAGCAATCCTCCTGCCTCAGCCTCCCGAGTAGCTGGGATTACAGGCGTGTGCCACCACACCTGGCTAATTTTTGTATTTTTAGTAGAGACGCGGTTTCGCCATGTTGGCCAGGCTGGTCTCAAACTCCTGACCTCAAGTGATCTGCCCACCTCGGCCTCCCAAAGTGCTTGGATTACAGGCATGAGCCACTGCACTCAGCCTCTAATCACCTCTTAAGTGGCCCCCATCTCAACACTGTTGCATTGGGGATTAAGTTTCCAACACATCAACTTTGAGGGACACAGTCAAGCCATAGCAGAATGCCTTTTGCTTGTTTGTTCTGGGAGGACTTCTAGAAATGGGTTCTAGGAGATAAAAAGGCCATACAGCTGTGGGCTCCTCCCCCACCCCCAGTGCTGGCATTCTCCCACTCAGAGCTCAGATAATGATCACGTGGCCTGCACTTAAATACCTCCAGTGATGGGCCTCTCACTGCACCTGAGGCCGATGTTCCCTCATCATCTTCCCTTTATGATTACTACAGGTTGTGAGAAAACTTCACAAAACTGGCCTCTTAGGTACTTGAAAGTATTTAGAGTTACCTACCTGGTCTGGTTCCTTGTCTTTTCTGCTTCAAGCTGCTTTCTTTCTTCTTCTTTTAAGAGACAGGATCTCTGTCGCCCTGGCTGGAGTGCATTGATAGGATTATGGCTCACTGCAGCCTTGAACTCCTGAGCTCAAGCGATCCTCCTACCTCAGCCTCCAGAGTAACTGCGACTATAGGTGTGCACCACCAAGCCCAGCTAATCTTTTTATTTATTCTTTACAGATGGGGTCTTGTTATGTTGCTCAGGCTAGTCTCAAACTCCTGGACTCGAACAGCTTGCTGTAAGACAGCCTGAAAGCCAGGAGACCTACTGGGTGGATAACTTTGTTTTTGTTTTTTTATTTTTTATGTTTTCAAGATCTCTTTGATGTCATCCTTCCTCCCACTCTAACCCACCCCTGCCTTTACGGGCGAGCATGTCATCTAGGAATGTTCAGAGTACACTGTGTCTCTACCTTGGTGATGATGTAATCCCTCATCTCTAGCTGGGGCTCTTGGAATTGCCTCTTGCCAGATACGGTGTCCAGAGCAAGATCCAATAGCAGGTTCTATAACTTTCTGCTAAAGGGTAGCATAGTCAAAGAAAATCAAAGTGAATAGATCATAATAAAGATCACCCACTCAATCTGATTGGAAAGAAGCCTACGAAATTAGATATATAACATAAAAACAGACTGGGTCGACTGGTCATGGTGGCTCACGCCAGTAATCCCAGCACTTTGGGAGGCCAAGGCAGGTAGATCACCTGAGGTCAGGAGTTTGAGACCAGCCTGGTCAAAATGGTGAAACCCCATCTCTACTAAAAATACAAAAATTAGCCGGGCGTGGTGATGGGCGCCTGTAATCCCAGCTACTCAGGAGGCTGAGGCAGGAGAATCTCCTGAACCCAGGTGGCGGAGGTTGCAGTGGGCCAATATCTCACCACTGCACTCTAGCCTGGGTGACAGAGCAAGACTCCATCTCAACAAACAAACAAACAAACAAAAGCGATTGAGCCTGGTGGCTCACGCCTGTAATCCCAGCACTTTGGGAGGCCAAGATGGGCGTATCAGTTGAGGCCAGGAGTTTGAGACGAGCCTGACCAACAAAGTGAAACCCTGTCTCTACTAAAAATACAAAAATTAGCCGGGCGTGGTGACGGGCGCCTGTAGTCACAGCTACTCGGGAGGCTGAGGCAGGAGAATGGCGTAAACCCGGGAGGCGGAGCTTGCAGTGAGCCGAGATCACGCCACTGCACTCCAGCCTGGGGGACAGAGCGACACTCTGTCTTGAAAAAAAAAAAAATACAAAAAAAAAAAAATTAGCCAGCTGTGGTGGCACACACCTGTAATCCCAGCTACTCAGGGGGCTGAGGCGGGGGAATCGCTTGAACCTAGGAGGTGGAGGTTGCAGTGATCAGAGATGGCACCACTGCACTCCAGCCTGGGTGACAGAGCAAGATTCTGCCTCAAGAAAAAGGAAAGAAAAGAAACTTTAAGAATAAAATAAAATAAAAATACAAACCAGTGCTATTTCATTAAGGAACTGAAGAAACTGCTAATGAATTAAGAAAATGTAAAGGCAGACCCAACCCTGAGAAACATGTTGAAAGAATTGAGAAACAAGTAAAAATATTGTGCAACTTTATCAAATTCCATGTATATGTTTCTGAAATATATTAAAACTCAATTTTTTGACAAAGAGAAAGAAGTAGTGCATGCTGTTTCTGCACTGAGCCCTGTAGTGTGTGCTTTTGCAACAATTGGTACTATAATAAATTCTAGACAGATAATTTATCTTCCACTATTTCAAGAAAGATTTCTGGACATTTCAAAATTAACTATGCCTTTGAGTTGAAGATTAACTTGTTTAGAAGACTTTGTGCTGCCAAAAATACCAAAAGATAACAAAAAATAATAAAGAAATAAGCAGCTCAAACTTTGCTGATCTTTATGATAAGCTAATTCTCTCCTGGTTATCTGCCTTTTGAAGCTCCGTTAACTCTATCCTTCACAGGCTACTAGGGCAGTAGCTTTCCAGTTTTTTGACCCTGATACACATAAGAAATACTGCAAATGGAAATCTAGAACAGACATTCTGTATGTATGTATCTATATAAATAAGAAAAAGTTGTATTAAGTATTTATTTCCCTTACCACTTGCAATTTACTGACATTTTCTTTCCTTTTTCATTCCATTCCTTTTCTGTCTGAAATTCTGTTCTATTATTCTGTTTATTTTGTTTTATCTTATTTCATTTTTTTATATTTAACTTTTATTTATTTATTTATTTATTGAGACAGGGTCTTGCTCTGTTGCCCATGCCAGAGTCCGGTGGCACGATTTTGGCTCACTGCAGCCCCTAACTCCTGGGCTCAAGTGATCTTCCCACCTCAACTTCCTTGAGCAACTGGGACCACAGGTGTTTGCCACCACACCTGGGTTTTTTGTTTGTTTTTTGGCAAGGGCGGGGTTCTGGGCTCCATATGTTGCCCAGGCTGTGCTCACGCAATCCTCACTGCTTCGGCCTCCCTAAGTGCTGGGATGACAGGCATGAGCTACCCTATTCCATTTTTAAATCTCAATTGTGACTCACAAAATTGTTTTTCCCACTTACTAATTAGTCTTAATGAGTAGTTTGAAAAACACTGCTGTAAAGTGTGGCAAAAGGTGAAAGCTAGAAATGTCCTCTCTGCACCAGCCCAAGAACCTTTGCTAATCTACTTCATATTCACTTTCTACACTTCTTTTTCACGAATTCATTTATTCCTCATTTCACTTATTAGAGGAATACCTATGAAGCATCTGCCATGAGTCAAGCACTTGGCCAGTTACTGGGAAAACAGTGGTGAGCAGGAGAAATGTGGTTTCTACTTGTCCCGAGTTTACAGGACTAACCCACTTGTTTAAAGTTACCAAACTTCCTCCCCTGTTGGGTGTACGGCAGTGGGCTGTCTTAGGGAACCTGAATCAGAAGTGACCTAAACACCAAGGGAGACAGTGGTGGAATGAGAAAGGAGGCAAGTGTGCTTTTTTTTTTTTTTGAAATGGAATTTCACTCTCGTTGCCCAGACTGGAGTGCAATGGCACAATCTCAGCTCATTGCAACCTCCGCCTCCCGGGTTTAAGCGATTCTCCTGCCTCAGCCTCCTGAGTAGCTGGGATGACAGGTGCCTGCCACCACGCCTGGCTAATTTTGGTATTTTTAGTAGAGACAGGTTTCACCATGTTGGCCAGGCTGGTCTCAAACTCGTGACCTCAGGTGATCCACCCGCCTCGGCCTCCCACAGTGCTGGGATTACAGACATGAGCCACCACGCCTGGTCACAAGTGTGCTCTTATATCATGGCACTGGGAGTGCCGTGATATAAGAAACTCTTTACTCAAGAGTTTCCTAGTGGTAACAATAAATGCAGTCTTCAGAAAGAAAGGCATTTTACTTGGTTTGATAATATGATGATGTATAGCGTCTTTCCTGCTTCCAATCTGATGGTGTGGGTGTGGGTAACACGTACATGATTACAACACAATTAAATAATATAATAGACCAACATAATATTTTTGAGTTGCATGCAGTTAAGGGATAGTTGAAAGGAGAGGAAATGACAGGAAATGAGGGTTAAAAAAAAGGAGCCTGGTTGTGGGGAGGAGTTTTCCGCGAGAGGAAGAGATTTGAATATTTTTACAGATTGAGAGAAAAGAACCAGTGGAGAGGCAGAGACAGGGCATCATTAATTAATGCGATAAGGTGTTGGTAGACAAAGGTTTCCAGGATTAACCTGGAAAATAAAATCCCTAGAATGGTGACCACTTTATGGATAAAATAAAGGGATAATAGACAAAGCCTGTACTATTATTATAGTTATTAAAAGCAAAAGATATTTGATATGGTGGAAACTTTGCCATTAGCTACTTTTTCTCATTTTCTTGAATGGTCGGGTGATAGCATTTTGTCCTGAAACTACTCCCTAAATTACAAGTGCCCTTGCTTCCTCCCTTTATTTCATGGATTTCTTTGGGCCCATCAAAACTACAGCATCTTTTGTCCTACGGCCCCTTGTTTGTTTGTTTGTTTGTTTGTTTTCTAACTTGTAAGGGAAGAATAGCATATACATTTAAAAATGCAAGCATCAAACTTATACAGTTTGATGAATTTTCATAAAGCGAACATATCTGTATGTAAATTCTACATTTACACACAGAAACAGAACATTACCAGCATCGTGGAAGCCCATCATTCTCAGAAACCCTTTCCCCATCCAAGTGTAACTGCTGTGCTGACTTCTAACAAAGGGTGCACTTTTAAAAGAGAAAATGAACTTTCCAGTAGATAAACTCACAAGCAAGAAGGTATTTCTTTAAAAGCTATCCAAATAAGGAAGGCATTTTCAACCTGTTCTTAGCTGTTTACCCAAAATATTTCTGTCACTCCTATATTGTTTGCCCAGTTGGAGCAGAAGCAGAGTGAAGAACAGGCCAATCAGGAGGCTTCTGTCTGGAAGACTCCCCTTGGAAACAAACATTTTGAAATGGGAGGTAGAATTAAAACCAAATGTGAACCAACTTATATAATAAGTAACCTGTTTCTGGCTATCTTATGCATCTGATGCATTGATACCTTTTTATTTTGCTTGTTTGTTTGTTTATTTTGAGATGGAGTCTTGCCCTGTCACCCAGGCTGGAGTATAGTGGTGCGATCTCGGCTCACTGCAACCTCCGCCTTCCAGGTTCAAGTGATTCTCCCTGCCTCAGCCTCATGAGTAGCTGGGATTACAGGCGCCCGTCACCACGCCTGGCTAGTTTTTGTATTTTTAGTAGAGACGGGGTTTCACCATTTTGGCCAGGCTGGTCTTGAACTCCTGACCTCAGGTGATCCACCTGTCTTGGCCTCCCAAAGTGCTGGGATTACAGGCGTGAGCCACCACACCCAGCCTGATGCATTGGTATCTTTTTAAAAACCAGAATCTATTTTTCATTATTACTTACAAAATAAAATTTTGGAAAATACAGAAAAGTCAAAACAACCCACAGTTCATCACCCAGCAACATCATTGTTAATATTACGGTATATTTTCCTTTTTGTATTTCTTATTGATTAGATTATTTATTGAATGCATATGCATGGTCCCTGTGGCATTATTTGTAAGAGTGAAAAAATGGACATGTTTTAACATCCATAAGTAGGGAATGGTTAGATTATGGTACAAACATAGCATCATGACATGTTGAAAAGGATTAAGTGGAACTATGTGAACTGACATGGGAAGATACCCATCATCAATTTGTAAGTAAAAAAGATTCAGAACAATATTTATAAAATGATCTCATCTATATTTAAAATACATAGATGATGCCGGGCATGGTGGCTCACACCCATAATCCCAGCACTTTGGGAGGCCGAGGTGGGCAGATCACCTGAGGTTGGGAGTTTGCAACCAGCCTGACCAACATGGAGAAACCCTGTCTCTACTAAAAATACAAAATTCGCTGGGAGTGGTGGTGCATGCCTGTAATCCCAGCTACTCTGGAGGCTGAGGCAGGAGAATCACTTCAACCCGGGAGGCAGAGGTTGAGGTGAGCCGAGATCATGCCATTGCACTGCAGCCTGGGCAACAAGTGCAAAACTCCGTCTCAAAAAAAAAAAGATGAAAAAGGATTTGGATGTTGACTTTTTATCCGAAAACAATTCTTTTGGTCTCACATAGATATGGCTTAAGTTTTTTGTTTTTGTTTGTTTTTTTTGAGACAGAGTCTCGCTCTGTTGCCCAGGCTAGAGTGCAGTGGCACAATCTCGGCTCACTGCAAGCTCCGCCTCCCGGGTTCACACCATTCTCCTGCCTCAGCCTCCCGGGTAACTGGGACTACAGGCGCCCACCACCACGCCTGGCTAATTTTTGCATTTTAGTAGAGATGAGGTTTCATGTGTTAGCCAGGATGGTCTCGATCTCCTGACCTCGTGATCCGCCGGCCTCGGCCTCCCAAAGTGCTGGGATTACAGGCATGAGCTACGGCGCCTGGCCTTAAATTTGGTTTAGGAGTAATTAAGAAACACTTTGCAGCCGGGGGCGGTGGTTCACGCCTGTAATCCCAGCACTTTGGGAGGCCGAGGCGGGCAGATCACGAGGTCAGGAGATTGAGACCATCCTGGCCAACACGGTGAAATCCTGTCTCTACTAAAAATACAAAAAATTAGCCGGGCTTGGTGGCGGGCCCCTGTAGTGCCAGCCACTCAGGAGGCTGAGGCAGGAGAATGGCGTGAACCCGGGAAGCAGAGCTTGCAGTGAGTGGAGATGGCACCACTGCACTCCAGCCTAGGCGACAGAGCGAGACTCCGTCTCAAAAAAAAAAAAAAAAAAAGAAAGAAAGAAACACTTTGTATTCAAGAGCCAATGCATTTTGAGAACAATGGCAAAAAACTATTCATTCAATACATACTTATTGATAAATAATTGTTTAGAAACCAATACCCAACTGTCTCATGGAAATCTGTCAGGTATTTAGAGTTACCATGTTTACAATATTTCCTATTACATACTAATTTATCATTTTTAGTGAGTGATTCTCTTTTGTGAGACATTAAAGCATCACTAAGTCAGGCACGACTTACTGAGATACAGCAGAATTTGAACTCAAGATGCAACCAGAATACTCCAAGTGCAAGGTCGTTTATTTCCAATTGCCTTGAAGTTGGCGACTACGTTAGAAATATGGCTGTGGAAGTACCCCATTCCTACAATATAAATGATTTCCCCCCTTTTTTATTACCAGAATTTGAAAGAGCCAGCATAAAGGAGTCCTCCTCTATGAAGGCATCGATGTTTCACTCAGACAGAATGAGATGCAGTGTTCTTTTCATATATATGTCAATATTTATCTACATTATTGCATTTATCATGTATAGTTTTTTTTTTTTTTTAATTTTTTGAGGCTGAGTCTTGTTCTGTCGCCCAGGCTGGAGTTAAGTGGCATGATCTCAGCTCACTGCAACGTCTGCTTCCTGTATTCAAGCGATTCTCCTGTCTCAGCTCCCAAGTAGCTGGAATTACAGGGGTGTGCCACCACGCCTGGCTAATTTTTTATATTTTTAGTAGAGATGGGGTTTCACCACATTGGCCAGGCTGGTCTCCAACTCCAGACTTCAAGTGATCCACCTGCCTCGGCATCCCAAAGTACTGGGATTATAGGCGTGAGGCACCGCACCCAGCCTATCATGTATAATTGTAACTATTTACTGAAGGGTCTCTTCCAATAGATTATACTCTTCTTATGGGCAAGGCTAATGCCTTTTCTCTTTGAACCCTAGTGCCTAGCATAGTATTCAACACATACGAGTACTATCCCTGAGATACTGCAAGGTTTATATAATGGTTTGTAGAAACCAATGGTAGTATCTAAATGCCTAGGTAAAGAAATACTTTTAAAAGCAAGTCTTTTTTAATGAATATTTTACATCTGACTGATTTATTTAGTGACCGTAGGTTTTATTTTTCAAAAATGGCCACCATAATGTATTTCATGCCGCACGCTACTTGTACACTGAGAAGGTGACACTCTTCCCATCAAGTACTGTGGCTTATATCCCCTCTGCTTGAACTTGGGCAGGTCTCTGTGACTGCCTCAACCAACAGTGTATATAGTTGGAAGTGATGCCATATGACTTCCAAAGATAGGTCATACAAATGCCTTAGATTCTGCCTTATCCTCTTGGGACACATTCTTGGGATCCAAAAAACTATGTAAGGAAGGCAAGCTCCCATATGGAAAGGCTACATGCAGGTGTTCCAGCCAGCAGCCCCAGCTGAGGTCCCAGCCATTCGCCAGCATCAACTACCAGATATGTGAGGGACTCAGATGGTTGCAGTCCCTAGCAGTTGAGTCACCAGCTGACACTGCATGGAAAGAAACAGGCTGTCCCTAAAGAGCCCTGCACAAACTGCAGATGCATGTGCAAAATAAATGATGGTTGTTTAAGCCACCAGGTTTAGGTAGCTTGTTATGCAGCAAGAGATAACCAGAACAGGTCACCGGGAGTTCACATGCCAGTGGAAATGGAGGGAAGGGTTAGGGGCCCAGAGCCATCCATTCTATTTCCTGTTTCTTAATCTTGGTGCAGTGAGAAGCAGCATGGTCAGATGGAAGCAGGATTAGAACAAGAAGGATGACCCCAAATGGACCCTGAAAAGTTAATTAGAAGCTGCTAATTTCAAACAGAAACATTAAAAATGTATTTGCGAGGCACAGAGTTTATTTTTTGAGGAGGCAGAAAAACTATTTTAAGTGATTACAGAATGATCGTGGCAAACACTCTTCTCTCTATATATGTATATACACATGTATAATGTATATATATGTATAATTGTAACCATTTACTGAATATATATACTGAATATATATGTATAATTGTAACTATTTGCTGAATAGATAGATAGATAGATACAGAGAGAGAGAGAGTGAAAGAGAGACCGAGTCTCACTCTGTCACCCAGGTTGGAGTGAAGTGGCATGATCTCAGCTCACTGCAACCACTGCCTCTTGGGTTCATGCAATTCTCATGCCTCAGCCTCCCGAGTAGTTGGGATCACAGGCATGTGACACCACGCCTGGCTAATTTTTGTATTTTTAGTAGAGACGGGGTTTCACCATGTTGGCCCAGCTGGTCTCGAGCTCCTGACCTAAAGCCATCTGCCACCCTTGGCCTCCCAAAGTGCTGGGATTACAGGCATGAGCCACCGCACCCAGCCCTAGTATCTTATTGATGTGTTCAGAATCATGTATGGTGATTGCATGGACGTGCCGCTTAACAAAAGAATTACGGATGGATAGTGTAATTATCTAATGCTGGTGATTTGTGAATTTGTGATGAAGGACCCATTACCTGCTGCAGAATGACTTCAAGATTTGCCCAAAGATTTGCCCAAATAATCAGTGTGAACAGAATGTGGTTACCACCCTTATCAATGCTTTTGACACAGTAAGTTATACTGTGATGAAAAAATTACACAGGAGCAAAATGCATGCCTCAAGTGTAGATGAGTTAACTGGCTGGTTCATGGACACAGGCTGCTTGCTTTCTTGGAAAATTACTTGTGACAGTTAAATTAACCTTGGAGATTGGCAAAGATTTGCATATTTTTTTTCCCATTCTTTATGAACTGCCAGGTTCTTTTGCGAGTACAACAGTGCACTTTTATGTTAACAATGAAATACATTATTTGGGAGGAAACAATGAAAAATGAGATTGAAGAAACCAACTATGAGTTATCAACCCTTTCAATCTATTAAAATACTGCAGCATATAACCTTGAATAAATTGTCTTGGTTCTTTAATGAAGATTAAATGTAAAGCATTTTTTATTAAGAAAAAACGGCTATTAGATGTGAATTTCCCCCTTATTCCCTTTTAAGCCAAACTACCTATTTTTTCTTTAAAAATGACATCCATCAGCCAGGTGCGGTGGCTCACACCTTTAATCCCAGCACTTTGGGAGGCCGAGGCAGGTGGATTACTTGGGGTCAGGAGTTCGAGACTAGCCTGGCCAACATGGTGAAACCCTGTCTCTACTAACAACACAAAAAAATTAGCTGGGCGTGGTGGCACATGCCTGTAATCTCAGCTACTTGGGAGTCTGAGGCAGAAGAATTGCTTGAACCTGGGAGGTGGAGGTTGCAGTGAGCAGAGACTGTGCCATTGCATTCCAACCTGGGTGACAAGAGCAAACTCTGTCTCAAAAATAATAATAATAATAATAAAATTAAAATGACATCCGTCAAGTTCGCAATGGTCTTTGGCTTAGACTAACAAGACTGCATTCCTTTAGACTGCCAAATGAACAAATGCTAGCATTTCCACCTGCTCTCTGACAGTGAGATGCTCTCCTTTATGAAGTTGGAATAAATAGACGTCAAGACCTGCTTTGTCCTATTGCTTGAGTCTTGGAGGGCTAAGGTTAATTAAAGACAATTATTAAACCCCAAATATTGAGAAAGTATATGCAGAAAGATATTTATCACAGTATTGTGATTTTAAAATGTCAAAAAATTAAATATTTCAAAAACATTGGATGATGCATAGCTTATAAATTATGATTACGAAGAACATTTGGCAACAGGGGAGATCTTTAAGTGGATAGAAAAAGGAAAGAAATGTATTAAAACCCTAACAAAGATTGCTTTAGGGTAGCAGAATAAAATGTGATTTTATTTTCTTTTCTCATTTTTTTCTCTATGTTCCATAAAGGTGATTATATTATTATTATTCAAAATTACTTAAAACAATTGCTAAGTATTTAATGATGCTTGAATCCAGCAGGAGAGAACAGAGATCATTTTGAGCTATAGGTTGAAAGGAAATGACACGTAAATATGGAGAAAACCTTGATGGGGGGGGGGTCTTTCCTTCATCATATCTATGCAGATAGAAGAAGTGGCTACGGCCGGGCGCGGTGGCTCAAGCCTGTAATCCCAGCACTTTGGGAGGCCGAGACGGGCGGATCACAAGCTCAGGAGATCGAGACCATCCTGGCTAACACGGGCGAAACCCCGTCTCTACTAAAAAAAAATACAAAAAAACTAGCTGGGCGAGGTAGCGGTCGCCTATAGTCCCAGCTACTCGGGAGGCTGAGCCAGGAGAATGGCGTAAACCCGGGAGGCGGAGCTTGCAGTGAGCTGAGATCGGGCCACTGCACTCCAGCCTGGGCGATAGAGCGAGACTCCGTCTCAAAAAAAAAAAAAAAAAAAAAAAGAAGAAGTGGCTTCCAGGTGGACACAGCCCCCTCACAAATAGGCTCTATTCCATTTCCTATTTTTCCTAAAAAGAGCCTTTGCCTGAATTCTCCATCTAACTTCTTCAAATCCTCAACTAATCACCCAATCTGGAGTTAATAAAAAACATTTATGTATAAGTAGGAGCAAATAATATTTTACTTTTTTATTTATAAGATAGCAAATGCACATCAGGAATTGCAAAGCTGTTTCTGAGAAAACGAGGATCCAGTTTACATGAAGAGTTGTGAAGAATATATGAAGATGGGGTGCTATCAGAGGTGAGGTAACCCCGGTTTTGAGGGGAAAACCTTAAAACTAGCGAAGAAAAGCCAGTAAGAAGGGGAAGTAGAATTTGCAACATAGAAGTAATTGAGCCACAAACTTTACAAAAAAGCGTGATATAGAACAAAAGTTAGATTATGAATAAAAAATAGATTAACCTAGGCCGGGCGCGGTGGCTCAAGCCTGTAATCCCAGCACTTTGGGAGGCCGAGACGGGTGGATCACGAGGTCAGGAGATCGAGACTATCCTGGCTAACACGGTGAAACCCCGTCTCTACTAAAAAATACAAAAAACTAGCCGGGCGAGGTGGCGGGCGCCTGTAGTCCCAGCTACTCGGGAGGCTGAGGCAGGAGAATGGCGTAAACCCGGGAGGCGGAGCTTGCAGTGAGCTGAGATCCGGCCACTGCACTCCAGCCTGGGCGACAGAGCGAGACTCCGTCTCAAAAAAAAAAAAAAAAAAAAAAATAGATTAACCTGGAGGGGGTGCGGCTAGCAGGAAGGCGTTGAATAAGTTATCTTGACTTTCTAAAAGATTTTGGGTTTTCAGAGTGGTCTCAAGTTGCATACCTGCAGCCCTTTTGGCTTGCTCTTCTGCCATAAGCATGTTATTAAGCTGCAATTTACATCTGTACTTGAAACACAAATTCAGATTTTAGAGAGTATCCAAAAGTTCTTGCTTTTCTCACCTTGCTTTAACAAGTTTAATCCTGGATGACACTGACTTTCTTCTATACACATTTTTCATTTAAAAGATTATTCTAGTTACAAATAACTACTGATAGGTTGATGCCAAATTTATTTAAAACGGTGTCTTTTTTTTTTTTTTTTTTTTGAGACGGAGACTCGCTCTGTCGCCTGGGCTGGAGTGCAGTGGCCGGATCTCAGCTCACTGCAAGCTCTGCCTCCCGGGTTTACGCTGCCTCAGCCTCCGGAGTAGCTGGGACTACAGGCGCCTGCCTAGTTTTTTGTATTTTTTTAGTAGAGACGGGGTTTCACCATGTTAGCCAGGATGGTCTCGATCTCTTGACCTCGTGATCCGCCCGTCTCGGCCTCCCAAAGTGCTGGGATTACAGGCTTGAGCCACCGCGCCCGGCCTAAAACGGTGTCTTATAATGTTCATTTTGCCTTCTACCCAGCATATATCCAAATAATTCCATCAAAAGTTTATATTCATTTCCCAAATATGAAAACCAATATCCTGAAATTCTGTCTGGTATCTTTTGGGCTTATCAGTATCATTATTTGCATATATTTGAAATAAAGACAAGGAGCAAATAACATAATCTGTGCCTTGATTGAAGCCAATATTTTTCCCAAGAGTATCATTAAAAAGTATCATTTTATTAACAAATCCATCTTATAGTCCTTTTATGTGACTGTAATAGTTCTTTGTTAATATAGCCATAAGAAATTATTTACATTAAAACAATCAGAAGTGTTACAGCTCTTTTAGAATTTGTCTAGTAGATTTTCCAGTGACCAGAAAATCCTCTGCTAAAAAAAAAAGAAAAAAAAAATCAATTGGGTATAATAAATCAGTTATCCATTTCTCATCCCCACAATCATTCCTGTCTGACAAAAAAAAAGTATAGGAGAGTTGTTTGCAGAACACATCTTACTTGTTAATGCGTCTGTTAAAATTCTGCTTCCTTCTTATGTAAACAATTCTAATCAAAATTTTTTCACACCTTCTGCTGCAACAATGACCCCAACCCCATACAAAACAACAGACACACACCTCAGGGACTTCCAGATTTTTCCAACTGTGGTTCCCATGATGAGAATTCTGTAGTGTAGGGTTTGCATCAATTATTTCCCTAATAACATCTAGTGAGTACATGTTTGTCACTCAACTGTTATATATGATCCAAATATGAACCCAGGGTGCTTTGGGTATGAGTCATATATAAGTCAGGTGCTTGATTCATACCTACTCTTCTTTTGACAGTAATCCTTGTTAATGCCCTAATTTTATGATGTAATTTTACTTGAATTAATCTTGAACAACTGCAAATTATGTAATTAATTACATTCAGCTTCAATGACAATTACTTTTTAATCTCAACCTCTCAGCCTGACATCCCAGCAGAAATCCTGTATATACAATGGCAGTGACGGGTGGATGGGAAGACCTCTCCAGCTTACTGATGTGTATGGACTCATTAATTATATAAATTGCATTTATTTTTGCAAAAAAAAAATTCGCAAAAAAAAAAAAGTGAAGTGTATGCCATTTTCTTGGATTTAAGGGCTTAGAGAAGTTAAGGGACAGAGAGTGAAAGAAACTACCTTCAGTAGCTCCTGATTATTTTTCCCTTAACACTCATTTTGAAGGGGTGTAATTGGCATAACTTAAACAAATTATTGTGGTCACATAAATTTGGTTTATGCTGGATTTAAAATTGAATAGGTTTCTTTATTATAGAATTGCTTGTTCTTTAATATATTACTATATGTTGTGACTTTCCAAGAAGTGGAATATAAAATGTTTCCCAAACTGTTTTGAAAAGAGAGCACCCTTTCTTTCTAAACAAATAACAACTTTATTGAGGTATAATTTATGTGCCATGAAATTCACTTACCTTAAAGGAACAATTAAATGATTTTTAGTGTATTTACACTTACGCAACCATCACCAAAATCCAAGTTTAAAACATTTTCACCATCTCAAAAAAATGTGTTTCTATTTGCCATCACTCGCTATTCCTCACTCCAGCCCCAGGCAACCACTAATCTACTTTCTGTCTTTACAGGTTTCTCTTTTCTAGAAATTTTACATAAATGGACTCATATAATAGGTCTTGCTCTGTCACCCATGCTGGAGTGAGTGCAGTGGTGCAATCATAGCCCACTTCAAGCTGGAACTTCTGGGTTCAAGTGATCCTCCCGCCTTGGCCTCCCAAAGTGCTGGGATTACAGGCGTGAGCCACTTTGCCCTGCCACTTAGCATAATGATTTTGTTTTGTTTAGTTTTGTTTTTTGAGATGGAGTTTCGCTCTTGTTGTCCAGGCTGGAGTGCAATGGCGCAATCTCTGCTCACCACAACTTCCACCTCCCAAGTTCAAGTGATTCTCCTGCCTCAGCTGGGATTACAGACATGTGCCACCACACCCGGCTAATTTTGTATTTTTAGTAGAGACGGGTTTCTCCATGTTGGTCAGGCTGGTCTCGACCTCCCGACCTCAGGTGATCCGCCTGCCTTGGCCTCCCAAAGTGCTGGGATTACAGGCGTGAACCGCACCCTGCTTAGCATAATGTTTTTGAGGGTCATCCATTTTGTAGCATGTATCAATACTTCATTGCTTTTTATTGCCAAATAGTATTCCATATAAGTATACCACATTTAGCTTATCCATTTATCAGTTTATGGACATTTGGGTTGTTTTCACTTTGTGGTACTGTGAATAACATTTGAGTACAAGTTTTAGTGTTTTTATATTTCTATTAGGTATATACTTTGGAATGGAATTGGTGAACTTACGTTAAACTTCTGAAGAAATTTCCACACTGTTTTCCAAAGTGGTTGCACCATTTGCATTTCTACTAACAGTGGATGAGAGTCTCAGTTTCTCCACATCCTTACCACCATTTGTCATTGTCTGTTGATTCTAACTAGTGGGTATGTAGTAGTATCTCATTGTGGTTTCTATTTGCATTCCTTGCTGATCAATAATGAGCATCTTTTCATGTGTTTATTGACCATTCATATCGCTTCTTTGCCCAAATGTTTATTCAAATTTTTGCCCATTTTAAATTGGGTAATTTTCTTATTATTAAGTTGCGAGAGTTCCTTCTATATTCTAGATACAAGGCCTTAATCAGATATGATTTGCACGTATTTTCTCCGTCTGTGGTTTTTCTCTTCACTTTCTTAATGATGTCTTCTGAAGCATGAAAGTTTTTAGTTTTGACAAAGTTCAGTTTATCAATTTTTTAGTGCTTGTGCTTTAGTTGTATCTACAAAGGTCACAAAGATTTATTATGCTTATGTTTTCTTTTAAGAGTTTTACAATTTTGGCTCTTACATTTAGATCTATGATTCATTTGGAGTTAAATTTTGAGTATGACGTGGGAGGCAAAGGTTTAAATATATCTTTTTGCATGTGGCTATTGAATTGTCCTGGCACCATTTGTTGAAAAGACTATCCTTTCTCTATTGAATTACCATGGCACCTTTGTTGAAAATCAATTAAGCATAAATTTAAGAGTCTTTAATATGTTAATGTATGTTGTGAGTCTCCAACAGGGAGGATAGAAATGTTCACAATTTTTTTTTTTTTTTTTTGAGACAGTCTCGCTCTGTAGCCCATCGTGGAGTGCAGTGGCGCGATCTCGCCTCACTGTAGGTTCACGCCATTCTCCTGCCTCAGCCTCCCGAGTAGCTGGGACCACAGACGCCCGCCACCACGCCCGGCCAATTTTTAGTAGAAACGGGGTTTCACCCTGTTAGCCACGATCACGATCTCCTGACCTCGTGATCCGCCCGCCTCGGCCTCCCAAAGTGCTGAGATTACAGGCGTGAGCCATCGCGCTGGGCCCCCAAAATGTTTTTAACAAGGAATTCTACTCCCTCCCCTGACCTTTAAAAAAAAACAAAACAAAACAAAAAACACTGACTTTCATACAGGTTCTCATTGAAGTTCACAGAGCAAGCTGTAGGGAAGCTAAACTGTTTTCATGCTTCTCTAAATTATTCAGGGCTCTAACTTTTACTGAAACTTTGTTTGTTTAGACTCTAGGAGGCTAACTGTTGTATTTGAACTGCAAAACCAAAGACAATTTCTTTTAGTGTGCTTATTACAAAGACATCTCATTATGCAAAAATGATGCAACTTTGGAAGGTTTATGGATGCAAATTTGGAAGTATGAACAATTTTGCAATTGTGTCTTTTATGTTTTTAGGGCAATGCATCTTGCTTGATCATGATATATGACTGGAGAGAATATCAGTATGAGGTGTTACAGTCAAATAAGACTTGTTTGCATACACTTTATCACACACACACTGTATACACACACAATCACATACATATACACACATATTGGAGATACAGTTTTTTCTTTTTAAATATACACACATACTGAAGATATAGTTTTTCCTTTTCCTATTTAAAACAAGTAGATCTTTTCTTAATTTTTTTAGCTTCTGAATTTTAAAGTCAGTCACGTTTTTATTTAACCAAGTATAATGCAAAATGTTGGATTAATTGCTTAAATTTGACTTTGTTAAAATGACAATATTATCACTTTTGCATTATATTACTACAACGAACAGAATAACTTAGTACAAAAATTAAAAGCAAAAAAGTAAGGCCGGGCATGGTGGCTCACGCCTGTAATTCTAGCACTTTGTGATTCTGAGGCGGCGAATCACCTGAGGTCAAGAGTTCAAGACCAGCCTGGCCAACACAGTGAAACCCCATCTCCACTAAACATACAAAAATTAGCCGGGCATGGTGGCATGTACCTGTAGTCCCACCTACTTGGGAGGCTGAGGCAGGAGAATCACTTGAACCCGGGAAGTAGAAGTTGCAGTGAGCTGAGATCGCACCACTGCACTCCAGCCTTGGCGACAGAGCTTGACTCCATCTAAAAAAAAAAAAAAAATGGAAAAGTAGAATTAAGTGTCTCTTTATTAGTTTGTATTTATCTGCAGAACAACAACAACAAAAAAAAAACACACAGGCAAAAGCCAACGATAAGAGAAAAAATATACAGTTACTTCGATGAGGAGATTGCAGCGTCAGAAATCTAGACAGGGAGATTGCAAGCGAAATCATCTGCACTGCAGTCCTCTGTAGCACTGGCCAACCCAGGCGGCCTACCCCAGTGCACCGCCAAGCTTCAAGAAACCTACAGAAAATGACGGTGTAAGACAAGCACAGAGGTGTTCTACTGCGGCCCTCCAAAGTGCATTTAATTACCCTAACTGACACGCTGATTTTCTATGTCCCCACCTGCTAGTGATTTAGTGTTATTTTTACAAGAATAATATATATATTTTTAAATCCAGATGGCATTATCTCACCTTACATGTAAGAAATGATTACATACAGAAGTTTCCTTTTTTAAAAAAATAAAATAGAGATGGGTCTCCCTATGTTGCCTAGGCTGGCATCGAACTCCTGGGCTCAAACTATCCTCCCACCTCCGCCTCCCAAAGTGCTGGGCTGAGATTACAGGCATGAGCCACCATGGCAGACAGAAGTTTCCTAATAGGTAATAATACTGTTTATTATTATTATTATTATTATTATTATTATTATTATTATTTGGGGCATTCTATTATGCCAAACACAATTTATAGTAGAAAGTATGTTTTCTTGCAAAACTTTAGCCATATTTAGAACAGCTTTCAACGCATAAGGCACCCCTTCTCTTTCTCAGGGCATTCCGGCTACTTTTGAGGCTTAATAGCTCTAGTCCATTTCCATTCTCACTATACTTTTTAGGTAACTTAAATGTTCATTTTAGTTTAAATCTCAAGTCCTTTTCTCAAATGGATTTTACTAATTAGCTAATTTAGGAAAATTGTCTGGTATTTTTTCTTTCCTTTATCACCTCAAACCTCGCTTGGTATTTGCTCAGCATTTTAAGATCTCCCCCGCCCCCCAGGCTACTTGGAAGCTTCCAGGCTACTTCCTTACGGGCAGTTTACAGATTTTGTTTTCAAAGGCCTTTAGTTGACCTTGACCTGCGTGGGTGTTCTTTCCTCCTATCGTATGTTACGGTTACCTGCAGAGGCTAGCGTCGAAGGAGAGGTGCTATGCGAGGATGGCCCCAAGTTAAACAGTGACAGCCTCTGCCCTCCTAGACCCCAGGCGCGCGGGGGGCGGGCGCGGCACACCGATTCCACCGCCACCTCCAGGCCTCGCGGTATGGCGGGGTCCGGGACGTCACACAAATGCCAGGTCACCCATGTTTCTGCCCTGGGGAACTCTCATGTCAGCCGGTCCCCCTATTCTGCTAAAGGAGAAAACAAAATTTCCCTCCCATGGACGCAGCTGGGCAGTTTGAGAACTGGTCGGGCAGAAGGCTGATCGCGCAGAGCCTGGTACAAACGGGAAGCAATTGCCCTGGAAAAAGAAATGAGGGGCAAGAATTTGCATGTCTTTCCCAGGACTATCAAAGTCTGGGAGAGTTTCCTTCCCAAAGTCATCTGTTCCAAACTGAACTAAAAAAACTACCTCCCAGGGGCTCCCCAGGAACAGGTTCCCCTGTAAGGGCCGGCAGAACTTGAATAATTTGGGAAGAAGACTCCAATCAAGGATGGGAATTATCCCCTTACACACTTGGCTAAGATTCTTAGGAGAGTAAAGAGGGACTGGAAATTAATATATTTGGAGTCATATATAAATCTGACATTGTAAAATGCAGGCAGTTCTTATTCTGCAGCGTAGGGCCAATCATTATCACATCGGTTACTCCTTGTGGTATCTTTGTAAAGTCCTGATTTAAAGAACTGCTGTTTTGTTGTAGATGAGTGTCTGGGCTGATGGAACTCTCACATCACCTAAATAACCATGAGGCTGTTTTTCAGTTTGCTCACCTCAATGCTACACATTGCACATGCATTAACAAATATCACCAATGAATGATGATGGAGGTATCATCATTTACTTGACAATCTGTAAAGTACCTTCCAGGTAATTGACAATGTATACCTACTTAATTACTTATGCTCTTCACATCTCTGTTCCTTCTGTTTACTTTGCAAAGAGAAAAACCCTTTGAACCCAAACATTTGTCGACCCCAGTCCCAGAGAAGTCACAGAATTTGCCAGAGGGAAGGCAAATCTTTTAGCATCTACTTCTAGTATAGGTGAAATTACTGGGAGTGACTGCTCAGGGGCAACTGAGCAAAATTGGCAATTTTCCCCACAGAGCAAAAAGATTTGATATGAAAAACATCATACAGCCACTCAAATGTAATTGCCAATATATTTACCAAACTGAACAAGTGATTTTTTTTTTTTTTTTTTTTTTTTTTAGACAGAGTCTCACTCTGTTGCCCAGGCTGGAGTGCAGTGGCACAATCTCGGCTCACTGCAACCTCTGCCTCCCAGGTTCAAGTGATTCTTCTGCCTCAGCCTCCTGAGTAGCTGGGACTACAGATGAGTGCCACTACGCCCGGCTAATGTTTTGTATTTTTTAGTAGAGATGGGGTTTCACCATATTGACCAGGCTGGTCTTGAACTCTTGACCTCATGATCCACCTGCCTCAGCCTTCCAAAGTGTTGGGATTACAGGCGTGAGCCACCGCACCCGGCCACGGGTGATTTTTGGATTGTCCACACCATGGCTTCCCTCCTACAGATTGACTTTAATTACCTGAAGTAAGTTTGTAAGTTTAAATAAAAAGAAGTCGCAAGCAGTAGATAGTGAAAAGAACAGAAATGGAAACATATCCTGAAAGTGTAATATGCTGGGAAATTTTACAGAGGAAGGTGAGATTAAATGAAAACAGGAAGAGTTCCCATGCTAGGTTAATTTACACAATGTCTTTTATTTGCTTACATTTATCTGGGGTGAATACATTTATAATTTATAATTTTAACTTTTAAAGGTGTGGACAGAAATGCTTTTACTGATTAGAAAATAATTTTTATTCCACTAGAAGTGGAACAATACTTCTTGTAAATAAATACTAGAAGTGAAGTACATCCAGTGGAATAAAATATTTAAAATAAAATATTTAAAACTACACTTGAAATTTCAAATGCATATAACTCAGAGGATAAAATATCTTCAAAAATCACAGACACAGAGTTTAGGAAGCCAAAGGCTGTGAACTTCCCTTCTCACTGAATCTATGCCTTATGTTGCATTCTTCACAGGTAAGCAATCAATGCCTGTTCTGCTGTGGACCAAAACCAGCCCCATGGAGCTGATCTTCAAAGAAATGGAATTTACTCTGGCATACTCTTATGTATGATACCTTTCCAAGGCCAAATCCCAAGATACCAACAAGTGTAACTTTAGGCAATGATCCAAATCTTGGATTAGCTGCTAAATAACGTTGGCAGAACAGTCCCTGGGTGACGAACATGCTTACAGGAGAAAAAGGCAGAGCTCTCTTCCAGAAACTTTCTTCTTGACATCCTCTTATAATGTTTGAAATCTCTCCTCTGTGAATGTGCAGTTTTTTGAATAAAACAACAGGCCCTGCTTGCCTGGTGGTGGCAAATGGGGACCTTTCTCTTGGTTTCCATGAGTAGACATTGGGGCCATGATGACTTCGTGTTTGCTTTTCTTCCAGTTGAGTGTGCTCGGCCTACTCCTTGACCCAGTGCTGAGTGTCTGTTACATGTCAGGCAAGGGCATACGTAGACGTGAAGAAGAATAAGACACAATCACTGCTGAAGGAACTCACAGTCTGTGGGGGGTGTTCCCCAAGGCCGTGTCCCTGGCACTGCCAAGCTGAGCTGGCCTCCTTCCTCGGTGACTGCCACAGCCTGGACTGGAAAATAAATTTTAATTTCTAAGAAAGTAGAGAATGTGAGAGCGCCTTCAAAGTGAGGTTTACGGTTGTAAAACTTGGATTTCAGCGTGTTGTTTGAAAGGCAAGTAGTATTTATATGTACTCATGTGTACATAATTTTATAATCACTTACAGTGTGTCTGAACCAGCTCCTGACCTCAATGTTGTACTGCTCTGGGGAAACATCACACTTTTTCTACCCAGGGAACTTAAGTCTATCCCAAAGAATAGTAAATAGATTTAGAAACTCTCAAAGTGTTCTGCATAGAAAACTAAAAGGAACTCTCCTGTTTGAGAAACTGGGATGGGTTTAAAAAGATTGCAAATTCTTTATCACCACCCCCAACCCCTCAGAGGTGGAATTAATCTCTTCTCTCCTTGAATATGGCCTGGTTTTGAGACTGCTTAATGAATAGAAGGTGGCAGCAGTGACGCTGTGGCAACTCTTGGCTTACGTCCTGAGAAGGCCTGGAAGTTTCCATTTTCCGTCTCTTCTGGGACCCCCAAACTACCACACAGAGAGACCACATATCTTGCATTGGAGAGGGAGGAGGCTGGCCTCCTGGTGGGGCTTCCTGGAGCCTCTAGTTCCAGGCATCTTTTGAAAGACACCGAGAACTGCCAGCTGAGCTATCAGTCTACAGAAGCTAGAAAGCAAACAAAGTGGCTGTTGTTTTAAGCCACTAAGTTTGGGCAATTTGTTACATAGCAATAAATAATTGAAATAGAAAGCAAGCCATTCACTGTCACCTATAATTCTTGGTTAACAGGGAATGGCTTTGCTTTTTTGGAAAGACAGTTAGACTTAGTTCTCTAAACTGAGTTTTGGCCGATGATTCATTGTGAGTTGCAGAGGACACAGGTAAGGGTTCCTCTAGTTAGAGAACACAGGGATATAGGGTCAGAAAAGATGCAGAGAATTATGTGGGGAGTAGGCAGCGAGGTGTGACCTTTAGGGCCTGGCGGGTGGCGGCAGACATGAGGACCCAAATAGATGCTGTGAATAAAACCAGTGATCCCAGGCAGACGGTGGTACCAAGGCTATGAGTGTTGAAGGAGAGAGTGGGGAGGAATGATAAAAATAAAAGCATAATTATTCAAATAAAAATGTTTATTCATATGCCACATAAAATTATCTACCCTACTACAATTTTGGAAACACTGCCTAGAAATAACACCCTTTTCATACCTCATGGCTCCTTCTGAAGGAGTCCTTCATGAGGAAGTAAGTAAATAGGGATTTTTCTCTTTTTTGAAGAAACTAGATATTTTTTCTTACATAGTGAAACACAGGTCTTTCTTCATTACTCCATGCGGTGGTCACACTTAGCCCCATCAGCACAGTTATACAGGCACAGTCACACACCAAGGAACAGGTAGACACACTAACACACACACACGCGGACACACTCTTAAATAGGATGTTTTTCAAATTGGCAATCATGAAGAAAAATTGTCAACTTTTATACTTTCAAAGTTCCTAAAAATAGATGAGTCTATTTGATGGCAATTTTGGCATTTTTGAGGGAAATAAGTTTACTCATATTTTCAAATATTTAAGCTTAAACTGCATAATTAGAGAATTCCGTATCATCTTTAATTTGTTTTTTTTGTTTGTTTGTTTGTTTGTTTTTGAGACGGAATTTCACTCTTGTCACCCAGACTGGAGTGCAGTGGCGGGCGGCATCTTGGCTCACTGCAACCTCCACCTCCCCAGTTCAAGCTATTCTCCTGCCTCAGCCTCCCGAGTAGCTGGGACTACAGGCATATGCCACTATGCCTGGCTAATTTTTGTATTTTTAGTACAGATGGGGTTTCATCATGTTGGCCAGGCTGGTCTCGAACCCCTGACCTCAAATGATCTGCCTGCCTAGGCCTCCCAAAGTGCTACTAAATGTGCAGTTTCATCATTAGCCTTTTTTGTACTTTTGTGTTTTTATTTTTTTATTTTTAATTTTTATCATTAATCTTTAAAAAATCAAATGAAAGTAGTATTGGATAACAAAATTGATTTCAAAAAATTGATTTCAAAAAATTCCAGTTTTGTCTCCTGCTTGAAACTTTAGGTTATGGTCTCATGAGCATGGTATTTCAATGTCTTCCCATGTAGGATGGGTATTTTTCTACTCTAGAACAGGTATTATTACCATGAGGTAATCTATTTTTAAGAGTGTCATAGGAGGCAGAAGGGAATCACTTGCTGTGTCCTAAAATTTAATATGTAGAGTTTTTTTTTTTTTTTTTGACAGAGTCTCGCTGTGTCACCCAGGCTGGAATGCAGTGGCACGATCTCGTCTCACTGCAACCTCCACATCCTGGGTTCAAGCAATTCTCCTGCCTCAGCCTCCCGAGTAGCTGGGACTACAGCTGCGCACCACCACTCTCGGCTAATTTTTGTATTTTTCAGTAGAGATGGGGTTTCACCATGTTGGCCAGGCTGGTCTTGAACTCTTGACCTCATGATCCACCCACCTCAGCCTCCCAAAGTGCTGGGATTACAGGCGTGAGCCACCATGCCCGGCGAGTTTTATTTTCATAATTTAAAAAACAATTTATCTGGCCGGGCGTGGTGGCTCAAGCCTGTAATCCCAGCACTTTGGGAGGCCGAGACGGGTGGATCACGAGGTCAGGAGATCGAGACCATCCTGGCTAACACGGTGAAATCCCATCTCTACTAAAAAATACAAAAAACTAGCCGGGCGAGGTGGCGGGCTCCTGTAGTCCCAGCTACTCGGGAGGCTGAGGCAGGAGAATGGCGTGAACCCGGAAGGCGGAGCTTGCAGTGAGCCAAGATCCGGCCACTGCACTCCAGCCTGGGCGACAGAGCGAGACTCCGTCTCAAAAAAAAAAAAAAAAAAACAATTTATCGTTGATAGTGTTTCATGCAGTGGTTATAAGATCATTTTCTTAAAAATTTAAAGCTTTTAATTATTTGGGATTTTTTTTAAAAAAATGCCTGAATTTTAAAAATTGCATGTAGCCTGAGGACTTAATGTCTGTTTTGTGTTTTTTGGTCTGATGAATTTCTTCTGTTATTTCTATTTACTTATTCTGGAATCATGGGATTTTAGAGCTATGAGCCGTCATGGAAGTTGCCTAGTTCTTATCCAACCATTTTATTTGATAATGGAGGCCCAAAGTCAGTTGAATAGTGGTTCAAAGTCACCCAGTGTCATTCATCTGCTTTTGTCTGAATGAATTAATATTTGCATGAGACTTCTGAGAAAAATCCCATTTCTTTGATGGAACAACTCTTCCAGCAGAATAGGGTTCATTGTGCCCTAAGGTGGGCAGCAGCTCAACACCAACATTGGGCTTTCTGGTGAGCAAGGCCTCTCCAGAATGCACAGAGACTTAGACTAAGCCTTTCTTCTGAGACCTGGTCATCCAAGTCCTGCCCCCTTGAAACATCTGTTCCATGGTATGCTTATGCCAGACTGATCCCATCTGTGAAGTTTTCCCCTGAGCTGAGACATAATAGGTTAGGTGAGATTCCTGCAATGTCCTTTCTTATTTTGTCCCGGGGGTCCAGACACAAACCTCGGTAGGAGGCAGAACTTTATAACTGAAAAAAAAAAAAAAAAAAACAAAAACCCTGTACAGAGGGTTCTGCCACAAATGTATGACCCCAGGTAAGTCACTTAACAGCTCTGGTTTGTAATAGAGTGAATTAGATGATCTCTAAGATAAACAAAGGTGGGGGAAACAGATGTTTAATTGAATCCTAAAAGGACACTAATAGACTAATTTTTCCCTTCTATTTGTATTTATTTTATTTTTATTTTTATTATATATTTATTTTTGAGACGGAGTCTTGCTCTGTCACCCAAGCTGGAGTGCAGTGTTGTGATCTTGGCTCACTGCAACCTCTGCCTCCTGGGTTCAAGCGATTTTCCCACCTCAGCCTCCCGAGTAGCTGGGATTACAGGTGCATGCCACCACACCTGGCTAATTTTTGTATTTTCAGTAGAGGCGGAGTTTCACCATGTTGGCCAGGCTGATCTCGAACTCCTGACCTCAAGTGATCTGCCCACCTCAGCTTCCCAAAGTGCTGGGATTACAGACGTGAGCCACCACACCTGGTGTATTATTATTTTTAAAGTCATGGTAGTAAGTAGCAGTTAACATGGAACATGGATATAAGTATATTTTAGAGAATCTGGAAGTCAAGGTATGGAGAGCAAAACATGATGTGGAAAGTCACAGGGAGTTTGGACACTGTCTACTTAACCTGGTGCAAGGAGAAACCGCTTCTCCCTAACTCAAAATCAGCTATCTTTTTTTTTTTTTTTTTGAGACGGAGTCTCGCTCTGTCGCCCAGGCTGGAGTGCAGTGGCGAGATCTCGGCTCACTGCAAGCTCCGCCTCCCGGGTTCACGCCATTCTCCTGCCTCAGCCTCCCGAGTAGCTGGGACTACAGGCGCCTGCCACCACGCCCGGCTAGTTTTTTGTATTTATTTTTAGTAGAGACGGGGTTTCACCGTGTCAGCCAGGATGGTCTCGATTTCCTGAGCTCGTGATCCGCCCGTCTCGGCCTCCCAAAGTGCTGGGATTACAGGCTTGAGCCACCGCGCCTGGCCCAAAATCAGCTATTTAAAATCAACATTCTTGGCTACAGATGATTGGCTCAGAGGTGAATACTTGACTGAGGTGGAATCAGTCAATTTTTTTTTTGACCCCATATTTGGCAATAAGAGTCAAGATGGCCAGTTAGTGGTGTACCCAGAACTGAGGTGATAGAAACTAAGCTTTTCTGTGATCACAATTGATCACGTGTTCAGAGGAACACAAAGCTGGTCTGCAGAGGTGAAAAGAAGCTTCATGAAGAGAAAAAAACAGACAAAAAGCAGAAATGGGGAAGGTGTTCTGCCTCTTTCCTGCTAGCTTTGGGGATTTCACCCAGTTCCTTCTGAGGCCAGGATGCACTTGCCCTTGGGCACGATGAAGTATGCCTATGTCCCTGAGCCCCAACAATAAACTCCCCCAGTAAACATTGTAAAGTCATCACATTAAAAGGGGCAGAAATACGCTTGTCTAGTGTAGTCTAATGGGCAAGATCAGTTTTTTAGGAAGTACGGTTCTTAGAAAAGAGAAAAATGGGTAAATTCCAGCAAAATCAAATGTGTGGGCTTCACAGGGTCCTTGCGCCAGCTGGCCCGCCCCTCCGAGAAACCTCTCTCCGAAGTGCTCCTCAAGCTTGGCCCTAACAAATGAACATGCAGTTCCTCAGGGAAGCCTTCCCTCCCCAGTTCCTGTCTCTCTCACCCCCTCAGGCCATAAACAAATAGGCCAGTGATTTCCAAATTAGTAAATTCTACAAAAAGACAATTCTTCAATTACATGTTAATAGTAACAGTATTAATATTGTCCTCTATCTTTATTCAAGTTTCAACTAATCAATTGGCTAAGGATTTTTCTTCTCCTTCTACTCATCTTCTAACCAACGGTCACTCTCTCAAGGTGAATTAGCCAAAATTTTTGGTTCAAAACCAAGAGCTGCGTGCGGTCAGTCCTCTGGATAGGTCTAAGCATGTATGGATGCCTCAGAAATAGCCTCTGCCTTCCACCAGACTAAGGGAAAAGGAGATGGTATTATCTCAAACTTCAGTCTACAAAGAAAGTCAGCAACTTTCTTTGAGCTCGGAAACCCCAGCTGTGAGCCTTCTTCTAATGACACCAGTAACACAAAGTAGATGAAGGAAGCTTTAGCTGAGTGGCTGAAATGTGCTTGTCCAAGTGTACTTTTCCTTGGGTGTTTGGGAAGGCTCCTCTTCACCCCCCACTAACTAATCATTACTATGGGGAGATGAAGAGGGAGAACCCAGATGGAATTCCACCTTTGCCATTGACAATCTGGGTGTCCTTAGGTTAGTTACTGGGCCTCCCTAATCCTCAGTCTCCTCCCTGTAAAATCAGCGCAGTATAATACAGTGTATAGATGGGTGGCATATTGGAGGCTCAATATGAGGACTGCAGGTCATGTTTGTAACTTCATCACTCACATCTCACACAAAGTAACCATGCGCCGCATCTTGCTCAAAAAGTTGCCAGCTGTTCTATCAGGTCAGAAAAGTCCAGTCATGTGCTTCAGCCTGTCGCTCCTGTCCCTGTTCAGACTTCTCTCCTGGCATAGCCCTCACCCCAAGTCCTGTCTTCCATCCCTGGACACGATTACAGTTTCCGCTAAATAATGTGTCCTGTCCAGCGAAGTTATTTTCTAATGTGGTGGTGTCACGAGTCTCATTTTATAAGGCCTTTTTTCTTTACCTCATGCTAATCAGGTCCAGATATAATGTTGTTGCTTTTTCTAAGAAAATGTACTGCTTCCTTTCTATGTAAACAGCACATGTGCTTAGAATTATTTGGTGATCAATACTAATTAGGTATTCCGCTCAGTAGATGTTTAATGTTTAAATTCTAGGCTTTCATCTAGTCACTTTGAGTTGATTGACCTAAACTCTATATTGATTAAATGTCTTCTTTTTGTTTGACCTCCTCAGTAAGGGAGGAAAATCATTCAGTTGTATTCCTTCAAATTTCAGATCCAAAAATCAGTCTGTAGGTATAAAAAGAAAAAATAAGGCATACAATAATGTTAGTGTATGAATTCAAATGTTGCTTATGAATTCAATTAAAAGGAACTTTTGCTGAAATAAAAACTGAAATCCCCTGAAAAATTTTTAGTCTCTCTCTCCCCCTCCTGATCTCTTCATTCCTATTTTCTAATAAATCTTATTCAGACTGGAGACCCTACTGGGAAATTTCACTTTTAGTTTTGAGAAATGTCAGTTACCAGTGATGGGAATATCAGAATATTTAAGCAAAGAAAAAAAGAATCTCTTCTCTCTCACATGTGTTAAAAATAGTCACAGGGTATTTTTCCCTCTAAATTCTGAAAAAGGGGAAAAAAGCACTTTTTGGACTAACGTTCATGAGGGAGTATTTTCCTAAGGGGAAAACCTTTTTAGAAAATTGGAAGAAACAAAAAGATTTAAAACTGCAATCAGTTCTAGCAGAAGGAGGGGTGGGCCAGAAGGCATCTGCCTGTCCCCTTCTTCCCTGGCTCCCTCCCTCTGGACAGGCTCACAGGGCCATCAGGGAGAATGGCTCTGGCTGCAGGCAAACACCCCCTTTCCCCTTCAGATTGTCAGCAGCAGGAAGAGAGCAGAGTAAGTCCCTGCTCTCTCAAACTTCCTGGGGGCCTGGCCTCTTGAACCTGCTTACCTTGGAGGAGTCTTACCCCGCCCCCAGTCAAGTCAACTGAAATTCAAGCTTGCTCCTGAGCCACGCCTGAAAAAAACCTCTTCCTTTTAGTGCTCCGCCTAAAAACACTGGCAGTACCAATACTGATTCTCATCTCGTCTCCCTATCTCGCCCTCATCCTGAGCCCAGCCTACGATTAGCCCCTGGTCTTGGTGACTCTGCTCAGGGAAAAGCCAATCTTTTGGCCACCTCCGTCCCAAATGTTCCCATTTTGTTTCTTTCATGCTCCCTTTCCTCAGTCACCCACTGCTGTGTTGTTCCCTTCACCCAGTCCAGGAAAGGGCCACAGGACTGACTGAGACAGAAGAAAAGATGCAAAGGCAAAAGATTTTAAAGGTGGATATATTCTCATTATTCACTTACAGAGGCCAAATTCAGCAGATGACTCTGAACCCCCACTTGACTGATGTGCAGGCAAACGTCAAATGATGCTTAGTCTATTCCTCCTAATTTGTAGTTGCCTAAGAATTTAAGGTTGTGGTCAGATTTTGATAGAAAATAAAGAAACAAGTCAATGTTATCCAACAGGATATAACCAAATTCTAAAAAGATGGTTTATGAGTGAATTCAGAATATGTCTTTTAAATATTGTCACAGTTCTAAATAATCATGTGAAGCTACATTAAGAATTTGTGCAAAGAATCAGTAATAGTATTAATGTAGGTGGAAGGCAGTATCCCATGTCTTTAAAGACTTTTTTACTTGCTGCTGTTTTTTTTTTTTTTTTTTTTTCAGACAAAATCTCACTCTGTCGCCCAGGCTGGAATGCAGTGGCGTCATCTTGGCTCACTGCAACCTCCGCCTCCTGGGTTCAAGCGACTCTTGTGCCTCAGCCTCCCGAGTAGCTGGGACTACAGGCGCCCACCACCTTGCCTGGTTAATTTTTGTATTTTTAGTAGAGACGGGAGTTTCATCATGTTGGCCAGGCTGGTCTACTTGCTTAGTTTCTTAAAACAAATGTACTCTTATCTCTGCCATTTTGCTATATCAAAGTCAGTATAATGATTATCTTTCAAAGCCTTTTTATAATATTGCTATTGCACAGTTTTCGACTCCTTGAATGAAAAAGGTTTGGATAATAACTACTGAGGAACACTTAAAAATACTGATTCTTGAATTTACATGTCTGTCTACTGCCAGAAAAATTGGACAAAAGTGAGAAATTCAATTAATTCGTAAGTTTTTTTTTTTTTTGCCCACACTTAGAATCCATATTATTCTAGATGAGATTTGAGGGAGGTTCTGCTCTTGTGGAATGTGTAGTCAGGGAACAAACTAACTGCTCAGAGATGGTAGGTTTGGGGTCTTTGACCCAACCCTGTTGACTACTATTGGGCAAATCTGGGCAGGTTTTATGCCCTTTCAAAACTTCAGTTTCCTCATCTATCAAATGGCATAATAACAGTACCTGTCTTCTAAGTTTAAGATAATTCAGTAAAATGCAAATGTCTATAAATTGCTTAGAATAGTGCCTGGAACAGGAGAATGGCGTGAACCCAGGAGGCGGAGCTTGCAGTGAGCCGAGATCGCGCCACTGCACTCCAGCCTGGGCAACAGCGTGAGACTCCGTCTCAAAAAAAAAAAAAAGAATAGTGCCTGGAATTCAGGGAACCGTCACAAAATGCTACATGTCAACTAGTTGGGAATCTAATTCTAGAAGTCATGCATGTTATGTCAAGATTAGTGAACATTTAGAGTTTTATAGATAAACTTACAGTTTACAGAATTTGCTTACATTTTTCATCTTTTCTTTTTGGTCAGCGACAGAGTTGAAACCAGATGGGATATCACACAATTACAAACCCACGAGTTTTCCTGTTACTTTAAGGTAGATGCCTAATTTGGGAGTATGTGGGTAGAAGAAACCAAAAAATGTTCCTTTGGATAATACCTGAAAACAGGGGTTACCGATTTGGATTTTCAGAACAAACAGCAAAACAAAAGCTCGGACTCTATCCACAGAAAGTGTTTTTTAGGGCTTCCAAGGATTCTTTGACCTTTGCTTTAGGAAACATGGACAATCTTACATTTGATTGGTGAATTTTCTGCTGGTGTTTTGTTTTTTTTTAAACCATGTTCCCTGCCTGAAAGCTAAACCTATTTATGGTGAGCGCTGTTTTTTCAATTAGGTTTATTTTCATTTTCCCATAAGCCATGTTAGCTGAGAACTTCCAAAAGTTTATTTTTCTTCTCTTTGCTTTTTATAATGGTTTTTAAAATAAAATATACAGCACTTATCTATAGATTTTCTCTGGAAATACTCATGTCTGAAATAAGCTTTTTTTCCACACCTTTAACACCACGTCATAAGAGCTATTCAAAAATGCCTTTCTGAATGTAATTGTCCATTTCTGTGGCAAACTCTTCGAGAGCAAGGATCGCGTCCAGTTCGCCAGCTTTGTGAAATATCTTGTGCAAGCTGGCGCTTAGCAAACAGTACTTAAGAATGATGATCTGTTTGTGACTCGGCTTCTCCCAAACATTTTCAGCTGGTTATCAGAAAACATTGTTTAAAATTCCAAGCTTAGCATTAGTAATATGTTTTCTCCACGAGGTCCCTGATTTGGGGTGAGGGGTGGACTGAAAACGAAAACCCACATCACCTTTCTAATAGTTGTGTAACGGAAAATATTCTCTGGTGAAAACACTCCAGGCGAAAGCGAGACTTAGCTCGGAATTCCCTCGGCGGCCGGCGCCTCCCCTCCGGGGGCCTGGCTCGCAGCCCGTCGGGACGAGGGTCTGCACGTCCCCGGGGGACTGAGGGCTGCTCTGGGTGAGGATGGGAAGGCGGGTGCCGCTTAGGAGGGGTCCTCTCGCCAAGGGAGAGAGCCCTAGGCCCGCTCCCGGGGCGCTGCTCTTCCCAGGCTGGGGTGGGCGGCAGCGGCAGCAGGACCTCGCTCCCTCCCGGCCGCCCGCAGCCCCGCGCCTCCTCCCAGCGCCCGGTGTCCCACGGGCCTGCGCGGTCCCCGCCCGCTCCGGCTCCCGCGCCTCCCTCCCCCAGGCAGCTGGGGCAGGAATTCGGCTGGAGAATCTGGCCCGGGCACCCAGCCCTGGAGGGCTGGACGGGTTCGCCCGGGGCCGCGCCCTCATCCCGGCTCCTACCCGGCTCTCCGTCCCGCGCTCCTCCCAGCTCTGGCTCCCCCACTCCTTCCCCTCTCCCGCCAGCGCTCCCCGCCTCTGTTCCTCCCGCTCCCCCTCCCGCGCTCCTTCTCCCTGCCCCCATCCACGCCGCCGCCCCCGGTCTTTCTTCCTGCCCCAGCTCCTCCCCTGCGCCCCTTCTCCCTGCTCCCCTTCTCCCTGCTCCCCTCCTCCTCGCCCCTCCTCCCCTGTTCCCCTCCTCCCCTCCTCCCCCGCTCCTCTTCCCGGTTTGCGGAGCTCCCACGCTGTTGCTATGGAGGCGCCCGCGGCTGTTCGCGGCCAGGCGGGAGCTGCCCTGGGGCCCTGGGGACGCAGCAGAGACTCTGCCCAAGGCTCGGGCGCCTCGCCCCATTGGGGCCCAGGAACAAAGCGCGCCCTCCCCCACCCCGGGAGTGCGCTGTGAGACCCTCAGGCGTCCCGGGCCCCCAGGCTTAAGACCACCGCGAATCTGCTCGCCCCCAACCTCTGTGGGCAGGACCCCTGGGGCCGGGGTGACAGCTGCGCTCTACCGCGCTACCTTCCTGGCCCCCCGAAGATCACTCCCGCTCGCCCCATCCCGGAGGTGTCGCTGGGGCCGGAGGACGGCCAGATGGCCCCATTTAACAGGACTATCCCTTTTGTTGGGGGCCGAAGCAGCGTCCAGGCCAATTTACATAGGAAAATGGGGTTTGTGTCCCCAATTCAGTGCAGTGCCCCGACAGCTGGTGGCTCTGTCATCATGTCAGGACCCCACAGCATGATGTTTAAAGTGGCTTTATCTGTGCAGATGTGTGAGTGTGAATAGCAATTGACTGGGAACCAGTAGCTACTAGGTCTGGCTTGGAGATACTAAGCATTCACAGAGGAAATTTTACCAGCCTGGTCACCGAATAAGAGCCTGGACGGGAAAAGGCCTGCTGAAGACTTCTGATGCTCTCCTACAGACCTTTTAGCTTATCATTTTATTCAGAAGTCTAAAAAGCCAAATTGTTTGGGTCTGAGGAGGGCTTTGAAATCCTTAACTATTTACAGCTTGGTCATTGCTTGTAAAAATTGTGAGGCTGAACATAAAAACGGTTTAAGGAGGACTGTTAAGACTTAAAAAAAAAAGATGAAAGATCTAATCTAATTCATTTTATTGAACTACTTTGACTCAGCTGGTCTGTATCCAGAACGATAGCCTGTAGTAGGCTGAAAGTTATCATGTGTTTAGTTTGGATTCAGTAGCTTAAACGTGTACTTAAATTGCAGCATGTTGGAACAGGGAGAAACTTTCTTATTTTATTAGTGAAGAATTTGAGGCTCAGAGAAGTTAAGTGATTTTCCCAAGATCACACAACTGTGAAATATGATCTAAATTGTTCAAATCCATAAAAGACAAAGGAAGAGGACATTTGAAAAGACAGTAGTTTTAGAAGCCCTTGAAAATACCTCCATCAAGAAGCTCTGGATCTGCAAGAGGTGGGGGCTTTTGAATTAAAAAAAAAAGCAGCAACCACTCTTGCACCTTTCCCCCAGTACGCTGGAGCCACCAACAGGTAACTCCCTAGAAGACAAGGGATCCAGAGGAATTTTTTTCCTGCACCTTTATACATTCATCATCTTTGGCTGAGACTGTATTGGAACCAATTCTAGCCACTAAAATTTTCTAGAACTGTGCACTGGGACTAGTGACTTTGTTTCCACAGAAACTATCATTTTGTAACAAAGATGGAAAGTATAATATATGTTTAGGATTTGTAGGCAATGGGAAATTGAAGCTGGGCTGGGACTTTCTTAGTCCCCATTTTTAGGTAGGAGGACATAAGGACTCTTATGGAACCCGCATTCACCTTACCAGAGGGTAGGGAAGTTAATTTCGAAAGGCTTTTTTTGTTTCTTTTTTGGACAGGGTCTCACTCTGTCCAGGCTGGAGTGCAATGGTTCAGTCATAACTCATTACAGCCTTGAATTCCTGGGCTCAAGTGATCCTTATGCCTCAGCCTCCCAAGTACCTAGGACTACAGGTGCTCACCACCACACTGGCTTACTTGGGAAGGGATTGGAGCTCCCCAGAACAACAGCACTACCTACATTTATAATAATTTAAAAGAATCTTTGAAAGATGCTCTCTCTCTCTCTTTTTTTTTTTTTTTTTTGAGACAGAGTCTCTCTCTGTTCCCCAGGTTGGAGTGTAGCGGCATAATCTTGGCTCACTGCCAGCTCCGCCTGCCGGGTTCACGTCATTCTCCTGCCTTAGCCTCCTGAGTAGCTGGTACTACAGGGGCCTGCCACCGCACCCAGCTAATTTTTTGTATTTTTAGTAGAGACGGGGTTTCACCGTGTTAGCCAGGATGGTCTCGATCTCCTGACCTCGTGATCCGCCCATCTCAGCCTCCCAAAGTGCTGGGATTACAGGCATGAGCCCAGCCGAAAGATGGTCTCTTTACATCAAGAAGTGTATTGGAAGAACTCTGTTGTCCAAATTTCCTAATAGACTTCTATTGGCTAAACCCCCTGCCTTTAACCTTAAGTGAGTTTGTAATAATTTAGGAAAGAATGCCTCTGGGGAAGGTTTTAATTGAGCTGTAGTGAACCACAGGATGCTACATTAAGAAGAGAATATTTGAGTTTCCACACTGCACTTCAAACATGAGAAAGAACAGGGATGTGTAGCTGGATTGGAACTGGAGAAGGGTGTTCATTTCTGCTCTGCTTCTCACACCAGAACACATTAGCTTTTTTTTTTTTTTTTTTTTTGCCTCATATTTGTTTGGGTCCATGTACTACCTGGATGAGAGTACCAAATACATAATGGAGACACTAGGTAATGAACATAAGAACCTCTCAATCATTGGAAAGAGAGGTATCTTTAGAGTCACTAAAAAAGTGTTATATTTTAAAAATAACTGTATACAAGGAAGGTATTCGAAATTGACCCCAGCATCACCACTACCACGCAGTACCCTCTATCCTCTTCACTGTTTTGTTTTTTTCTTATGAAGCACTTGTACTGGTTAACTACCAAGGTATAACAAACAGCCCCCAAACTCAATCTCACACAATGACCATTTATAATTTTAGCTCGTGCATCCGGGGTCCACTGGAGGTCAGCAGATCTAGGCTGGGCACATTGGGTGGCTCTGCTTATGCTGGCTGGGCTCATATGTGCATCTGAGAGTCTCCTGGGGCACTGAGTGGGACTGAGGAAGCTTCGCTGAAGCAGCTCTGCTCCGTATCTCTTATCTTGTTGAACCCGCAGACCAGCCTGGGCATGTTCTCACGCAATGGCAAAACAGCAAGAAAGGCCTTGGAGTCATGAAAGCCTCTTGTTTCTCTAGAATAAATAGCCAGGAGCAGGCATGCTGTCATTTCTACCTCATTCTGTTGGTCAAAGCAGGTCACATGGCCAACCTCAAAGTCAAGGGAAAGGGGAAAAAGCCCCACTCACTTGCAGAAAACATGACAAAGGGAATGGAGAGAGGGAGAATGAAGAGTTAGGGCCATTAATGCAATCAACCACAGCACTTGCCACCATCTAATTTACATATTTTGCTTGTGTTTGTTCTCTTGCTGCTGGAATGTAAACTCCCTATTGGTATGGACTTTAGAGGATATATTGCTATATCCCCGACACCCAGAACAGTAGCACATTATAGATGTTTAATAAATATATGGAATGAATCAATTAGGAGGATTACATTAATTATTTTGGCTTATGCAGGAAACCAACACTCCTTAAGATGGCATGTAAGTTTGTGTTAGTTTATCCTAAATTGATTGTATAAATCTTTTAAATTTTATTTTATTTTATTTTTTTAAACAGAGTCTCACCCTGTTGCCCAGGTTGGAGTGCAGTGGCACAGTCTTGGCTCACTGCAACCTCTGCCTGCCAGGTTGAAGCAATTCTCATGTCTCAGCCTCCCAAGTAGCTGGGTCTATTGGCATGCACCACCATGCCTGGCTAGTTTTTATATTAAACGTTTTTAGTAGAGATGGGGTTTTACCATGTTGGCCAGGCTGGTCTCAAACTCCTGACCGCAAGTGATCTGCCTCCCTTGGCCTCCCAAAGTGCTGGGATTACAGGCATGAGCCACCATGCCTGGCTGATGGTATAAGTTTGCTGATTTAAAGATTATTACCCATATTTGTAGAAAGTGCTGGCTATTTAGAATAAACATTTCTTAAACTTAAAACAAGTCTATATTTCAAAATGGTTTAACATTTCCCTAGAACATATAAACAGGTACCGTATAAAAGTAGATTGGTTTCATGGGCAGAAAATTAGAAGTAGGGAGAGGGGGAATTTTACGCATATTTTGGCAGAAAATATATTGCTTCTTCCTATATGGAAATAATACCAATATAATTTCAAGCTTTCAGAATTTGAATCTGAAATATTCTCAAGACTTTTGGATTTGAGCTATTCCAAACAGGTGTGGGATACAGGATATTACTCACCCAAATAACTTTTTTTAGGGTTTTTGGATCCACAGAATTCACTTATTTCTGTCCTTTTTCTGTCCCACTTTACCTAATCCAGAAGACAGCTCAAAGGAGTTTTCTTTAGGTGATGCTTTCAAAGGGGATTCCTATGCAATGTATGTTTTTTTAAAATTTCCTTGGAATTTGAATTTGTGCTGCCATTTTTTGACTGTGACAGATGATGAGGTAGGAGATAAAGTAGGCGTTAATGCTCCGTTACGTAAAGGGGAGTTTTGTGTATGTCCATACTTAGCAACAGGCTAATTTGGGACTCCTACGAGACACCCAAGTCTTGAACGCTGGAGTATCTGAAGTTTCAACATGCCAAGTGACTAACTCCTCAGATGGGCATCTTTTACACCCGAAAGCAGGATTCCAGGTGGATGTATTATTTTGGATAAAAGGGGAACCTGGAAAGTTAGGGGCCTGGACACATCCTGAATTCTAGTTCTTTCTCTCTCTCCAGACTACTGAATAGAATCCCCACAAACCATGAGTATTGCAAGTTATACATTTAAAAGGTTATAAACATTTCTCAGAAAGGTTTCATTTACCAATTTACATGAACGTACTTGCCCTATTGTTATTAAGACCCCCAAAAGGGTTTAGTTAGTTTCTTTTAACTTTAGCCCTTTGGACTGGGAGTTTGGAGAGGGTCTTTGGTTCATTCATTCAGCAATCATTCATTGAGGACCTACCGCATGCACCGAGTGCAATTAGACAGAGTCCTTGGCCCTAAGACACTCACAAGTGCCTTAAGATTTACAAGTCAAGGGGCAATTTCAGCACAGGGGGATAAGAACTAGATTGGAAAAAGGGTGCTGTGAAGGTTCAGAGGGAGAGGTGCCTAGGGACATCACGGGACGCAAGGAAAGTAAACTAACATTGGTCGTCGTTTGATGCCTTCGGATTTGCAGAAGTCCTTTTATATTCCTTCTCTCCTCTCATCCTGACACTAGCCCTCCCTGCAGGCCAGGGCAAGGGTATCCTTCCTATGACCCTAATATTCCTGTGTCAGGCTGAAGTGTATACAATCTCAACATTGTACACTTTGTAAGGGATTTAACCTGCATTCACACCTGGGTCTGCTGGTAGAAAGGAGCCTGGTGGATCTTGGGCAGAGCAGCTCCTGGGCTCTGGAGCTGGTGTCAAGGAGATGCCTACCTGCAGTATCAGGATGAAGGTAGGTGGAGCCAGACAGGAGATGCTTGAGGCCTGGAAAGAAAAAGCCAATCAGGACAGAGGTCTAGGATTGGCTGCAAAATGTGTTCTCTGAACAACAAACAAACAACAATAAAGGGAGAGCAAAGGAGAAAGAGAAGAAGAAAGACAATAGGGCCCACTGAAGAACAAAATATGTCAGTAAGGTCAATGTGCCAGTAAGGCCAAACTGAAAAATACAGGGAACGGCAAACAGGAGCAAATTATTCATCACCCCAATTCTCATCTGCAAATGGAGATACCTTTCTAACAGAGCAGGTGTGAGGATAAGAGGCAACAGAATTAAAGACTGTGTGGTAATGTTATCTCAGATGCTCAGAAACTGTGACAACTCCTAAATGTAGGTGTGGCTGTTTCACAACACACAATAGAAAGTAAAAAATACCTTTTTTTTTTTTTTTTTTTCTGGATCAAATTCCAAGGTATGTGTACTCTTTGGGTCTTGGAAGTGAAATTTTGAATATGGAAGCATATCTCTTCTCAGTTAAGTGTGGGTCCCCTGGTCCCACAAGGTTATGTAAGGCCTACAAAGCAGGTACCTACAAAATTAGGATGACAGATTCAATTTCCAAAGTAAGTGATTTTACTATCTCCTAAGCATAGCAAGAGCTGCAGCTGAACTGAGACTCTGGTTCAGAGTTTGCTCTTGTGCACACCTCGCAGGGGTTGAACATCAATTGGAATGGGTGCCTTTGGTGATCGTCAGCACTATTCACAAACGTTCTGATTCTCTCCTCCCAAGCATGTGGTAGGATTGTACTTTTTGTTCCCTTAAGGCTAAGCATGGGATATCCTTTGGCTGATAAAATGTGTTCATAAGTAATTTGTGTCACGTGTAAGCAGCCTT